>NC_044043.1:133419-484308 GCF_901765095.1 Microcaecilia unicolor
TTTTTGCTCATGATGAGGAGTGGATCCTCTTAAGACCAAGTGATTGGTCAACCGGATCAACAGGTTGCTTGTGGTAGCGTTTTTGACCCAGGCACTTTGAGGCTTTCCCCCCCCCCCCCCCCATCAGTCACGAGTGACACAGATTTTGCTAACACTGCATGCTAGCACATCATTCCCTTTTACAGTGCAGTGGGAGTTGTGATTTATGGAAGCAAAACCAACTTAGTGCTGCTTAGATAAGTGTTTGAATAGCCACTCCCACCACCAATTTATACTGCATTTAGAGTAATCATCAAAGGAATACAGAATAGTCAATATCTTGATTCAATCCACAGGGGGATCATGGTATCAAATTTAAAAATAAACCTGTGCTCAGTTTGAAAAGCTAATTTATCTAAGTCACCTCCTCTCCAAGATGGGTGTGGAATACAGAGCACAAAAAACTAAAATCCTCACAGGAATGTCTTTTCTGTTCTACTGCAGATCTTTTAATTTTTGCTCCATTATTCTTTTCTTGAACTGCCTCTTCATCTTGCCTATATACAGTGTGTTTTTCTAGCAAAAAAGTTGCCGGTACTCAAATGCTAAGCCACCCTTCAAGGGTGGGGTGTTCACTGAGGGACTCACCCCACAATAGCCAGGCCCCCTGCAACCAGTCACAGAATCTATGACAAGGCAGAATTGGTAAGTAGAACTTGACCTCTTTCATTAAAACTTGGGGTCCATGGGTCAATTTTAGCAGACAATAGAAAAGGTGCCGGTACTCAGTACCCCCAAGTACCCCCTCAAAAAAAGCCCTGCCCATATACAACAGGTTTCATGGGCACATCACTATATAGACAACCTCAGTACTCTTACAATTGTTAAATTTAGTAAGTTCATACTTTTCTCCTTTGGATGGATGAAGGTTTTGACACAATGAACAATTATGAACAATCTGCTCCTGAGGCAGCCATTTGGCAAAATATGGCCATGTCAGGTGACCTTGTTTAGACCTGGGCGTTGAAAGTTGCAAATAAAGACTGTTTTTCATATGTTCTGCTCCTCTTTTGTTCTCCATATTGGATTTCGTGGACTGCTTGCCTCGTTGTTTTCTCAGTCTTGAATGGTGAAGAAATCATTTGTGGCCTTACGGAAAATTAGATCTCTTAAACCATTTTTAGAACCCAATGCAATGAAAACACTAATTCACGCATTAATTCTCAACCGGTTAGACTACTACAATGCCTTACTTATTGATGTGCCTCTATACTTCAACTAATTCAAAATACCACTGTAAAATTAATTCATAATGCTAAAAATTTTGATCACATGTTGTCCCTTTTATATGAACAAGATTGGCTGCATATCCAATATAGAATCAATTACAAAATAGTGTTTTTGTTCATAAAGTACTCTTCTCTGGTCTTCCTTTATATCTCAGTTCTCTTCTTGCTCCTCATCAACCACAAAGATTTTTGTGCTCCTCAGGTTCGAATCAACTAGCGTTCCTTCATTGAGATAATTAGTTTTTGCCTTTTCTCAGGATTTTGTTTTCTGTTGTATAGGTCCCACCCTTTGGCATTTGCTTCCAGTGGAAATTTGTTGTGAGCCTTCATTACCAAAATTTAAGACACTTTTAAAAACTTGACTATTTCATCAGGCCTTTTCTGAATTGGTTTTTGAGATCTCTTTGCTCTTATGTTTTTTTTTTGTTTTCCTTTGGCGTAATGTTTTTTTTCCTCCTGCCAATCTTGTATTCCATTGTGTGTTTGTTTTATGAATAATCACTCTCGTGCTATTATACTTTCCCTTGCCTTTTGGGTCTATTTGTTGGTCTGTTGTCCAAGGATAGTGAATTATTACCAATTTGTCATTTTGCACTACTGACCTCTCTTACTGTCCACCACCTTGATAGTTCCTGAATGGCAGTATACCAAATTACTTAACTAAAGTATTAATATACATGCAAACCTTTTCCAGAGTCAGGAAAGCAGTATGACTAAAGGACATGAATTAATGTTGGGGGGGGGAGTCGTCTTAGGAGTAACATGAGGAAGTATTTTTTCATGGAAAGAGTGGTGGATGCCTGGAATGCCCTCTTGTGGGAGGTGGAGGAGTTGAAAATGGTAACGAAATTCAAACATGCATGGGATAAACACAAAAGATCCCAATATGGAAAGAAAATGGAAGCAAAACCAACTTAGTGCTGCTTAGATGGCAACTCCAGTAGTTGGGAAATAAGGCCAGACTTCTACGGTCTGTGTCCTGATTATGAGTAGACAAATCTGGATGGACTGGAGTGGGGCTTCAATGGCAACTCAAGTAGTTGGGGAACAAGGCCAGTGTTGGCCAGACTTCTATGGTCTGTGCCCCGAAAATGGCAAGGACAGAACAATACCACGTATGCATATGTTATATCAAATCATACCATATGTCATGAATTTATCATATTCGGCAGACCCTGGATAGACTATGCAAGTCTTTATCTGTCGTCATCTACTATGTTGCATATTAAAGTTACAGAATACTGAAAATTATGTGCAGAACACATTTATGCATGGACATTTACAACAGCCACTGACAGTGTAAGCAGCTGCACTTAAAATGTTGGTGCGTATCTGCCGAGTTGCACTATTATTCTATAAAGTCAATTACATGTGCAATTGCCAATACAGAATTCACACTTAGCACGCAGCATCCTAGTGGGCTAACTCTAGGTGATCTGTACAGAATTTACTCTATAGTTGCTGAATATTGCCAGTTATCAATAGAGTTAACTGAACACCCATGCTCTGTAATACTTTGTCCTGGCATTATCTGGATAGTGCCTGGGAGGTCTGTAAGAATTTTCAGTGCACTATAGCGCCGCTGAAAATCCATGCATCAAGACACCTGTGTGTGTAGCATAAGGTCTAGCTTTATGCACACATTTCACTATTTGAATTTCAAACCTATTTGAAATTTTGATTTCGCTTTCACATAATATATATCTCAAATTGCAAAAAGGTAACAAAATGTGAACTACCTAACAACCATTTTAATAGGATATACACCGACTCCAAGCCTCTTCTCTTTTGGTATGCTATAGGAGATTCTACCACTGCTGTTGGATATCTCTGTGTCGAAATACACCCATCTACCAGTAGAGGGCTCCGTCATAACAAGAATATCAACCTGGTTAGATTGGAAGAAAGACAAACATATTTAGTGCATTGAATTCCTTTTAATTCATTAATAATGTGACAAGTATGTAAACAACTAAATCTTTAGTGGATTTTATAAAGGCGGCCATTCTGAGCAAGGAATAAAGGAATGTAGGAAACACTAAAATTCTCCACTATATACTTAACAATTAGATTATTTTCTCCCTCTATAGTCTACTACCTAATTTATTATGTATTCCATGTTCAATATGTAATACCAGTTGTATGTTCTCCTCTTTTGTACCTAATTGTTCATTATATAATTTATGTTTCTATATATATTACCAATTGTATCTGTACTCTGATATGGCATATGTCATGACGGAAATTGTAAGCCACATTGAGCCTGCAAATAGGTGGGAAAATGTGGGATGCAACCAGGGGTGTGCTGGTAAATTTTTAACAACGGGCTCTCTGTCCAGACATAGCCAGCCCTGAAATTTGGGGGGAGGGGGAATACATGCCTCTCTCTCCCCTCCCTTGTGCGGGCACGCTAAGCATACCTTTGCCGAGCCCCATCAGCCAATAAATGGACTGCCACCATTCTCTGCTGCTTGTTTCTGGCTCTGAGCAGCATGATGGAACCTTCTTGCGCTTGCATGAAAAGTCTCAGCCTGATGCTCAGAGTCAGAAACAAGGAGCAGGGAGCAGCAGCAGTCTATTTACTTGGCTGGTGGGGCCAGCATCACTGCCAGCAAAGTAAAAGAGAATTCAGGAGGGGGCCCAAGCCTACATTTTGGGAGTCAGTTGTTAGAATAGCCATGGGGAGGCCTACTTTAAACAACCAGCTCCCAAAATTCTTAAAAACTTAACAAACGGCACTTGCGAGCCTGTGAGAGCCCGCTTCAGCACACCACTGGATGCAACAAATAAATAAATAAAATAATACTAGGAAAGTTCCTTCTCTCTAGAAGAAACCAATTATCACTCTGATTCTTAGAAAGTCAAATTTAGTACTTACCTTCACATTTGGTGGTATTGTCAAAAAGTGCAGCAATATTGGGGATAGATAGTTGATTGAGTGTCCGAGATATTGGGGGTTAGGTTGTCCCCAATGATTTCTAGTTGTTTGCTTAATTTTGGGCCCGCAGAGTGTCGGGTTCGGAGTCACTATTATGCTCATCAGATATTTACGGCTGGCTGCCTAGTGCTGGCATCTGCTTGGAAGCAGCAGGATGTACCATCCCTCCTTCAGGTCCAGCATAAACTAAAAGTATATCTGATGTCTAAACTCACGGCCATCTGCTTCAGTTCCAAAAGGTTTGGGAGGCTTACATAGGTTGGCTTGAGAGGTCGCCTTGCAGCTTTAATCAAATGGGTGTCCCTAGTTGATCTGTATTACCCCAATCCAAACAGATTCCACCTGACCCGGTGCGGCTTGTTCCTTCTGGAAGCCGGCAAGGGAGAGATGGGGGTGAGATTTTGGGTTGGAGGAGTGGCGTAGCCACAGGTGGGCCTGGGTGGGCCAGAGCCCACCCACTTAGAGCTCAGGCCCACCCAACAGTAGCACATATTTAGCGGTAGCTGGTGAGGATCTCAAGCTCTGCCAGTTGAAGACTTCCCTCTGATTAATGAAAACGCTACTCTCCATGATACCGGCACCTGTGCATGCTCAGTTTTTAGGGCATGCCTGCTGCAGACTGCCATGGTGGAAAGAAACATTTTCCTGCCAGCTGAGATATATTTTTGGTGGGGGGGGGGGGGGGGGGGGAAGAGAACACTTGGTGCCCACCCACTTCTTGCCTAGGCCCACCCAACATCTGTTGTCTGGCTACGCCCCTGGGTTGGAGGAGGTCTGGTGGGTATTAGCACTGTGAGCCACACACTGAAAAGTGACTATGTTTTCAGCTGTTTACCGATTGGGGGGGGGGAGGGGTTTTGTTATTATTGCTACCTATTCTTTTGCCTTTTTTTTTTCTTTGCTATACAATGATTAAAGTTAAATAAAAATAAAAATATTTATTTTAAAAAAAAGTCAAATTTAGTTCTGCTGTGTCCAGCCAATTTTCAACCGGTCTCCAATCTTCCCTTTGTTAATAAACTTTGTGTGAAATGCTACTTGACCAGCTTCTGGATCACTGTGAACAACACAGGTTGTTGTTCTCTTCATAGGTCACTGCCCTTCTTAGTGAACTTCATTTCATCCTTGATCGTGGTCAGATTGCCCTAGTTGTGTCTTTAAACTTATCTGCAGTGTATGATTTAGTGAACTATTGTTCTTCTTTCTGGTCTTTCTGAAATAAGTCTTTCTGATTCTGTTCTAGTATGGTTTGCTACTTATCTCTCTGATCACACATTTGTTGTTAAAACTTCTAATTCACTTTCTGTATAACATTCTTTAGTTTCTGGGGTTCCTCAGGGCCCTTTACATTTAACATTTACTGAAGTCCATTAGCTACACTCATCCAGGATCATAATATTCATTTTTCTTTTATACAGCTGATCTTTTGCTAATTTATCCTACATCCCATTTGAGCCTGTCCATCTCACAGCTCCAATTCTGTCTAGATAACCTGGCCACCAGGCTTTCCACCAGCTTGTCCTTAATTCATCCATCCAAGACTGTTGTATCATAGTTATCTGGTTTTCATCCTCAGCCAACTATCATTCCTATGCTCTTTAATAGACCAATTTCACCTGTAAATACTTTTTGTTATCATGGCATTTTGATTGATTCCAAATTATTAATTGATCTACAGATTTCGCAAGTTATTAAGCTTGGATATCTTAATTTATGTAAGCTTCGATCTACACATCCTTTCCTAACTACTCCTGCCGTGCAAACTTTGACTCAGGCATTTCTAATTTCTTGCTTAGATTATTGCAATAGCATTTGTTGCGGTATCTCAAGTTTTCTCTTCACTGTTTACAGTCTCTTCAGAGTTCAGCCGCTCAATTATTGCTCAGAGCTCGCAGATTTGATCGTGCTTCTCCTTTATTAATACAGTTACACTGGCTTCCAGTTCAACATTGTGCACCTTTTAAAATACTTTGTCTTACCCATAAGGCTCTTCATCTGGGCTCTCCTTCTTATCTATCTTCATTGACTATTCCCTATACTCTTCGGACTCTTGATGCTAACCGTCTTACCTTACCTCCGCCCATAGGAGCCAACTTTTCAGAATTATTGGGGGTGCTAAGCCCAGTGGAAATAGCCCTTCCTTGGACACATACAAGGAATTTTCTCAATATTCGGGGTGCTCAAGCACCCACAGAGTCCTATGCCTCCGCCTTGTTTGGCTCATTATGAGGCCACTCGCTCTTCAGGTTTTTTTATTTTCTTGCCCCCCAAATTGTGGCATGAGCTTCCCCTGCAAATTTGTTTAGAAACTATTTTTTTCCAAATTCAAATTACTTTTAAAACCCCATTTTTTTCATTTGGCTTTTAGTATTGAATTAAGAGCTTTATGATTCCCAATTCTATTGTTTTTCATGTGGATTCCAGCAAGCAGTCTCCTCAGATTCTTTCCCTGTATGATTGTGTGCTTTCCTGTATTTAAATGACGTTCTTTTACAATTTTATTTGATTTGATTGTAAACCACTATGACCAAAGGTTTTTGTAATAGTGGTATGTCCGTTATAGAATTGCACTTAGTGACCATATATCACTTAAGCACATAAGTAGGAGTGGCCTAGTGGTTAGGGTGGTGGACTTTGGTCCTGGGGAACTGAGGAACTGAGTTCGATTCCCACTTCAGGCACAGGCAGCTCCTTGTGACTCTGGGCAAGTCACTTAACCCTCCATTGCCCCATGTAAGCCGCATTGAGCCTGCCATGAGTGGGAAAGTGCGGGGTAACATAGTAACATAGTAAATGACGGCAGAAAAAGACCTGCACGGTCCATCCAGTCTGCCCAACAAGACAACTCATGTGTGGTACTTTTTGTGTATACCCTACTTTGATTTGTACCTATGCTCTTCAGGACACAGACTGTATAAGTCTGCCCAGCACTATCCCCGCCTCCCAACCACCAGACCTGCCTCCCAACCACCGGCTCTGGCACACACCATATAAGTCTGCCCAGCACTATCCCCGCCTCCCACCACCGGTTCTGGCACAGATCGTATAAGTCTGCCCCGCACTATCCCCGCCTCCCAACCTCCAGCCCCGCCTCCCACTACCGGCTCTGCTATCCAATCTCGGTTAAGCTCCTGAGGATCCATTCCTTAACTGAGATTGGATAGCAGAGCCGGTAGTGGGAGGCGGGGCTGGAGGTTGGGAGGCGGGGATAGTGCGGGGCAGACTTATACGGTCTGTGCCAGAGCCAGTGGTGGGAGGCGGGACTGGAGGCTGGGAGGCAGGGATAGTGCTGGGCAGACTTATACGGTCTTTGCCAGAGCCGGTGGTGGGAGGCGGGGATACAAATGTAACAAAAAGAAAAAGTATAACATTCACGCTAGTCTTCTGTAATTTTAGTGCAAATAACACTTATATTTAGGCGCTAAATTTAGGTAGGTAAGAACTTTTTTATATATGCAAATTGATGGTAGATGTTTTCATTGGTGGTTTATGCATGTAGAACTGATTTTGCACAAGCTTTTTTTGAAAGTGCCTAAACAAACCAAATGTACACCATGAACGCATATTCCTAGTGAAAAGGGTGTTGGAAGGTTCGTTTGATTATCAAGCGTACCAATTAGATAAGCGTAGCATGACAAGGAGTGACAATTTCCTGTTTACGTCAAGCTTGCAACTAATACAACAAAGAGGGGAGAAGGGTTTGGAGTAAGTCTATACTTCAGGTCTTTATCTGCTGTCATTTACTATGTTGCCACGTTACATAAATCTGGTATGATTACACTCTTATTTCTCCCTACACTCCACCAGGAACTCTGTTCAACGGGTAAATCTCTTATCTGTAACCTTCTCCTCCACTGCCACCTCCAGTCCTTTTATCTTACTGCACCGTGGGCCTGGAAAAGGCTTCCTGAGTCAGTACATCAAGCTCCAGCTCTGGCTGTCTTCAAATCTAGGCTATAAGCCCACCTTTTTGAAGCTGCTTTTAACTCTCAACTCCTATTCGTTTGTTCAGTACCCATGTGTGTTTTATCATTCCTACCTCAACTAATTCCCTTATCCCTTATTTGTCCTGTTTGTCTTGATTAGATTGTAAGCTCTGTTGAGCACGACCTTACATGTTCACTGTACAGCGCTGTGTACATCTTATAGCGCTACAGAAATGATAGGTACTAGTGGTTGTAGTATGTTTCAGTGGGAAACAATTCTAAGAAAAGCACCCAAGGCTAGAATGCACTTAGCAGACTGTGCGAAGAACTCAATTATTCCATTCCTCGGCTCTGTGACTGCGTTCGAGTTTGCTGAAACCTTCCAGCAATGTCAGTCCCACAACAAAAGGTGATGATATCTCCCTTCCTTTAAATAATCCAGCTTGCTACAAAACCTTCACCATGCTCATATGTAATGATTTTTATTAAGTGCTCTATAGACACCCTCACCTCACTTCCACTTGATGAAGGAGCCAGATTGTGTTTTTCTAGGCCTATTGCCAAAACAATGGTACAATTGAAGGGCAGCAGTTTAAATACAGTCAAACTGCATTGGACCATTTTCAATGTACATTTTTTTTGATTGGTACACAATGAGCCTTAATTCTTACCATATGGACAGAAATGCTGCATAAGGACTATTAAACATTACTTGGGTCCACTCTATAAATAAATCAGCATTCCAGAACTACAGAACAAGTGAAATATACTGTACCTTTTCACCTGTTAGCGCCACCATGTCCAGAGGGCCATACATAAACCGGCCAATCAGGATCTGCAGGCCATCTTCTGCTGCAATGACATCATTGACTCTGTGATTGGCTGTTACGTTCTGAAAGGAAAAGCAAACAGCACTTTTGAACTAAGTGCAGTAGCACTGTTTTGACACTGAAAGCAGACAGGATTTCTTTGTATTCTCTTTCCCTATTTGCCTTTACTGTCCTTTCCAGACCTCTGCTGGAGTGCACAGATTCCTGTTAATCATGAAAGCTTTTGGAATTCTAATTTTAACACAGATCCCTGGAGAAATCCTTCACATTGAACAAAACACTGGATTAAGTGACATGGCTCTTTCCGTTTGTTTTCCTTTAATAGTTTTATTTATGTAAAAGCCCCATGCAGGGGTCAATATTTAAAGGTGCTGCTAGCTGAATAAGTACTTGTGAGAGAGATATTCAGTGGCAATAATTTAAGGTTACCAGATTTTTGATTTGCAAACCTGGGATACCCAAATGGGGTAGGGTAGGGCAAGGCCTTCTCATGACAATTTTCTACAATAAAAATTAATCTACTAAAATAAATATTTTATTCCTTTTATGTATTAAAAGAATTTTTTTAAGTTGCTTAACACAAAATATTTGAGATTTTTTTATTTTTAATTTATTGCATTTGTATCCCACATTTTCCCACCTCTTTGCAGGCTCATAAGTACATAAGTAATGCCATACTGGGAAAAGACCAAGGGTCCATCGAGCCCAGCATCCTGTCCACGACAGCGGCCAATCCACGCCAAGGGCACCTGGCAAGCTTCCCAAACGTACAAACATTCTATACAAGTTATTCCTGGAATTGTGGATTTTTCCCAAGTCCATTTAGTAGCGGTTTATGGACTTGTCCTTTAGGAAACCGTCCAACCCCTTTTTAAACTCTGCTAAGCTAACCGCCTTCACCACTTTCTCCGGCAACGAATTCCAGAGTTTAATTATACGTTGGGTGAAGAAGAATTTTCTCCGATTTGTTTTAAATTTACTACACTGTAGTTTCATCGCATGCCCCCTAGTCCTAGTATTTTTGGAAAGCGTGAACAGACGCTTCACATCCACCTGTTCCACTCAACTCATTATTTTATATACCTCTATCATGTCTCCCCTCAGCCGTCTCTTCTCCAAGCTGAATAGCCCTAGCCTCCTTAATCTTTCTTCATAGGGAAGTCGTCCCATCCCCACTATCATTTTAGTCGCCCTTCGCTGCACCTTTTCCAATTCTACTATATCTTTCTTGAGATGCGGCGACCAGAATTGAACACAATACTCAAGGTGCGGTCGCACCATGGAGCGATACAACGGCATTATAACATCCTCACACCTGTTTTCCATACCTTTCCTAATAATACCCAACATTCTATTTGCTTTCCTAGTCGCAGCAGCACACTGAGCAGAAGGTTTCAGCGTATTATCGACGACGACACCCAGATCCCTTTCTTGGTCCGTAACTCCTAACGTGCAACCTTGCATGACGTACCTATAATGTGGCTTACAATACATCATGAATAGTGGAAATAAGAAGAGAAAAGACAATGATCCAGTACAAAAATCTTATGCTGGGTGATGTGTCCCACATAAAAGAGAATTAATTATGCAATCGAAAAACCAAAATAAGCTGACAAAATCCAGCTGTTCAACATGTAACATTACGTGAGACATATCTTAAGGTATTGTACACTGATAAATTACCTATCAGAAACTACAAATATCAAACCTTTGGTGTCTCTGGCTTGGTTGAGCATCTCTCTCGCTCTCTCTTCGTGCTCTCTGGTCTCATCTGTTTCTTTTCTCTCTCTCTCTCTCTGGTGTCTTACTTATTTGTCTCAACTTCACCAGTGGAATGTTTTAAAAATGTATATTAGATTATCATAAAATATTACAAGCATCCACTTGTACCAGTAGCACAGGGTAAGGAAACTTTTTTTTTACACAAGAATAATAAATCTTGTTATAAATTTAAACCTTTCCTTAGACTTTCCTTGTCTTTCTTCTATGTTTGTGCAGCGCTGCGTACGCCTTGTAGCGCTATAGAAATGCTAAATAGTAGTAGCAGTAGTAGACTACCACAAGAAGGTGAAGTAGCAGAAAAATTAGCAAAGACATTTAGGTGTATTTTCAAAGCACTTAGACTTACAAATATATGAAGTAAAGTGCCACTATCTGTTCTGTTAAAAATTGGACCCTATGGAAGCAATTCTACAAATGGGTACCTCTATATAGGTGCTCTGATGCCATGTGGTGAAAGCCTATTCTGTAATGGCATCTGGGTGTCCTGGTTCCATTATAGAATAGTACCAAAATCTGGCAAAAGGGAAAGGGGATGTGACTTGATATACTGCCTTCTTGTACCTGGGGCAGTAGAGGGTTAACTGACTTGTCCAGAGTCAGAAGGAGCTGCAGTGGGAATTGAACCTAGGTCCCCAGGATCAAAGCCTGCTGCACTACTCCACCACTCCTTATATCCTAAGTGCTTCTTATATTTAGGTGCCCTCAGTTACACTAGCCATACACATGGTGTAATTCTGGGTACACAAATCAATTCTGCAAGTTGTGAATGCGGCAGCCACACTGCACCTGCATTTATATACTATGGACTAAATTCAGTAAATGGCACTCAAATTTGTGTACCCCCCCCCCCCCCAAAAAAAAAAAGAAACCCAAGTATTGAGCACTTGTCTATAACTGGCACTCCAGGTTCGGTCCATTTATAGAATAGCACCTGCTAGAACGTTGGCTCATGCCTACTTTTCCCTCTAAGCTAAGTGGGAGTCCTCCAACTGCATTGCTACCAGTAGGGGGTGGTGTTTCAATATTGTGTTTTCAATCTCTAGGGACAGGCAGGTTTCCCTGGAGTCCTGCAGAGCTTGCCTGTCCCTCGCCATTGAAAATGTGATAGTGAAACAGCACCCCCCGCTGGCAGGATGGAGGACTCCCGTTCAGCGCAGAGGGAGCAGTGCTCATACCCTACTGGTGCCGAGACCCACGTCCAATTTTAGGTATGAGGATTTGCACCAACTGACACCTGGTGTAAATCCCTGATCCTAATTTAGGCGAGGATTGCCCGAATTTTGTAACACTGCGCACATCTTTAGTAAGCGCCCCTGCCCCTCCCATGGCCACACCCCTTTTCAATTGTACGCAAACATTTTTGCATGCCCACCTTTATAGAATAGTACCTAGCAAAATGCATGTGTAAATCTAAATTGTTGCCAATTAGCACTAAATAATTGTATTGTTTATTTATTTATTACATTTGTACCCTGCGCTTTCCCACTCATGGCAGGCTCAATGCGGCTTACATAGTAACAATATAAAGAATTACAAAGTCGTACGAAGAATATACAGTTTGAGGTAAACGCAGAACTAATGGGTTAACGGATAAGTAAGTAAACATAGGAGGAATTGGGTTCGGAAAGAAAAGAGCGTTGGGAGATAGGCGTAGAAAGATGGAGAGGAATGGATACGGGATGGCAAAAGGATAATGGGAAACATGGTCAATGTATAACTTTTGTCAATAAGAATCATATGGACAAGGTTTGGTTAAGTTGGGTCATTAGGGTAGGCTATCTTGGTAGCACCCTACTGGCATTAACAGGCTTGTCACTCAATTCAACTGTGTGAGCATATTGGGCGGGCAATTTTGAGCACCATTTATAGAATTCCCCTGTATGCCACTTATGTGCACCTTTACGGAATAGTGCTTAGGTGCTCTGTGGCCACTTATGCACACAGGTGCACACTTACCGGCGAATGTACCAGCATTCTGTACACTTACGAGCTGAAGTGGCATATAAATGTCAGCCCCCCTGTTACAGAATCATCATTTAATATTTTCCCTTTTAAGTGATTCTCTGGATTTCTTATTATGTCAAGTGTTTTTCAATCTTGTGCTGAAACATTCCCAGATTGCTTAGAGCCGCTGGCAAAGGAAGTCAACTTTGATTTCAACTAAAATTGTTTCATTGATAAAATTAAATAAAAATATTGGAACTAAAAAAAAAAGTAACATGTTGTAATTAAGATGATAAATGTGGAGTTTCATTCACAAAGGTCTGTTAAACGGTAGTTAAAAACAGCTATACAACAGCAATAGGGAAAGCAATTTGCTTTCTTAAGTTTTAACTCTGACGTTACAAAACTGGAATGCATGTAAGTTGATGCCAGTTTAGGAGAACAAACAGCACATGGGATTCTCAGCAACAACTTTCATGCAATAAATTTCATTTTAAAAATGAAAAGCTAAAAGGGCAATTCTATAAGCTGGCACTTAGATTTGGGTAACCTAATCTCAAACAAAATGAGGACCAAATATACAACATACTATGCACCCAATATTCATATAATAGCGATATAAGCCCTGACAACCAGTGGCTTAACAGTATTCCCAATCATTGATCAAAAAACCTCCTAGAAATGATTTTATTCCAAGCAATTTTTTAACAACTTTTGTTTTTGGCTTTTATAAGCAAAACTACAACGAGATGAATTGATCTTTTCAAAGGCTCTACGGAACCGCCCGTTTCACACATTCAAGCTTCATCAGGAGTAAGTTTTCCATACCTGGTCAAATGTATGCTCACTTATCGCATGTGTTCTATTAATAATAATAACATTTTGTCCCTCGTTGTAGTTTTAATGGCACATGTTATTAAATAGTGTTTATGTTTAAATCTTTTTATTGACGGATATACAAATGAGGCATCTCTCCAATGCTATACAGCAACTATCTACAAGATGTCTAGCATCCGACATATTATTTCTTTAACCCCTCTACCTAACCCGTTCTCCCCTTCCCCCCCTTCCCCAGTATAAAGGCTAAGAGACATAACATTTTACAACAAGGCAGTTCAGAGGCTTTTAACTATTGAGAGACTGCTCCTAGCAGCTGGCTGCAACGTATCCCAAAATCGACTCCACACTGCCTGCGGGTGTCTGCCCTCCACTGTTTCAAGATCTTTGATCCCTCGTTTTTCCAGTTTTAACCGCTCAATCATTTGTATCCTCCACTGTGCCAAAGATGGAGCTGCTGGCTCTCTCCAATTTAAAAGCAACACTCTCTTCCCCTGCAGAACAGATCTCCGCAGGAAGCCCTGCAAGCCTCCATAGGTAAACTCCTCAAACAAGAGTAGAGGCTGCAAGCTTCGAGTAGCAGCTAGTATCTCAGTCCAAACGTTGAGCACTCGTGGGCAGGACCAAAACATATGGCCCAGCGTTGCTGGATCTGTGCCACATTTAGGGCACTCCCCTGAAGCTCCAAAACACGCCTTGAAAGCTCGAGCAGGCGCCACATAGAGTCTTAATGCGAATTTGTATTGCAATTCCCAATCACTCGAGAAAGTGGCCCTCTTCAGTATGTTTCTAAGGAAGCCAGTGAACAAACTCTCTGAAACTTCCACTGGTAAGTCCACCGTCCACTTTCTCACATAGCTTACATAGTCCAGGTCTTCTGTCGTGTCCAACAAGTTACGATGGAAAAATCTTAACGGCACTGCATTCTGAGACCCCAGAGTAAGGGCTGAGTTCAATATGTCTTGAACATCCTCACATAAATTCTCCCAGCCTAGTGAAGTGGCGTAATGACGCACTTGATAGTAAGCAAAGGCGTCAAAGGCTGGTAATTTAAACTCCTGTTGCTGTTCTGTGAAATCTTTTATTTTCCCTTCCTCATCCAAAAGTTGATACAAATAGTGAATTCCACATGTTTGCCAAGTTAGAAGAGTCCTCGAGGATGTACCCGCTGGAAAGTCTGGATTATTTTTTAATGGCAAGAATGGTGTAGCCACTGGAGAGAAGCCATGTCGCCGGCACAGCCACCACCAGGCAGCTCGTGCTGAGTCAATAAACGGGTTTTTCCAAATCTCCAGCTGCGGCTTCCTGCTTTGTTGTATGCAACATCCATCCGAGATGCTCCTTCTTGGCCAGCAGAGTTTCAGTCTCAGTTGGTGTGAAGTCTTGGGTACCAGCTAACCAGTCTCGAATATGCCTCAGTACACATGATACTACCAAATACCTAATGTTCATTAAGCCCATTCCCCCGTGCGCCTTGGGTTTTTGTAGCACTGTCACTGGAAGCCTGGGGCGCCGGTCCCTCCACAGAAAGCCCTGCACCATACGATGTAATAACCTCTCCTCTCTGCGCCGTAAATATAGCGGCAGCATTTGGAATAGGTAAAGCCACTTGGGGGCTATCATCATGTTAAAGAGTGCTATTCGGCCAGTAAGCGAGATGGGATGGGCGCCCCAAAGCTGCAGCAATCGACGAGTCTCCGCCAATAGCGAGGACACATTCAGTTTGTATAACATAGACAAATCTGTCGGGACCAGGACCCCCAGATACTTAATCTTATCTGTTGCCCATGCCAGAGGGAACCTGTCTCCCCAGCGGTTCCGCACCTCCTCTCCCAATGGAAGTCCTTGTGACTTTGTAAAATTTAGCTTGAATCCTGAAATTTTCCCGTAACCCTCCAGGACCTCCAACAAACACTGCAGTGTTGAGTGGGCTGAATCTAATAACAATAAGAGATCATCTGCATAAGCAAGTATCTTGGTAACTATCCCCTGGATCTCAATACCCCGTATCCGCTCCTCTGCCCGTATCTCACACAGCAAAGGCTCCAGAGAGAGCACGAACAGTAGAGGGGACAGGGGACAACCTTGTCGAGTTCCACACCCTATCGCCATCTCCTCCGTCCGTATCCCATTTACAACTAATATAGCTGTCGGTGAAGAGTAAAGTGCCCGCATAGCCTGCAAGTACCAAACCGTGATCCTCACCCATTGAAGCGCTTCGGACATAAAGGGCCATACCACCCTGTCAAAGGCGCGTTCTGCATCTAAACTAAATATTAACCCACGTTTGCCTTCTACTATGTTATGGATTATCACTGCTAGAAGCTTGCGCACATTAAGTACTGAGTGGCGTCCTCTCACGAAGCCCACCTGACTCTCCTGAATTATCGGGGGCAGTAATGGAGCCGTGTTTGCCTTGGGGGGGGGGGGGGATGCTTCTGTTTCAATCACTTCTGCATAAAAGTCCCATAACGGTCTCAGTAGCTGAGGGCCCAGCATTTTATAAAATTCTCCCGAATAGCCATCAGGCCCCGGCGCAGAGTATAGCTTTAGGGCCTTGATAGCTCTTTGAAGTTCTTTAGCTGTTAAAGGCGCATTAAGCCCCTCTACTGCTTCTGTCGAGAGCTTTGGCATCTCCGACCGCTCCAGATATTCCCTTATGCCAGTTCGAGCTCCAGGGTCACCTTTGTACAACGTAGAAAAGTGTCGCCAAAATACCTCCGCTACTTCTTCTGCTCTAGACACCGTCTGTCCCTTAATGTTCCTCAAAGCCGGAATGTATTGTGATCTGCGGGTCCCTTTCACCATTCGAGCTAACTGCCCTCCCACTTTATCCCCAAACCTGTAAAATTTAAATTTCCTGTAAATAAGGGAGCGGGTCATTCTCTCATGCAGGATCTCATTTAACGCAGCTTTTGCTGCCATCATTGAGTCATAATTCTGTGCTATGGGGCTTTGATGTAGGTTTTCTTCGCCATTCTGTTCTGGCGTTCTAGAGCTATGATCCCCTGTGCAATCTGGTGGTTTCTCTGACAGACATAGGCAATTATATCCCCTCTTAACACAGCTTTGGCAGCTGCCCAGAAAAGTACTGGGTCATCCGCGTGCTGTGCATTAAAGGTATTATATTCCTCCCACTTTGTAAATAAGTATTTCTGGAATTCTGGGGAGGAATAAAGATACGCAGGAAATCGCCAGTGCCTCAGTGCTTGATAATATGGTTGCGCCTTCAGATCTATCCAGATCATGGCATGATCCGACAGCTCCTCCAGCCCTATTTTCGCTGCCCGGACCTGAGAGAACAGCTCCTGTGACAGTAAAATGTAATCTAATCTGGATTGAGTGCGGTGGACTTTAGATGTATGGGTGTAATCTTTCTCGTCCACATTCAGCAACCGCCATGGGTCCACTAACTCTGCAGCTTGACAAAAAGACTCTAGCAGTGTGGGCCCGTCTAACTCCCCCCTTCTTCTAGGCCCTGTCCGATCTAACCCCCAGTCGTATACTTGATTCATGTCCCCTGCTATCACTATTGGCAAATCGGTGTATTGTTGACACTTGCTTAATAGTTGGGAATAAAACTTTCTGTTAGCCCCTATTGATGCATATACTGCTACCAGTAGCCTCTCTCTGCACTGCAGATTGATCTTAACCCCCACATACCTTCCTTCCGTGTCTTTGAATAAGGGCGTTACTTGACAAGCCAGCGTTTTATGTATTAGGATTGCTACTCCTCCTTTTCGGCCTGTCGCTGGGGAACAATGCACCTCCCCCACCCACTGTCTCTTTAATTTTTCATGTTCCTCTTGGGAGAGTCTAGTCTCCTGAACGCACGCTATTTGGACCCCACGGCGCTTCAGAGCTTCTAATATTTTTGTTCTTTTTATTGGAGTGGTGATCCCACAGACATTCCACATGAGATCACACGAACCTCACCTCCCTGCGGTCTGCTCAGGGTCTTTATTGTGTGCTACTTTGATGTGATTCTCTTTGTATCCCCAGGGACACCCAACCTCCCCCCGGAGAATCTACCCGCCCGAATTCCATAGTTGATGTCCCACCTAGTCTCCTGTGTTGTTATCAACCTTGCTGCCAGTACATTCTTCCTTTTATGCCCCGCCTTTTGTTCCCCCAACAATTCGTCTGTTCTTCCCCCCCCCCCCACCCTATACCACCCCTCAACCCCGCCCACCCCCCCTGCCCTCTACAGAACATTTGGTATACCGAACCCAAGTAACAACGGGTCCTGGGTCACTTATATGCTAACGACCCCAACTCCTCTGAAGCTTATGGTGTTACTGTGCCCTTTTTACCCTCTATACAACAAAGCTGACTCCCAGCATAACATCATTTCATGGCTATAACTGCCTAACAGTATATGAACAGCAAAGTCACTTATCTTTTTGCTTAGAGCCCTCCGCAGTGTTCTGGAGCTCTAAGTCCTTGATAAAAGAAGAGGCTTCCTCTGCCCCTTCATAGGACCTCCAACGTCCCTCGTGCTTAATTTTAAAGATGGCAGGATATATCAGCATAAATGGTACTTGAGCTTCATGTAATCTCTTGCACAGAGGTGTAAATTTCTTCCTTTTCTCCTGTAATTGCGCTGAGTAATCTTGAAATATTTTGACCCGATGCCCTTCAAACTGAATTGTGTTCCTCTTCAATCGATAGCCTTGAAGGATCTCTACTTTATGGATGTAGTTATGCACTTTCAGAATGACCGGTCTTGGTGTCTGCCTTCCATCTTGCCTTCTTCCCACGCGGTGCAACCGTTCCAGACATAGGGGCCCCGCGTGGTCAGAAAGTGCAAATTCTTCCTTCAACCATTTTTCTATGGTTACGCTCAGCATCGTGTCCCCAATTGATTCTGGGATGCCTATGATTCTTAAATTTGCTCTTCTTGATCTGTTTTCAAGATCATCTAGGGCAGTTGCCATGGACTCTATTTTAGCGAGCGCACGCTCCAGACGCTGCGAGACCGGAGCGCCCGCTTCTTCCAGCTCTGATACTCTGCGTTCCAGTTCACTGGTTCTCTGTGTAGTCTCCCCCAGCAGAGTCTCGATATTCGCGATCTGCCCTGTAAGGTGATCCCACCGCGGCTGAAAAGCCTTCTCCACCGCCGATGTTATTTGCGACAGCTGTTCCGATGAAAACATCGGGGCCTCCGGCGCTTGCTTAATTTCCGGCGTGCTGTCTGCTTCTCGGGTCCTCTCCTTCTTTTTCTGCCCTCTGCTCGCCATCGGCTTGGTCTGCGCTTCCAAATATTTGTCCATCAGCTGCACGCCTCGTTGTTAAATGCCTTGTTGTGTTTCAATGCACAAGTTATCACTATTTGGGTTATTAAAGTTATTTGTGAGGAGCTGGGGCCTAAGAGAGCCTGAGAACACGTCTCACTCTCCCTACAGCATCACGTGACCCCCCTCCCCAATAAATAGTGTTTATAAAAACTAACAAAAAGGTTTTAAAAATTGTTTTCAATAAAATCATTTATAGGTATGGAGGAGGTTTTTTGACCAATGATTGGAATACTGTAAGCCATTGGTTGTCAGATATTATACCGCAACTGAGGTCTTTTTTCTCCATCATTATATGAATACTGGGTGTATAAGTATATTTGTTCCTCGGGTTTTTGTGGTGGGGACGTTTTTCATCATTTTGTTGTATGATATTTGAACCTAGATTTGGGTGTCAACAGTATGCCTGGTTTATAGAGCACTTACTCATGTGATTGGCACCAATAATTGGCAGTTACACATATAAGTGCCAGGTGCTATTCTATAACCAGTGCACCTCAATTGCACATAACTGTTAGGAGGGTGAAAATGTGGGTGGAGCACTGGTGTGTCACCAAGCACTGTGTGCAACTTTTAGAATGTTATCAGCTGCATGTGTTGTATGGTGCTCTTTGGCACACTGACTTAATGCCAGCCATTGGCCTATCATTTGATGTACCAATATGCCTTTGTGCTCGTATTCTATAATAAGACTATAAGAATAGCCATACTGGGTCAGACCAGTGGTCCATCTAGCCCAGTATCCTGTTCCCAACAGTGGCTAAGGCAAGTCTCAAGTACCTGGCAGAAACCCAAATAGTAGCAATATTTCATGCTACCAATCCTAGGGCAAGTTGTGGCTTCCCCTATGTCTGACTCAACAGCAGACTATGGACTTTCCAGATACACTAACCACTGTTACCACATCCTCTAGCAAAGAGTTCCAGAGCTATAATGGGAGGGCAATTAAGGTATATACTACCCCTTCTGTGATAGAGTATTTCCTGATATTGTTTTTAAGTTTACCTCTTTGTAATTTCATCTCATGCCCTCTAGTTCTATAGTTCTTCTTTGAAAAAGGTTTGTTCCTTTAACATCTATATCATATCTGCTTTGCCCCTCCCCACTGCTTCCTGAGTATATGTATTTACATAGTAACGTGGAGGAGCATTTTCTGAAAGAAATGTACAGCTCACAGCCATAATCAAACCAGAAAAATGTCTACATTTCTGGTTCGATTTTGGCTTTGATCTAGACGTTGTTATGCTCAAAACATCCATCTGTAAGTGTCATGTCCCAGAGAAATACTTAGAAAACCAAGCCACAGGAACATTTGTCTGGCAGCATTCTTAGTAAACTGGTCACTCAGGCAAACCAGCAGTGTAGAGGGGGCAGCCTAGCGGTCAGTGCAGTGTACTTCATATAGAGACCCAGGTACAAATCCCACCTAAATCCCTTCGTGTTGTAAGTTGAGCCCTCCAGGAACAGAGAAAACCTACCGTAGTTAAAGGTCCACCACTACAATAGCCCTTAGGCTTGCAGGTCACGTATATATTTAGATGCAGGAGGTAATTCTATGCTCCAGGAAGATTCACATATTTGTACAAAAATTAAAGAGTTAAAGTGAGAATTGAATCGGAGTCCTGTTGTTCACTGTCCACTGCACTAACCATAAAACTACTCCATCCACTTGCTTGCTGCTTTCTTAGGAATGGCCATAATACCTGGAGCTGTCAGAGACTGGTATCTACTGTCACTGCCACAGCTTTGAGGAGTGGAAGGTGGATTGAGGGGGAGGTCATGCCTTAATTCCTCCAGTGGTCAGCTGGTCAGTTAGGGCATCTTTTTGTGACTTAGTTGTGACCAACACACGTCTGATAAAAACTTATTTCTTTTCTGCCCTGGACCTTTTTTCCTGTTTCATTATCCAGATTTAAGTCCCACCCAAAACACACCTCCACCACGCCCCCCCCTTGCGATTTAGACAAACTGTGGAGTAAAACATCCTAATTCCGAGTTTTGAAAATCATGACTTAGATATTTTTGTGAGAAAAACATTCATCTGCCATTTTGTGTCACTTTTGAGACATTTTTCCCTTTTGACATAGTAGATGATGACAAACAAGTGATCACAAATTAGAAATTAAAAAGTAAAGGCAAAAATACTGGGAGCCCCAAGAAGTCAAATTAAACATGTATCACAACAAAAGACTAATAAAAACAGAAATGCATTTCCTCTTATACTGAACATAATACAAAGATTCCATGACGTACATGTCCCAAACTTACATAATCTAGGTTAATAAATTTAAAAAAAAAAGTTTTTTTCTACCTTTGTTGTATGGACATTTTATTTTTCCATCATATTAGTCCAGTTTCTCTTTTCTGCTTTGCTGTGTGTCTTCTGCTAACTCTCTTTTCTGGGGCTGCTGTCCATTTGTCATTTCTCTTGTTCCTCACTATATCTGTCTCTGACATATTGATCTTTCTCGTTTAGCTCATTCCTCCCTTTCTTTCTTTTCTGTCAGTTCAAATTTCACTCGCTTCCTCACCCTGCAGTCCACCACTCCTCCTTTTTACTTTTCAACTACCTATTCTTTCCTTCTCCTTCTCTCACCTCCTAGCTCTCCCAATTCCCGTTTCACTACTTCCCTGGCCTCCTAATTACTTCTATCTTTCCTCTACTCCTCATTGATGCATTTTAACCCTCTGTACTCACTATCCTTCTTTGACATCTCATTGACAACCCCCTAAGGCTCTTCCCACATAATTCCTCTATTCTGAGTTTCTCCCCTCTTTTCAGTGGATAAGACTCCTCCTTCTCCCCCCCCCCATCCTTGTAGCCTGACATCTGCCTGTTTCTTCCCTCCCTCCCCTGTGGTCCAACATCTCTTCCTCCTTGCCCCTGTGGTCCAACATCTCTCTCTTTTCCCTCCCTATCTCCCTCCAATTGTCTAGCATTTTTCCTTCCCTTCTGCTCCCAGGCCAAACATCTCTCCCTCTATCTTTCCTCCTTCCCTCACATTGTCCAGCATCTCTTCTGACCTCCCCTCTACCCTCAGGTCCCTCATTTCACCTCCCTCCCACCAGCTTGTCCACCCCAGTTCCATCATTTATCTTTTCCTTCCCTTCCTCCCCTCCATTCATCTGTCCATCATTTCTCTCTTTCTTCCCCTCTCCCCATAATCCCCCCTTCTGGTCCATCATTTCTCTTTCTTCTCTCTCTCCCTGCTTTGTACTCCCAACATCTATTCTGCTCTCTTCCCACCCTCCGTCCTTCCTTGGGTCTATCAATTCTATCTAATTCTTCCCTCTCTCCTCCCCTCTTGGGTCCATCATTTCTCTTTCACTCTTCCCTCCCTCCACTCTACCTTCTAATCGATCATTTCTCTCTTTCTTCCCCTCCCTCTCTGAGCTTGTGGTCTAACATCTCTTCCTCTATGTCCCCCTCCTTACCTCCCTCCCTCCACCTTTGATCCTTCCTTTCTCTCTTTTTCTTCCATTCTTTCAACTATCATTTTTCTCTCTTCCCTTCCTCCCTGCCTTTGTGGTCCAACATCTCTTCCTCTCTCCCTGTCCTCTGCCCACCAAGTCCATCATTTCTGACTTTCTTGCACCCCGCTTTGCCCTTGCAGTCCAATACCACGTCCTTTGTCTTCCCTCCCTCCCTCATACATCATTTCTCCCTCTTTCTTTCTCCCTCCCCATCCATCATTTCCTTCTCCCTCTTTTCCTGCCCTTGTGGTCCAGCATTTTCTTTCTCTTCCCTCAGGTCCAATTATATTTCTTCCCTCCCTCCCTTCTCATTTCTCTTCTGGTGCAGACCCCATATCATTTTGGCTGTTTCCCTCTGAACCATTTGTAGTCTCTTTGGATCCTTTGTGAGATACTGTACTAGCGAGCTTACCACACTACCTCTCATCTCTTATTACTCACCTGTTTACCTTCTCCGTTCAATAAATAAATGACCATCGCTTAGTCCTACCTGGTCCCAAACGTGCTCATTTAGATTCCACCTGTTGTGCCGCTTTCTTTTTTGTTGCCCACTTTCATTGAAATTCTTTTCTGCTAGAAATCTGTGCTGAATCCTTATTTAGGAATTTTAAATCGATATTGAAGACCTGGTTGTTCACTAATGCTTTTTATTTAAGCAGAAATCGCAGTGATGCATAGCTACTGTCTTTTCCCCTCAATTAGTCCTTCTTTTGTTCCCCTTCCCTTTTGATCGTGCTCCCTGCCCTTATGCTCTTTCTCTTCCACTGTGAGTCGTTGCTTTCCTACCATATTTTGTAGCTATTTTCCTTTTCTGAAATTCGTTTATAGCATTGTAAACCACCAAATACTGCTAGTCAGTCCTGGCGGTATAGCAAACCTTAACAACATAGTAACATATAACATAGTAAATGACGGCAGAAAACTATAAACTATCTCCCTCCCCTTCACCCTTGGGCCCATAATTCTATTTCTTCTCTTCTTCTCCTCCTGGATCCATCATTTATCACTTTCTTCCCTCCCCTTCCAACCCAGGGTCCATCATTTCTCTCCCACCACTTTTCCTCTTCCTTGTTCCCTGGTCTATCTTACACTGTGTGTCCCAGGAGGTCCCCAGAAATGGCAGTACTTTGAGCGTCTCTCCTGCCGCAACCCGCCCCCATGTAAACAGGAATTTGCATTAGGAGGGCAGGTTGTGGCAGAGGAGAAGCTCCAGGCAGGCCACAAGCAGCATCTGTCAAAGTGTTGCTGCTTCCAGAGACCTCCTGGGAGACCAGGTGTAAAGTAGACTGGGGGGAGGGGTAGGATGCCAGATTATGGAAGGGGAAGGGAGAAGTGGAAGAGACAGGGAGAAATGCTGGGTAGAGAGGAGGCAAATGATAGCATGCTAGATCAGTTAGAAGAGGCACTGGGCCACCCAGCTACCTTGGGGCCTCGGGGACTGCCTGGTTGCCCGAGTGGTCAGTCTGCCCCTGCTCACCAATGAAAGAGAGGTGATTAGCAAGGTGCATATTCACCTCTCTCTGTCTCTGCTGCTATGCAGCCTAACATCCTTCCCGCTTTAGCCACCACCTTGTCACAATATTTCACAACTTCAGATCCTCAGACAGGATCAACCTGAGGTCTCTCGCCTGGTCTGTGCACACTAGCTCCTTCACATTTCTGCATCCCAATGCACCATTCTGCATTCAGAAACCTAAATGGTATTGATGTATGAATAAACCTTTTTCTGAAGAAAGGAATCTGCAAACCTAAGTGTAATAATATGAAGCTCAAAGGAAACAGCATCAGAACATATATTTTTTTACAAAAAGTATAACATGGATACTAGTGGTGAATTGTAATGAGTCAGTCATTGCTCCAGATCATGTGAAGCTAACGTTTTGCCAATATGCACAGAGATGAGATAGGTAGGTATTATTTTAGATTCTAGACTGTCTATAAATCCTCAGATCAAAATGATTTTAAGAGAGCATTATTTTAGGTCGTATGTACTGAAGCAACTGGAACCTTATTTGTCATGTGAAGATATTCGTTCAGTAGGGCAGACTCTTGTAATTTCTTCTTTGGGATTATTGTAATAATTGTTTATTTAGGTCTTCCACCGCAGTGTTTTAAAGATTAAAGTGCATTCAAAATGCTGCAGCTAGACTGATCTCTGGGAATCATCAAAATGAACATCTTATGCCTTTTTTTTAGTTCAGCTTTGTTGGTTAATAGAGGAAGGAGTTAGATTTAAGGCTTTACATGGATTGGCACCTGACGATTTTCAAAAGGGGTTGAAACAGTTTGTTCCAGTGAGATTTTTACAGTCCCCAAATCAAGACTTTTTACTGCTTCCTACAGACCTTGAGAACGGTGGAACTAAGAATAAACTACCAGCTGGATTGTGCATGGATAATGATTTTATGCACTTTAGGAAAACTGGTAAGGCCTTTTTATTTGGACAGCTTTACGGACAGATGACGTTTAATGTGAGCAAGTGCAAAGTGATGCATGTGAGAAAAAGGAACTCAAACTATAGCTATGTGATACAAGCTTCCACATTAGGAGCCACTGCCCAGGAAAAGGATCTAGGTATCATTGTTGATGATACATTGAAACCCTCTGCTCAGTATGCAGCAGCAGCTAAGAAAGCAAAAAGAATGTTAGGAATTATTAGGAAAGGAGTGGAGGACTGGCCTAGTGGTTAGGGTGGTGGACTTTTTTTTTTTATTTGTACCTCGCGCTTTCCCACTCATGGCAGGCTCAATGTGGCTTAGGTACTTATTTGTACCTGGGGCAATGGAGGGTTAAGTGACTTGCCCAGAGTCACAAGGAGCTGCCTGTGCCTGAAGTGGGAATCGAACCCAGTTCCCCAGGACCAAAGTCCACCACTCTAACCACTAGGCCACTCCTCCACTCAGGTCCTGGGGAACTGAGGAACTGAGTTCGATTCCCACTTCAGGCACAGGCAGCTCCTTGTGACTCTGGGCAAGTCACTTAACCCTCCATTGCCCCATGTAAGCCGCATTGAGCCTGCCATGAGTGGGAAAGCGCAGGGTACAAATGTAACAAAAAAAATGAGAATGTTTGACTGCACCTTGGATACTGTATGCAATTCTTGTCATCATATATCAAAATATATAGCAGAATTAGAAAAGATACAGAGAAAGTTGACGAAAATGATACAGGGGATGGGAGTGGAGGAGTGGCCTAGTGGTCTTCAGCTTGGAGAAGAAACAGCTGAGGTGACGTATGATAGAGGTCTATAAAATACTGAGTGGAGTGCAATGGGTGGATATGAATCACTTGTTTACTCTTTCAAAAAATACTAGGACTAGGGGGCACACAATGAAGCTACTGAGTAGTAAATCTTACTACTTTGCATTTGTTCACATTAAAGAAACTTGAGAAAATATTTCTTCACTCAGTGTGTAATCTGGAATTCATTGCCAGATAATGTGGGAAAAGTAGTTAGCTTAGCAGGGTTTTAAAAAGGTTTGGATAAGTTCCTAAAAGAAAATGCCAATAAACCATTATTAAGATGGACTTGGGAAAATCCACTGCTTGTTTCTAGGATAAGCAGTATAAAATCTGTTCTACTATTCTGGGACCTTGCCAGGTACTTGTGACCTGGATTGGCCACAGTTGGAAATTGGGTTTGATGGGCCTTCGGTCTGTTGCAGTATGACAATGCTTATGTTCTTATGACATAAGTTTTAGTTTAGATTTGGGGGGGGGGGGGGGGGGGAGGGTCAATATTTAAAAGTACTTATTGGAATATAGTTTGTGCTATGCATTTAAGTGCTGCCGACCAGGATAGTCAGAGGCACTATCTAGAGAGTTGCTATGAATATCCTTACAGACTATCTCTGCACTCTGCGGGCAGTGCCGGTGCGGAGAATGGGTGGAGCCAGAGCGGTCCTGGAACTTATCTGGATAGTGACAATATTTAGTTTACTATCCAGAAGGCTGTCCTAAGTTATCTGGATAGAATAAATATTGTCCTTATCTGCGTACGCTCCAGCACTGATCGCCTTTACCGGATATTCAGCACCAGCCACTATCCACAGAATGGTGCTGAACATCCGGATATTTTTTAAACTGCAGCAGCCAGTGTTTAAAAAAAATGTTGACCACAGCAGCTGAACGCACTACCAAAAGCCATGAAAACAACATATGACCACCTAAACTTCCGGAAATCACTAAAGACTAACCTGTTCAAAAAGGCATACCCTACCGACCCAACTTAAATGCCTGAACTCTGCAACACAACAAAACCAAACCTCATAATGGACATAAAACAAACTCTTCTTCTCCACGATTCCCTAATGTGTCTGTTACACATGAACCTTATTCTACCGGAACTGGCGAACGCCTTTACGGTACTATGCAAGCCACATTGAGCCTGCAAATAGGTGGGGAAATGTGGGATACAAATGTAACAAATAAATATTGATCCAAATGTTTTGATTGCATATTATATTTGATTTACTGTTTCATGTTTTAATTTGTAAGTCGCTTACAAATTTTATGTTTTGCGGCATACAGATGTTTTAAAAAGCAAGTGGAATTCTAAAGCCAGTGATGGAAACAAAAACGGTAATGAAATTGAACAGGGAGTGCGATAAACACAAGAGGATGGTAGCAAAGCTCTGGGATAACCACATGGAAGCTCAGCCCAAAGCAGCAGTAACAGGATTTTGCCATGCCACTAAAATGTCATTGTGGGGGTTACTGGCACACAGCGGCCTTTGTAACCCTAAACACATCCCTACACATAATTGAGGAGCCATTTCAGTTTTTATTTGCCGTCATTGACTACGTTACTATGAAAATTTGAGCCAGTGCTTCCCAACCCATTATGGAGGCACAGTGGCGTACCTACATTAGTTGCCATCTGGGGCGGAACACCCCCTCCTCCGAAGTGCAAACCTGTTGGCTCTGCCAGTCTCTTGCCCTCTTTGACATCAACTTTCTATTCCGGGGGAAAGGGGACCGGCAGAGCCGACAGCCTCACGTCTGCTCCATGCCCCCACTGTCCTGCCTTGGTACACTAGAGAGGAGGCACATCTAGCAAGCCTGGTTTTCAAGGTAGGACAGTGAATATGTATGTGATAAATTGCATATATTGAACTCTCTGTGTATGCAAATTTGCCTCATGGATATTCACTGTGGATATTCCGAAACACCCTGACTTATGAAAGACAATTCTAGAAATACACCAATTAGCACCACTTAAGTGCCCAAATGCACTACGAGCTATAAGGTAGCACATATTATGTCGTGCAAGTGTATAGCAGTGTACGCATAGGCGGAGCATAGGTGGATCTTTCCAACTTACATACATACGTTAGAAAGCTAAAAGTTATGCACACATAGCTCATTTAGATGTATCAACTTACGTCAACCACAGATTTGGCATAAGTGGTGGTCTTACATTAATGTAGATGTGGCAATGCCAATTTATGCTAGAATTCTTTAACAGAATCTTGGCACTAATATGCCATTCTAGAATTGGCCCTAAACATCAAGATAATAAGTTACAGAATTGCCCCGACAGCTATCTTTGATTTTAGAGCAAGTACAAATCCACAATATTATGATAACCTACCTGCTACCTAAGATTAGAAAACCTGGAGAGGTGCAAGAAACGTTGACATCTTCTCCCTTTTGTCTTGGGGGACCCTTCGAATCAGCTGGTCCCCTCATTCCATTGGTGCTTATGTAACTCTACTGCTGTTACTTACTCTCAGCTTGACATGTGTCCTCTTGCGGAGCCATTTTTCTCGTGGGTTGGATTGACTCAGGTTTGCAGAATCTATTCCCTCATTTTCCAGAATATTTGCATTTTCATACCTCATCACCTGAAATAAGATTACAGTATAAAAATGTCATACACAAACATACAACAGAAGAGACTAAGATTAGCCCTTCCAGCTAGGTGCAACAGGTAGACTTTGAGGGGAGGGGGTGTAGGGGAGAGAGGGATGATATACCACCAGCAGTCTGCAGAGCAGCAGTGGGCCTTTGAGCATCCATATGCAATCTGCTCACAAGGTCTGCCACCTCTCACCCCAGGATGTGGCAAGCCTTGAGTGCACACAGGTCCACAAAAACCCCATGCCAGTTCAGGATGGAGGATGGAGGTAGGGTGATGGCAGCAGTAACAGCAATGGTTAGAGGAAAAGGAGAGGAGAGAGATGCTGGACTATGAGGGAAAGGAGGGTTAAGGAAGGAAACATGCTGGGCTACTGGGTGTATAGGAAATGATGCTGCACTACCAGGAGGGAGGTAGGGGCAGGGGGCGATGCATGGCTGAAAGTTTTCCTACGGCATCAGATACACTTGGGGTGGTCCTGAAAGCACATAGAAAGGCTTGGTCTATGACAGTCTTCCCATTCTCAGGATCCCTAAGAGGGCTAGATACAAAAAGATATTCAAACAATTTATTCTAGAGGTGATCAATGTCTGTCCTCGAGGTCCACAGCCCAGTTGGCTTTTCAGGATTTCCCAATGAATATACATGATATCTATTTGCATTCATGCCTCCATTGTATGCAAATAAACTCATGCATATTCATTGGGGAAATCCTGAAAATCTGAAAGACTGACATTGAGCACCCCTAATCTATTCCATTTCAAATAGCAAAAATTTGGAATTCTCTTCCACTTAGTCTTAAGAATTTGTGAGAACTATAAATCTTTTTGATGACAGTTGAAAACGTTTTTATTGCTGTTGATGTTTTTCTGTTTTGATGGGTTCTTTATTATTGCGATTTTTTTAATTCCTAGTGATGACTAGTTCTTCTTGATGAACTGGAAGGTATCTGGATGACTGTAAGTTTTTATATTGTATTGTATATGCATGAATTTCCTTTTTCAAATTATATGCACTGCCAAAAAACTTGCAGGTGCTTTATATTCTGTGGACTGTGCACCAGTTTTTTCAATGAGGAAATATGCGTATACTTTCATTTGGCACCTGCTTTTTCTGGGGTTGGGTTTTTTCCATGGAAAATTATATGAAATGTAGGTATGCTATTTTCTGATCCCATACAAAACACAATCCAGAAACGCAGCCCCTAAATGCTGCTAAAAATACCAGTGTTGTGGAGTAACGTACTTTTAGTCATACTGAGGGAGGGTAATTTTCAAACGGCCAATTTACTCACACAAATGACTTTGAAAACTGTCCCCATTGTCCTCTATACTAGGATGTCTTTCATTTTTTAACACATGGATCGCTCTCCTATCAGCATATAAATCTATCCTTTTCATAACAGCCAGACACACATCCCATTGCTTCCTAGGGCATCAAACCTTGCATATTTATAACTTTTATAGCATCACTATGTTACCAGTTCACGCACTACAGATGTGACATAAAGAGGAAACATTGCTCCTAGGAGCTCTATTCATGTTTTCATTTCACTTTTAATGACTGAATAAATCACAAGCTCAAGGCTTTGCCACTCATAACACATGGGATGGTAAAATCTAACTCCTTGACTTGACATATTCATAATGTTTGAGGCCATTACTGAATACCCCCATACTCTGAGTGTTTTGTTGTGCGGAACGCTGTGTAGCTTGTGATTAAAGAAAGGAAAGCATCTATTTTCACTCTTTTTTTAGTTGTCGATTCTTTATAAAGGTGCCCCCCGACTACTAAGGTTCATTCTGTGATGACTATCGTTCTTCTCGTATTTTGTGTGCATGGTGAACAGGAATGAATATAGTTTCCTTTACTATTTGGAATCAGGATATACCTTAATCTATATCACTCAGTGACTGACACAACTAGGGGATCATTTTCAAAGCACTTAGACTTACGAAGTTCCACAGGTTACTATGGGGCTCATTTTCAAAACAGAAAAATGTCCAAAGAGTGGCATAAATCTGAAGGAGACAGAGGGTAGTGGTAAATGGAGCTTGCTCTGAAGATAGGGATGTTATCGGTGTACGGCAGGGATCCATCCTAGGACCGGCTCTTTTTAACATCTTTGTGAGTGATATTGTGGAAGGGCTGCCTGGTAAGTTTTGTCTCTTTGTGGATGATACCAAACTGCAACAGGGTGGACATCCCGGAAGGTGTGGATGACATAAGGAAGGACCTAGCAAAGCTTGAGGAATGGTCCAATATTTGACTACTAAGATTTAATGCTAAAAAATGCAAGGTCATGCACTTGGGTCACAAAAACCTGAGGGAACAGTACAATATAGGGGGTGAAGTGCTTCTGTGTAAAAAGGAAGAGCGGGACTTGGGGGTGATTATGTCTGATGATTTTAAACTTTCCAAACAGGTAGAAAAAGCAACGGTCATAGTCAGAAGGATGCTTGGGTGCATAAGGAGAGGGATGACCAGCAGGAACAAAAGGGTGATTAGTGCCAGTGGTATGCTGGAGCTGGCTCGCACTGGCTCGCAAGAGCCGGTTGATAAATTTTCTTCGGACTTGCGAGCTGGCTCTCCTCCCTCCCTCCGGATCCGGTCCCTCACCGACCTGACACCTGCCTTGTCCTTCGAATTCTTCGGGGCAGGCAGTCTTGCCTGCCCGCTGCCAGCGCTGACTCTCCCCCGCTGCCGGTTCGCACTTTAAAAATGGCCGCCGAGACTTCCAGAGGCGGCCTTGCGAGACTTCTGCTGAAGTCTTGGCGGCCATTTTGAAGCGCGATCCGGCAGCAGGGGAGAGTCAGCGCTGGCAGCGGGCAGGCAAGACTGCCTGCCCCGAAGAATTCGAAGGACAAGGAGTCGGTGAGGGACCGGATCCGGAGGGAGGGAGGAGAATTCGCTGAACAACTTGGGAGGGGGTTGGCAGGGGAAAGAAGGAAGTCGCTCGGCATGGGTGGATGGAGGGGAGAGAAGGGTCACTGCTGGACATGGATGGATGGAGGGCAGGGGAAAGGAGGATCACTGGGTATGGGTGCATGCAGGGCAGGGGAGAGGAGGGTCACTGCTGGACATGGGTGGATGGAGGGCAGGGGAAAGGAGGGTTCCTGCTGGACATGGGTGGATGGAGGGCAGGGGAAAGGAGGGTCGCTGGGTATGGGTGCATGGAGGGCAGGGCAGGGGAGAGGAGGGTCACTGGGTATAGGTGCATGCAGGGCAAGGGAGAGGAGGGTCACTGGACATGGGTGGATGGAGGGCAGGGGAAAGGAGGGTCGCTGGACATGGGTGCATGCAGGGCAGGGGAGAGGAGGGGAGAGAGAAGAAATGCTGGACATGGATGGAGGGAAGGGAAGAGTGAGGAAGGAGATGAGATGAGGGAAAAGGAAGAGAGGAGAAAAACTGCACATGGATGAAGAAAATAGGCAGAAGCTGAGGACCAGAAATGAAGAAAGGAGGAAAGGAAAGAAATAAATGGAAAGCAAGCCCTGGAAACGGAGTTAAGCGGACAGATAGCAGCAGAATCAGATACTGGGCCAGCATGATCAGAAAAACAGTCACCAGACAACAAAGGTAGAAAAAAAATCATTTTATTTTCATTATAGTGTTTGGAATATGTTCACTTTGAGAATCAGGTGCTCAACATTAAAACTTTATATTTATTTACTTATTTATGGCATTTTATCGCACATTAAACATGAATTAGATTGGAACCCTGGATCATTTAATTTTTTTTCCTGGAGTAATGCATTGCCCCCACCCCCAGGCTCTCTCCCCGGCTATAGCCAGCTCTGCAATTTGGGGGGGGGGTGCAGAGGGGGACCGGGGAGAGAGCCTGTTGTTAAACATTTACCAGCACACCACTGATTAGTGCCCTTGTATAAGTCTTTGGTGAGGCCCCATTTAGAGTACTTTGTGCAATTCTGGAGACCACACCTACAGAAAGATATAAACAGGATGGAGTCGGCCCAGAGGGTCGCTACAAAATTGGTAAGCAGTCTTGGACTTAAAACATATAGGGACAGGCTTATACACTGGAAGAGAGGTGGAAGAGAAGGGATATGATAGAGATGTGTAAATATCTCTCAGGGACCTTAATGTACAAGAGGTGAGCTTTTTTTCAAATGAAGGAAAACTCTGGAATGAGGGGGCATAGGATGAAGTTAAGAGGAAATAGACTTAAGGGGAATTCAAGAAAATTGGAAGGAATCTAAGAAAGTATTTGTTCATGGAAAGGTTGATGGAAGCGTCGAACGGCCTTCCCAGTGGAGGTCGTGGAGACGAGGACTGTGTCAGAATTTAAGAAAGCATGTGGGTCCCTTAGGAAAAGGAAGCATTAGTGGTTACGGAGGATGGGCAGACTGGATGGGCCAATTTGGCCTTTATCTACCGTCATGTTTCTATGTCTTCTACATTTCTAAGTGATGGCACAAGGTAAGTACAGTGCACTTACTGCAGTATGCAGTCCACACCCATTCTCTCTGCCCATAACCCACCCAGTTCCAGCCTCTAACACAGCACGCAGTTAACACAGTCACGCCACAGTGCTAACAGTTACTGTGTTCATGCAGTTACACTATACGCTAATTCACACATTAGGGGATTAATTCTATATAGCCAGCACCAACATTTTAGCACCAACACATCTAAATTAATAAAATGCCAGCATAAGCATGCATATGTATACCAATACATGTAAATGCAAATATTCTTGTCGTGCATTATTCAAGACAGGAGAGTATTCAGTATCCAATCATGTTTCTTGGAAGGAAGAGGAGGAATGGATGGATTCCTCAAGCCTGATAACAGTGCTTCTACCCTGCAGCGTTGTGGAAAGAAATGGAGAGATGCTAAACCAATCTCAATATCATTCCAAGAAAGAGATACTAAGGTTCAGAAAGAGAGGAATATGACAAAATGGGTCCTTAGCTATGCATACCTTTGTAGACCTCTGGAAACCCCTGAATTTGCAATTACCATAATTTTATGAAGACTTCAATTTGGATGGTAATCGAAGATTAGCTTTTTCCTGTTGTGCATATTGGCAAACACATGTGTACTCCTGCATTGTCCTTAGAGGTATTTTATAAAAGGATTCTTTTTTGTCTGAACCACTGAGCTGACTCAAATTTGGAGTCTTTCATTGCCAAAAACCTGTTTGGTTTCTTATTTTGCTATATTTTGTCTGTAGAGTGAAGCCACATCACGTCATGGGTGGATATAGCCTAGATGTACTTGCTTAACACAAACGCCAAGGCACATAGGGGAAGATAAGATGAGTTAGGAAGAGAAAATACATGTGCATGCGTTAGAGAACGAGAATGATCTATACAACTGAAATACACATGTACAGTCTTCCAGCGTGGGTGTTGAGAGGTTGTTAAATCCATTACATGTAGTCTTGCATCCTGTTTTAAATGTATTTTTTTAATGCGCCAAGTGGTTTTTAATTTAGCTTGATTTGAATTAGCAGATTAATTACATAAGCAATTAACAAGTCTATCCAGCAAATTAGCAAACTGAAAGCATGCCAGTACACACTTGATAGGTACTGATAAAGCATCTCAAGATTGAAATATTGTTTCACTAGTAGATGGACAGAAATGGGGGAAGGGGCAAAAAGGCCGGAGAAAAGTTATTTTGTATTGTTTATATAAATATACAGAGGATACCTTATATTACTAATTCTGTGGCTAGGAAAGCATGTATTCCAGTTACCACGGCCAAGCCGTCTTAAGGTTGCAGGGGGAGCAGCAGTTAACGTTTCAGTGCTCTGACCCTCCAGCCCTGAGCAGTCCTTAATGTCTTCCTTGACATATCAGTAGCTCTTTCTTCTTTCCAAAGGCACTGCAAGAAGTCAGGTCAAGAGGGAACAGCTCCAGACAGCTGCCAAGGATGGGGATATCTAACAGCAAATGCACTCTTGGACTATAAAGAGGACACAGTGAACCCAAGAGTGCTGAGGGAACTGATATTTAATCTTTCCCAGATAAGCCGAGCTGAGACCAAGCAAGATAAACAGATTAAATTGAATTAAAGGAAATATACTGCTGGAGGAAATTCAAAGAAACGAAAGAAAATTGAGCGTTATTTATAGAATAGCACTTAGCACTGGGATCCGTGCTCAATTTTGGGTGTGAGGATTTACAGCAAATGAATTCTGGTGTAAATCCATAACACTGTGCGCATATGTCCTAGAAACACCCGTGCCCCTTCCCCATGGCTATGTCCCCTTTTCAGATGAGCGTGGAAAAATTTACCTGCACATCTTTATAGAATAGCAGCCCAAACATGTCCACTTAAATTGCAATTAATGCCAATTAGTGCCAATAATTGTCAGTGCCCAATTGGTGCTAATTGGCTTGTTAAGCAATTAAATTGCATGCAAAATTTGGATGCACATCCAAATGTGTGCGTGCAATTTTGAGCACTATGTATAGAATTAGGGCCCTGTTTACTGCGTTATAGGCCCATTAGCATTTTGAACACGTGTTAACCATGTATGAGCCAATATACCTATAGATGCCTACACGGTTAGCGCGCATGCTAATTGTAGGTACGCTAAAAACACTAACGTGCCTTGGAGGGGCATAATAGAACGGGGCGCCCAAGTTTTCCTGAGGACGTCCTCGCAGGACGTCCCGCGAAGAGGCGGTGAAACCCGTATTATCGAAACAAGATGGGCGTCCATCTTTCATTTCGATAATACGGTCAGGGACGCCCAAATCTCAACATTTAGGTCGACCTTAGAGATGGTTGTCCCTGATTTTCGGCGATAATGGAAACCGAGGACGCCCATCTCAGAAACGACCAAATCCAAGCCATTTGGTCATGGGAGGAGCCGCATTCGTAGAGCACTGGTCTCCCTCACATGCCAGGACACCAAACGGGCACCCTAGGAGGCACTGCAGTGGACTTCAGAAAAAGCTCCCAGGTGCATAGCTCCCTTACCTTGTGTGCTGAGCCCTCCAACCCCCCCCCCCCAAATCCCACTCCCCAAAACTGTACACCACTACCATAGCCCATCAGGGATGAAGGGGGGCACCTAGATGTGGGTACAGTGGGTTTCTGGTGGGTTTTGGAGGCTCATATTTACCACCACAAGTGTAACAGGTAGGGGGGGGATGGGCCTGTGTCCGCCTACTTGAAGTGCACTGCACCCACTAAAACTGCTCCAGGGACCTGCATACTGTTGTCATGGAGCTGGGTATGATATTTGAGGCTGACATAGAGGCTGGAAAAAATATTTAACATTTTTTTAGGGTGGGAGGGGGTTAGTGACCACTGGGGGAGTAAGGGGAGGTCACCCCAATTCCCTCTGGTAGTCATCTGGTCATTTATGGCACATTTTTATGGCTTGGTCGTAAACAAAAAAGGACCAAGTAAAGTCTTCCAAGTGTTCGTCAGGGACGCCCTTCTTTTTTCCATTATCGTCCGAGGACGCCCATATGTTAAGCATGCCCCAGTCCCGCCTTCGCTATGCTTCCGACACGTCCCCACGAACTTTGGTTATCCCCGCGACGGAAAGCAGTTGAGGATGCCCAAAATCGGCTTTTGATTATGCCGATTTGGGCGACCCTGCAATCTGTGTCAAAAGATGGGCATCCTTCTCTTTCGAAAATAAGCCTGTTAGGGCCCTTAGGGTGCCAATATATAGAAAAAAAAAGGGGGGTTGATATTCAGCCGGCAGCACTCGACTGACCACCACCGGCTTATGCCCAGAATTCAATACCAGGCCATGTCCAGGCTTTGGCACCGAGTATCTGGGTTTGCAGACCTGGCTAAAGCATGGTCAGTATTTAACTAGCTATGGGGCATTGTATAAAGATAGAACTGACTTTGTTCAAGGAATGGGACTGAACTAAAGCAATGTACATAGCTGCAATTGCTGCTGAAAACGTCTGGTTAGCCTATCTCAAAACCAGCTATTTTGAGGGTGTTCTAGGGCGGAGTTGGCACTTGGCCTGTTAAGTGCCAGTATACAAGTCAGTTCTATCTTTACACAATGCCCCATTCCTTGAACAATATTTGGTTTATTTAAGAAAAAGGGGGGTTGCAGTTTGCATATTGGTAGCCTTTTAGTACGGTCAGTGTACTTGTGTCCTGATATGCTTCCGTCCCTTCCGTTCTTTACTTTATCGTCATGCCTCTGGTGAGCAATACGCTTCTTACTGCATTTTCAGTTTCTCACAAGCTCTTTTTTCTTTCTTTTTGGTTCTCTGTGTCTTATACACTTTTATGTTTATTCAAATTCACTGTGTTCAAGTCACTTCATTACACTGTATTTTCAGTCTTCAAATATACTGTTTTCACATTTTCTGTATTTCTCCTTCCATTGGTATAATATTTATTAGTGACTGGTACTTTTGATTTATATTTATGTACCCTTATCCATTCCTGCTTTTTTCTATCTATAAATGTAATGGCAGTGAATAAATCCCTGCTCATTAGCACGGGTTGTTGGTTTTGTGGCGTTCCAGTACCTGCTAAAGTGACCCGTGACTTATATGATTTGGATGATATAATTGACGAACAATATCTGAGTCAACAAAAAAACTGAGCACAAGTGTCTTTGGAGGTTTGGACATCATTGCAGGCGAGAGGGTCCCGCTTTTGATTGAACTTTCGGACAATTATGAGACCTGCTTGGTATAGCTAACAACTGAATATGTGGTGTGGATTGATTGTGAGCCATCTTCATTGAATTGGTATAACAAGGGTTGGATTATGGGTACATGTGAACCCTGCAAAATTTGTGTGATTTAAAAATGTATGTGGATGTTTATGTGTCAGTATATTAAAAAGTTTGTATATTTATAATTGGAGTGCATTTGGGGTATAGTTATATATTATTGTACTCTGATATAAAGCAATATTCCCCTGTATTTACATATTGTTATAAATGTAACATGTCATTTTATTAAATATTGTTAGACCCCTGAGGAAGGCTATGTGCCGAAACACAGCCTGTATAGAGTCAGAACTGTTCACTCATTTGGCAGGTCAAGACTATACATATGCTTTTGGTATTTTGTTCGAGAATAAAGTGTTTTGAGAAACCTTTTGGACTGTCATCCTTGGAACATCACCCTTCCACTCCTTTTTGTTCCTCTTTGCCTGCTGTGGAAGACTGCTGTTCTTTCTCTTCTATTTTTGCGGCCATTTAACTGGCCAGGAGTCATTTCTGGTCAGTTAAATTGCTTTGAATATCAACCCAATAGCATCTAGGTTGCCTCATCTCCCCTTATGCTCCTACCCGTAACCTCCGCTCACAGGACAAATCCCTCCTCTCAGTACCCTTCTCCACCACCGCCAACACCAGACTCCGCCCTTTCTGCCTCGCCTCACCCTATGCTTGGAATAAACTCCCTGAGCCCATACGCCAAGCCCCCTTGCTGCCCATCTTCAAATCCTTACTCAAAGCCCACCTCTTCAATGTCGCCTTCGGCACATAACCATTATACCTCCATTCAGGATATCTAGACTGCCCCAACTTTACATTTCGTCCTTTAGATTGTAAGCTCCTTTGAGCAGGGACTATCCTTCATTGTTAAACTGTACAGCGCTGCGTAACCCTAGTAGCGCTTTAGAAATGTTAAGTAGTAGTAAGTAGTAGTAGTAGGATATATTAGATGGAAAAGGTGAGTGATTTTGTGATCCCCCCTTTCACAGGTATTTTCTCATTATGGAAAATGATGTTGGGTTAGGAAATCTGCTGTCCAAGGTGGTGGGTAGGAGAGAGGGGTTGTTTTCAGGATTATAATACGAGATGATGTAGCAAATTTGTTTTGGTAGAAGGTTCTGGTTATATGAAAAAAAAGTGGGTGACACTGTTGTACTACGTTTTTTTCACTGGAAAAATAAATAGAAGCACAAAAAAAGTAAAGATGACAGTTCTTCCTATCTCAACTTTGGGGGGATGGGGGAGGGGAGATCGTGCTATTGTGTACTTCAGGATTTGGTCTTCAGTAGGATCACTACATTCATGTACCTAGAGATTTTAAAGGATAAGACATTTAAAGACAATTAGCTGTGGGATAAATGAAGCTGAATCAGAGCTTTTAACTGGGGCATGGACTTTAAGGTTGGTCAAATTAATTTTTGGAGATTGTGATGCCTTCTGCTGGGCCAACATAAGAATACTCCAGAAATGATGCTGATGTTCATAAGCTGTCAAGACCACATAGGTTCACTTTTTAGAGCTCATCAAGTGAGCTTTGCAAGTCTGAATTTTCAATGGGGAACAGCCCAAAAAGAGAAAAGGTATACAGAGTTGAGAAACCAAATTTCTGAGGGAATAAAAACTGCTTTCAAATTCAGACACAGAGCTTAGTTCTGCTATGAGATATTACACTTACAGGGGGGGCAATGAACGCTGCATGACTGTTAAGTGAGTACTTTGCAAAATTTACAGAAATTGAGTGCTCTAAGTGATGACTTTTCTGGGCAAAAAATAGTACCAAAAACATTATTTTCTCACTTTCACAATCTCAACTTCACAGACCTAAAAGCTTGTACGAGGCTGTGCGATTACTAAAATATGATATTCTGTTCTCTTAGCAGAAGAAAATTACATTTTTAATAGAATCAGTTATAAAAGCCAGTATAGAAGACATCAACCATGCAACGTTTTTTCCTATCATTGTTTTCTTATTTCTACAGCACTGTACACTAAACATTAAAGAGACAGTCCCTGCTTGACATAGCTTACAGTCTAATCAAGACAAACAGGACAAATAAGGGATTAGGGAATTACTTATGGCTGGATTGATAAAACAGACATGGGTACTGAAAAAGTGAATAGGAGTAAGGAGATAAAAAGCAGCCTAAAAAAGTTGGGTTTTTAGCCTAGATTTGAATACAGCCACAGATAGAGCGTGAAGTACTGACTCAGGGAGTCTATTCCAGGCATACAGTGCAGCAAGATAAAAGGAACTGCATCTGGGGTTTGCAGTGGAGGAGATGGATACAGATAAGAGAGATTTACCTGATGAATGGAGTTCCCGGGGAGGAGTGTAGGGAGAGATAAGAGTGGAGAGGTACTGAGGAGCTGCAGAGCGAATGCACTTGTAAGTCAGTAAGAGGAGTTTGAACTGTATGAAGAAACAGATAGGGAGCCAATGAAGTGACTTGAGGAGAGGGCTAGTATGAGCATAGCGACACTGGCAGAATATAAGTCATGCACCAGAATGTTGAATGGATTGAAGGGGAGAGAGATGGCTTAGTGGGAGACCTGTCAGAAACAAGTTGCAGTAGTCTAAGCGTGAGGTGATAAAAGTGTGGATAAGGGTTTGGGTAGTGTGCTCAGAAAGGAAGAGACAAATGTTGGTGATATTATAGAAAAATAAACGACAGGTTTTAGCAGTCTGTTGTGTATGTGCAGAAAAAGAGAGAGAGAGAGAAGTCAAAGATGACTCCAAGGTTATAGGATGAGATAGGGAAGATGAGAGTGTTATCCACAGAGACAGAGAATGGGGGAAGAGGAAAAGTGGGTTTAGGGGAAAAAGCTGAGAAGCTCAGTCTTGGCCATGTTTAACTTCAGATGGCAGTGAGTCAGACAGGCAAGCTGAGACCTGGGCCTGATTCCTGCTGAAATTTCTGGTGTGGAGAGGTAGACCTGAGAGTCATCAGCATAAAGGTGATACTGAAAATCATGGGAGGAGATCAGAGGAAAAAAGAAAAGGTCCCAAGTCAGAGCTCTGAGGTACACCAACTGATAGTGAGATCGAAGTGGAGGAGGATCCACCAAAGTATACAGTAAAAGTGCAATGGGAAAGATAAGAAGAAAATGAATAAAGAACAATGTATGAAGGAGTATGTGGTGATCAACAGTGTCAAAAGCATCAGATAGATCAAGGACGAGGATGGAATAGAGACCTTTGGATCTGGCCAGGTACAGGTCATTGGAGATTTTAGCAAGGACTGTTTCAGTTGAATGTAGAGGGTGAAAGCCAGATTGAAGTGGATCAAGAATAGCTTGAGATGAAAGAAAAGTCAAGACAATGGTGGTGAACAGCTTCTCCTCATTTTAGGCTGGGGATCATGTAGCCCTGCACTCCCAGCAGGCTCAGTAGACATGTGAGTGCTGTAGGGCAGTAGGTCTCAGCCTTTGTAGAGCAAAATATAGTTATCTTTGCATACAGTAAGCCTTGAATGTACCCCCTCATTCAATAACAGATCAACTAAAGTTAGGCGCCAACTGCATGCATAAATTAATTGATATACTGCCGTTCCGTGGTTACAATAATGTGGTTTGCATATTATATACAGCTACTTTTACAGGGCAATGTAGGGTTAAAGTGACTTGCCCATAATCAAAAGGAGCTGCAGTGTGAATTGAACCCAGTTCCCCTGGTTCTCAGGCTGCTGCAGTAACCATTAGGCCGCTCCTCTACCTACGCGTGATTATTTTACTGTTACACATGTGCTCACCATCTGCTCAGCAGTATTCTGTAATGGTCACACAGCTCGCTTAGCATGTAAATGCAAGGGGATAGACACGTTGGCAGGGCACAGGTGGGTTCTACATTTACACATGCAACCTACTCCTCACTGGCCTCCCACTTAACCATCTATCCCCCCTTCAATCCGTTCAGAACTCTGCTGCGCGTCTTATCTTCCGCCTGGACCGATATACTCACATCACCCCTCTCCTCAAGTCACTTCACTGGCTCCCGATCAGACACCGCATACAGTTCAAGCTTCTCCTACTAACCTACAAATGCACTCAATCTGCAGCCCCTCATTACCTCTCTACCCTCATCTCCCCTTACGCTCCTACCCGTAACCTCCGCTCACAGGACAAATCCCTCCTATCAGTACCCTTCTCCACCACCGCCAACTCCAGGCTCCGCCCTTTCTGCCTCGCCTCACCCTATGCTTGGAATAAACTTCCCGAGCCCATACACCAAGCCCCCTCCCTGCCCATCTTCAAATCCTTGCTCAAAGCCCACCTCTTCAATGTAGCTTTCGGCACATAACCATTTACCTCTATTCAGGAAACCTAGACTGCCCCAATTTGATTGACTGCACACTTTAGATTGTAAGCTCCTTTGAGCAGGGACTGTCCTTCCTTGTTAAATTGTACAGCGCTGCATGACCCTGGTAGCGCTTTAGAAATGTTAAGTAGTAGTAGTAGTGATTTATAAAATACTAAGTTCAGAGCTAAGGTTTCACATTTAGGAGCATGTATTTATGCCTAGCGTAAGCGGGCATGAGTAAATGTTGGTGTGTAAATGTCCAAATGTTGTTACAGGATTAGCATTTATTTAGCATGCCGTATCTTGGCGCCCTTTATAGGGGTTACTCCCAAAGAGCATAACTTTTGCATAAAACGATCTTCTCCTTCTGACGTTGTGTACTATAATTCTCTAAAGACGTTAAAAGAGCATTGCATCTTGGCCAGCTTTGCCGCTAAACTGAAATGCCCCCTTTATCTAGTGGATCAAAACACCTCTAAGGCAATGAAATCCTAACAATAAGATAATAGTACTTTGATAATTCCTTGAATTGCTTTGTTTAATCTTGTGCTTTTAGGTATGGATATGTGATTATTTTACTGTTTTTCAGACTTGGTTTGATTGGTAACTGAGGTTACCTGTGTCCTGCTCTTAATACCTTCCTGATAAACTATTGACTCCTTTATTCTATTTCACCCCCTTTTTATTCTATCCTAGCAACACAAAAAAAACCCCAAAACAAAATAAAACTGTCCTTTCACTTGCAGAGGGTCTGACCTTTATAAGTTTCTTATCTGTCTCTGTCCTATTGCCTATATTGCACTGTGATTTTATATTGTTATGCTGGTATTGTCTTAAAGGGATTTTAGAGAATTGTGTTTTGAATATATGTGCTAGTGATGTCATCTTTTTATGCTGGAATTGTCTTAAAGGTGTTTTCATTGGAACTGTGTTTTAACCTGTGCCAAGTGTTTTAAACCTGTGAGTTAATGTGGTGACATTGAATCTGGTGTCTGTTTTCATTAGAATTGTGTGTTGGATCTACACTGCCAGAGACTTAATTCAATCAATTTTGGTTACATAGCATCTGGTGACTCATAGCTCTGGAGGAGGGGCAATTTTGTTTTGAGCTGGGTAGTACTCCCCTTGTGGCAGGTGTGTGTACTGTAAATACTCTCTCACCACCAGTGTAGTGGATTTTCCAGGGACCACCAGACAGTTCCTTTTGCAACAAGTGACTTCCTGCACCAGTGAGCGGGTAATATATTGTATTATGTGCCCTTGTGCACTATACAATATTGGTCACACAAAAAGACAATTAAAAAACAGATTAGCGGAACACATCAGCAATTTGAAACATCGTAAGCAAGAGGCACCGTTGATTACTCACTGGATAGAATATCATCATTCCATTGATCAACTTCATTGTGCGGTGTAAATAAAGATCCCCCCTCCTAAAAGAGGGGGGGGGGGGACATTAGTGCTCAATTGTTGGAGATTGAACAAAGATATATTTTTACATGGGACACGGTGGCCCCCAATGGCCTCAACCTGGAGGTGGAATGGGTATGAGATGCTGTCTCTTTAAATTTAATCGGGCGGTGCCACAAAAGGTCAGGATATTTAACCCCGGAAGCAATTACTAGAGAAAGGAAACTTCAGTGATGCGGGTCTGAGACCTTGTCTGGATAACGGTCCTGCCGGTAAGCAGCAATTTAAGCTATTATTATCAGATATTTATAAATAGTATTAATGCCTATGTAATTAAGTTCATTGAATTGGTCTAGGATTGATTTTGAGAAAATACATTGTTGCATTGTTATAGATCGGAGACATGGCTCCTCCTGAGGAAGTAACACGAAATGCGGTCCTGCATTGAGGAACCGATCGTGCGCTAATCTTGTGATTTATGTGAAGATGTAGCGGAGGTTTTTCAGCCACGTTCAAGAGCTGAAGACAATTGAAGTGATTTGGTGACATATTGAGGATTTCTATCTGGTCACAAACATTTTGTTTGGATCAAGACTCACAATGCAAGCGATGTTATCATAGAACACGTGATAAGTGGACGTTTCACTATATAAGAAGCTTTGAACAACAAATATTTCAGCATATATAGCGAAATATGCTAGTTGTTACACAGAGACGATTTCTTTGAGCACACGTGGAAGGAACTTACAATTTGTGCCTTATGAAAAGATATATATATATTTGTTTGCTTTATTTTTTACTAGATTGTAAGCTCTTTGAGCAGGGACTGTCTTTCTTCTATGTTTGTGCAGCGCTGCGTACGCTTTGTAGTGCTATAGAAATGCTAAATAGTAGTAGTAGTAGTTACAGGTCATCTAGAATGATACTGTGTTTAACTTAGGCATTTGTTGTCAAGTTTTATTTTGATTTAGTCTTGAACAGTATGAATGTGGAATGAGTGAGAATTGAATAAATGTTTTAATTAGTCATCTATAAGTTTATAGGTGTTATGATACATTGTCACAATAAATGGCGTGAACTAATTTATAATAATTTGTTGAGAACATCATTTCTTCTGGAGTCCTTAGATATAGTTAAAATTTAATTCCAAGAAGTATAGAGTGATGCACTTGGGGTGCGGAAACCAAAAGAGAGATACCGGATAGGAGGGGAGAGATTAGTAAGCTCGACTCAGGAGAGAGACCTTGGGGTGTTGATGTCGGAGGATCTGAAGGTGAAGAAACAATGCGACAAGGCGACGGCCGTGGCCAGAAGAATGCTAGGCTGCGTAGAGAGGGGCATAACCAGCAGAAGAAAGGAGGTGTTGATGCCCCTCTACAAGTCGTTGATGAGGCCCCATTTGGAGTATTGTGTTCAGTTTTGGAGGCCGTACCTTGCTAAAGATGTAAAAAGACTGGAAGCGGTGCAAAGAAAAGCTACGAAAATGGTATGGGATTTGCGTTGCAAACCGTACGAGGAGAGACTTGCCGACCTGAACATGTATACCTTGGAGGAAAGGAGAAACAGGGGTGATATGATACAGATGTTCAAATATTTGAAAGGTATTAATCCGCAAACGAACCTTTTCCAGAGATGGGAAGGTGGTAGAACTAGAGGACATGAATTGAGGTTGAAGGGGAGTAGACTCAGGACTAATGTCGGGAAGTATTTTTTCACTGTGGTGGATGGATATGTGGAAAACGGTAGTGGAATTCAAACATGCGTGGGATAAACACAAAGGAATCCTGTTTAGAAGGAATGGTTCCGTGGAATCTTAGTGGAGATTGGGGTGGTGACGCCGGTAATTGGAAACAAAACGGGAGCTGGGCAGACTTGTATGGTCTGTGCCCTGATCATGACTGAATAGATAGGGATGGGCTGGACTGTAAATTTTAAGGGGCTTTGACGTTAGCTTCAGAACTTAGTACAAGAACAGTGCTGGGCAGACTTCTACGGTCTGTGCCCTGAGAAAGGCAAGGCCAAATCAAACTCAGGTATACATATAAAGTATCACATATCATGTAAAATGAGTTTATCTTATTGGGCAGACTGAATGGACCGTACAGGTCTTTAGCTGCCGTCATTTACTATGTTACTAGGATAAAACAATCCCTCATTTCAGAACAGATTGTGTTCTCTGTAGTAATAATATTGCACTCATTGTTCATGGTCCATCTACACCCTTTACTGCAGCACATTTCATTTCACTTTTGACTTTGTTGACTTAGTATCTAGAAGTGAAAAGGCATTATTTCTTTAATGCACAGGATTTGTAATAGGCTTAGACAGAAAGACCCTTTAATCTGATATCAAATGAAAATGGTAAAGCAAATTAAACACAGACCTTTAGCACTATAATTTCAAATACCCTACAGAACTGAAAAAGGGCACTTTGACACATATGCCAGGTGGAAATTTAAGATTTAAAAGAGTTTTCATTTCCTGATGAACTACACTGAAGAGGCAATTTTCATACTGCCTTCAGAGCTGCAAATAATAATAATAATTGTGAACTCTCTAAGGGCAGAGAAAGTACCTACATATAATGTGTACAGCACTGCGTACATCTAGTAGCGCTATAAAAATGATTAGTAGTAGGTAAGAGTATTTACGTTGCAAAATAGCAATGGGGCCTGTTTACTAAAGTGTTAAGTTTTGCACAGTAAGTAGTAATGCCCTGTATGGGGGTATGTCCAACATTTGCAGTGCATTTAATGCACAGGGCAGACAGCGCACAGGCAACTGCTTTACAGATAGCACAGCATCACCTGCCCTATCTACTAATGTATATAACGTGGTACAGAACCACTGAAATAAGTTTTAAAAAACCTGCCATGATAGGGCATCCAAGCCCCTAACCCAGTCGAATTCACATATCTCTGGGCCCCCTCTCCCCAAATCCAAATCCCCAGTCACAACTCAGTCCCTAAGATCTGATCCCCCTGATCACAACCCCAACACAACCTGATCACACCCCTGCCCCTATGAAAATCCCTCAACCCCTCTGCCCCCTAGGGGTAGAACTACCACTAAGGCTCTTCTTTCTATAGGCTGCAGTGGTGCCATTTTGGATGACTGCCCTAACTCAGCCAGCAGCGGAGGATGACTGCTACCACCGGGGAACCCCTGAACAACCAAAGTAGACCCTGGGTAGATCTTGGGGGGAGGGACTGTGGGATGGGGGAAGGGGTTTTCCTATCAGAGGGAAGGGTTTTCTTGATGGTGGATGGGTTTTCTGTTGGGGATTCGGGAAGGTCAGAGACTTGCATCGAGGGATGGGAGAAAGATCAGAGGTAGCAGCAAGATTAGCTGCACTATCGGCAGTTGTAACAGCTCATATGTGGTAGCTGTCACAGTCAACCACTCCTCTAAGCCACCTGTTTTTTTTTTTTTGTTACATTTGTACCCGCGCTTTCCCACTCATGGCAGGCTCAATGCGGCAGGCAATGGAGGGTTAAGTGACTTGCCCAGAGTCACAAGGAGCTGCCTGTGCCGGGAATCGAACTCAGTTCCTCATGACCAAAGTCCACCACCCTAACCACTAGGCCACTCCTGTTCAATGCCCAGATCCTGCCCACTCCTGCCTTACGGACCAAGAAAGGGATCTGAGTGTCGTCGTCGATAACACGCTGAAACCTTCTGCTCAGTGTGTTGCTGCGGCTAGGAAAGCGAATAGAATGTTGGGTATTATTAGGAAAGGTATGGAAAACAGGTGTATCGCTCCATGGTGCGACCGCACCTTGAGTATTGTGTTCAATTCTGGTCGCCGCATCTCAAGAAAGATATAGTAGAATTGGAAAAGGTGCAGCGAAGGGCGACTAAAATGATAGCGGGGATGGGACGACTTTCCTATGATGAAAGACTAAGGAGGCTAGGGCTATTCAGCTTGGAGAAGAGACGGCTGAGGGGAGACATGATAGAGGTATATAAAATAATGAGTGGAGTGGAACAGGTGGATGTGAAGCGTCTGTTCACGCTTTCCAAAAATACTAGGACTAGGGGGCATGCGATGAAACTACAGTGTAGTAAATTTAAAACAAATCGGAGAAAATTTTTCTTCACTCAACGTGTAATTATACTCTGGAATTCATTGCCGGAAAATGTGGTGAAGGTGGTTAGCTTAGCAGAGTTTAAAAAGGGGGTGGACGGTTTCCTAAAGGACAAGTCCATAAACCGCTACTAAACGGACTTGGAAAAATCCAAAATCCCAGGAATAACATGTATAGAATGTTTGTACGTTTGGGAAGCTTGCCAGGTGCCCTTGGCCTGGATTGGCCGCTGTCGTGGACAAGATGCTGGGCTCGATGGACCCTTGGTCTTTTCCCAGTATGGCATTACTTATGTACTTATGTAAGCAGCTACCACAGGATTTTTAATGCATTGGCTGCTTTGAATGTGTGGTAAGCATTATTGCGGGTTTGGCTCCCCTTCAATACCAAGTCTCCTACCAGATATTATTTTACATGGATAAAAATTCAAATTAGAATTATCTTTACGAATTTTGGGAATAATGTTAGACTCCAATCTGAAATTAAAGTTCAATCAAGGAGTTAAAAGAATAAGTTATAGAAATTGAGTTAAGCATTGTTTTCAACTTGATCATTTAATTCTTTTGGTTCAAGCTGTGTTTCTAATATTGACTATTGTAGCTTATTATATATTGGTTGCACTGAATTTTTTTTAATCATCTTCAACTTTTATGAAATGCTATGGCTAGAATGCTTTTTGGTTCAAGCTGTCAAGAATCAATTACTCCTGACTAAACTCCACTGGATCCCTATTCGTGTATGTTGTTTATATAAACTTTGATTCATAGAGTGGCTCCAAGTTATCTTCGTAATCTATTTCTACCTAAGAGTCTACGATCCTAGAATAATCTTTTACTTATTTTTTCTATCCACAAACAAAATACAATTTAATTATTTTTTTACCTGCCTCTTTTGCCTACCAAACAGTCAAATAATGGAACTCTTTACCTCTAGCATTAAGAAAAGAACCCTCATCTTAGATTTAGGAAGTTATTGACATCCTATCTTTTTATGAAATATATTAAGACTTCTGTTTAATAGGATATTCTGACTAATGTATAATTGGAGATGTTTCTTCCCCTTAAAAATTTTTTTTTGTAAGCCACACTGAGGGGTCTTTTTAATTCAGCGTGCTAAAGGACTCATAAGCCAATTGGACACCTTTCTTTAAAATGGATGTGCCAAGTGTAAGTTCCCATATTGTATTTATTGGTCTAATGTCTATCCATGGGCATAGTTGGGGGGAGGCGCAGTGCTGCTGAGTGCCTTCCTCTCCCTCCCTTGCCTGGCACATTCCAATCTCTCTCTCTCTTCTCCATTCCGTTTTGTCCCTTCTTCTTGCCCTCCTCCTCGCATCTGTTCTCTCCCCTCAAACCTGTTCTAGTCCTGCAGCTCCTTCCTAGTGCAGCCACAATGAGCCGGAACTAAAAACAACTGGTACAGAGTCCTGTGCTACAGCATGTCCAGCAGGGATCTCCCAGACTGGCCCCTCTGTCGCACTTCCTGCTGCCAAGGAGGCGTTTCCGGTGTGCCCACCATTTCTAATTCTTGCTCACAGCAGCTGCACTGGGAAGGAGCCACAGCACTAAGACAGGTCTGAGGGTAGGAAGTGTATGTACGTGTGTGTGGGGGGGGGGGGGGGGGGGGGGGGGGGGGGGGGCTAGAAGGGACAAAGCAGAACAGGGGAGCATGAGTAAGGCATTCAATCCAGCCATAGGATGAGAACAGGTGTGAGGGAAGGGAGCAGATGGGGAGGGGGCAAGAATGGACAAGCCTAGATAAGGGAGGGAGGGAGGGAGGGAGAGAGAGAGGGGGGATGCTGGAATATGTGGGGAAAGAGAGGGAGAAGAAAGATGGCACACAGTTTTGAGTTGGGAGAGGGGACACACTGGACACTGGGAAGTAGAGAATAAGGAGACAAAGGGCAGTTTTGAGGGGAGGAGGTGAAGGGGGGCAAGAAGGGACAATGCTGGCTAGGGAAAGAGGAGAGAGAGGGAGAAATACAGGAACACATGGGGAAGGGGAGGGAGAAGAAAAATGGCAGATCATCTTGGGTTGGAAGAGGAGATATGCTGGACACAGTGGTGGGGGTGGGGGGAGGGAAGAATAAGAAAACCAGAGCCAGTGAGACATAGGCTCAGAGTGCTCAAATGTAGAGGCATCTAAAGCCTGTCGCACCAGATTGCCTCTTCACAGCTGCCACCATGTTCCACCCCATCCCCACCCTATATCTGGGACACAAGCAGCTATCATCTCCTCCCCTCCCCCATCCCACCCTCTACCCTTACGGGATAGCAGTGGCATAAAGAAAATAGCATCATGTCCTGATGCTCACAAGCAAACGCAGGAACTAGAGGTCTTTAACACCAGACTAGCACTCGCATTAGTGAGAACTGAATGCACAGAGGGTCTAGTGTGGGAAACAAGGAGTGCACAAACAGCATGCTAATTCAGTCAAACAGATGTTAATGAGGTCATTTCCTATTTCTTCCCAATGCTCAAAGAACAGTGCTCAAAACAAAGTTACCTTACTGCGGAAGTCATGGAAAAACATTTAAAAGAACTGGAGTGGGTCATAGAAGCGAGTTAATGCAGCCTTGCCAGTTCCTAGATTACAGGCTGGGTGTGGGTAAGCAGCTCGTGATGGAGGATTTTGTTTTGCTCTGTAGATTTATTTTTACCTTGACAGTTACTAATAACTGGGGTCAAGAGTAAAATAGCACATCTTAATGGTAGCGCCCATAGATAACATCCGCCCATATTTTTCTTAAAGATTACAAGCACGCAAACTGTAGGTTCTCTGAAAGTTTGATAATTTTATATACTGGGGTCCGACCCAGACCAAATGCATTCCATATATTTACTGAGACAAATCGACAAATTAAAGAATAGTAAATCACCTGGACGGATGGCATGCATCCAAGGGTACTGAAATAAGTTAAGCATGAAATTGCTGATCTGCTGTTAGTAATATGTAACCTGTTATTAAAATCATCCGTAGTACCTGAAGATTGGATGGTGGCTAATGTAGCACCGATTTTTAAAAAGGGTTCCGGGGTGATCAGGAAAATTACAGTGCTGGGTAAAATAGAGGAAACTATTATGAAGAATAAAATTACTGAACACATAAATAAACATGGTTTAATGGGACAGAGTCAGCATGGGTTCAACCAAGGGAAGTCTTGCCTCACCAATTTGTTTCATTTCTTTGAAGGCATGAATAAACATGTGGATAAAGGTGAACCGGTTGATGTAGTGTATCTAAATTTTCAGAAAGCTTTTGATAAATTTCCTCATAAGAGACGTCTGAGAAAATTCAAGTGTCATGAGATAGGAGGCAATGTTCTGGTGTGGATTAGGCATTGGTTATTAGACAGAAAACAGAGGATAGGGTTAAATGGTAATTTCTCTCAATGAAGGAGGGTGAATAGTGGAGTCCTGCAGGGTTCAGTACTGGGACCGTTGCTATTTAACATATTTATAAATGATATGATGAGTGAGGTGATTATTTGCAGATGACACAAAACTATTCAAGGCTGTTAGAACACATGCGGACTGTGAAAAATTGCAGGAAGACCTTAGGAAATTGGAAGACTGGGCATCCAAATAGCAGATGAAATTTAATGTGGACAAATGCAAAGTGATGCACATTGGAAAGAATAATCCAGAATCAGAGTTACCTGATGCTAGGGTCCAACCAAGAAAAAGAGCTACATGCTTCTGTAGATAATACACTGAAATCTGCCCAGTGTATGGCAGCGACCAAAAAAGCAAACAGGATGCTAGGAATTATTAGGACAGGGATGGTAAATAAGACCTACAATACTATAATGCCTTTATATCACTCCATGGCACAACTGCACTTGAGTTTTGCATTCAGTTCTGGTCACCTTATCTCAAAAAAGATATAGCAGAATTAAAAAAGGTTCAAAGAAGAGTGACCAAAATGATAAAGGGGATAGAACTCCTCTCATATAAAGAAAGGCTAAAGAGGTTAGGGCTCTTCGGCTTGGAAAAGGGACAGATGAGGGGAGATATGATTGAGGTCTACAAAATCCTGAGTGGTGTAGAACGAGTAGAAGTGAATCGATTTTTTACTTGCTCCAAAATTACAAATATACTAGGAGGACACTCAAGGAAGTTACATGGAAATAATTTTAAAACAAATAGGAGGAAATATTTTTTCACTCAACGAATAGTTAAGCTCTGGAACTCTTTGCCAGAGGAGGTGGTAACAGCAGTTAGTGTATCTGGGTTTTAAAAAAGTTTGTATAAGTTCCTGTAAGAAAAGTCCATAGTTATTGAGACAGACATGGGGAAGCTACTGCTTGCCCTGGGATTTCTAGCATGGAATGTTGCCACAATTTGGGTTTCTGCCAGGTAGGTACTTGTGACCTGGCTTGGCCACTGTTGGAATCAGGATATTGGGCTAGATTGGCCAATGGTCTGATCCAGTATGGCTATTCTTATGTTCTTATATATTAAGGGGTCGATGTTCAAAGTGATGCCACTGGCCAAGAATGGCTCCTGGCCAATTAAATACTTCTTTGGGTCTAACTGATCATATTCAGCGGCACTTAACCAGTTAGTGCTGCTGAAAATATCCGGCAGTGCCCAACTTGAAACTGTCTATTTTGAGGGCATTCCAGAGGCGGAGTCAGCCCTTGGCTGGTTAGGGACCAGATATTCAGCATTTAACCGTCCAAGGTAACTGCATAAAAGTCAGTCCTATCTTTTTGTGGTTCACCATAGCTGGTTAAGTGCTGAATATCATACTTAACCAGCTATGGTTTTGCCAGCGCCATAAACCCAGAAATTCAATGCCAATGCCCAGACATGGCCTGGCACTGAATATCAGGGTATAACGCTGGCAGTGGTCAGAAAAATGCAGAGTGCCACCGACAGAATATTGAGCCCTAAGGGATAATTTTATATGCTTAAGTAGGCATTTAAACAATTACCATGATATCTATGTAAAGGTAGGTACTGAGAAAACATAGCTTCTGCTTTTATGTGAGATGAGAGTAGGGGAAATGGGACTTGATATTCTGCCTTTCTGTGGTATTTTGCAACTACATTCAAAGTGGTTTACATATATTCAGGTACTTATTTTGTACCTGGGGCAATGGAGGGTTAAGTGACTTGCCCAGAGTCACAAGGAGCTGCAGTGGGAATCGAACCCAGTTCCCCAGGATCAAAGTCTGCTACACTAACCACTAGGCTACTCCTCCACTCCAGTAGGCCTTCCCAGGAGCAGAAAATGGGTGAAGCAAGGGTTGGATCTGCACTTACGTGTCTTATAAAATACATGCATTAACACTGTTCCCTCCTCCATATATAGTCCTGCTAGTGAGGCACACTGTTTCACTATCACATGTTCAATAGAGAGGGACAGGCAGGCTCTACAGGACTCAAAGGTGCTGGGGTCTGTCGCTCTCCTGCTCCTGATGGGACCCCGGTGATCAATTCCAGACAGGAGCAGAAGAGAGAAAACTCCAGTGCTGAGCCTCCCCTCCCCTTAGATGCTGGGGAGGAGCAGACAAAGAGCTTCGGGGCCTCTGGTTTGCCTGGCGGTGTTCCCCAAGCCCCGCCTGCAGAAGCCTTCCTCCAGTGCTGTTCTCAGACGCATTGCTTGCCCTGCAGCTGCTTTTCCCCTTCCTCCAGCGCTGTTCACCGTCGCATTGATTGTCCTGCAGCTGCTTTTCCCCTCATGTTGTGCATGGCAGGCAACGTGGTGGTGAACAGTGCTGGAGAAAGGCTTCTGCTGGCGGGGCTTGGAGACCCCCCGCTAGCCAAGGTGTGTGGAGTTGCAACAGGGGGCAGGGAGGTGCGGCAGTCCAGGGGGCAGCATCGGCAGCCCTGCCCCAGGCCCGGCTCAGTCTCTCGGCGGCCCTGAAGGAACCTGCCTGTCCCTAGTGCTTGAAAACACAATATTAAAGCACCACCCCCCACTGGCAGTAATGCAATTGCAGGACTCCTGCTCAGCTTAGAGGGAACAGTGTGCATAAGCACCAGTTCTTACTGGCACTGAGGTTGTGCAGCCTGAACTTTTCATTTCACATCCTTGCCCATGTCGTTTATAGGAATTTTCATTTTGTTCAGGGTTTTTCCCCCCCTGTTTTCATGATGGGAACAATATTGTTAAGAGGGCCCACTCATTCGGAAAAAGTACACATGTGCAAACCACTGCTCTAAATAAGGCACCCACAGGCATATAATGGATTTCTTATTTAGCGATTAGCCCATGCTAAATCCATTAGCACACCTTATTAAAAATGACAACTTAGCAGTTAGTTGCCTGGATATCACCACTAACCAGTTAAGCGCCGCTTCTGTACACACTCTACCCCTCCTCCCAGACCACTCCTAACCTAGCAGGTTAGTGCTTTAGTGGTCAAGTTAACTAGTTAACTGCAGCTAAATATCAGTGGGGGTTTAACTGGCAGGAGCCTCTCCTGCCTGCTTAAATACTTTTGAATATTGACCCCCCCGGAAGAACAAAATTTTAAGAGATTTTGCAGAAGCACATGATACTAAACATATTTTGAGAAGCTTAAAAAGAAATTAGTTCCATTCAAGAGTCACGAAGCAAAAGTAAGGACATGGAGGGCAATAGCCATGAGTCATCCCCCATCCCCCTCCCCCACCCCCGATTGCTCTTCACTCTTAGTAAAACTGTGCTTTAACATTTCAGGCAGAGAAACTAAATTAGACTCCAGAGAAGAGCTCGGTGAATGAAAATGTCAGCTTTATCAGTATTGAGAGATATCGTTGGCACATGAGGAGATGGGTTGAACTCCATTTACTTCAAATATCTGGCTTAGGAAATCCTCTGAGAGAAAGAAAAGGCCAGGCTGTGGGTACACAGTGATTTAAGAAAGACAGATGGCAAGTAGAAAGATTCATGGTCTATAGCTATTTAGTGGGTAGAGGGGAAACCTGATAAGCATATATGAGCATGATTTACAAAGAATTTTCTTATTTTGTGCTTATGAGAGAAATACACTGCCAGCATATTGAAACCAAGATTATGACCTGGATCTTTCTTTATAAAGGGTAACTGAATAAAGGCAAAGTGATGGAATTGGAGACTCAGGTTCAAATTCTTCCACTATGTGTCTTTGAACAAGTTGTTTGAATTCTGGGCTCAAATATACGTTATAAGCTCTTGTTGGGGGAATAGTATTTTATCAATGAAAAGATGTTATATAGAATTATGTAGATGGATGGTTCTATATAAAGAATGATATTTCCTACAAGAACATTCTGCTTTATTTTAACCTTTTTTTTAAATATATATCTTTATTAAGTCAGAACAGAGGAAATAACAGAAGAAAAAGAAACAGTCGGACACACGACAACCCAATACAACACTGTATTGGTAATATAGTCATTAAAAGTGAGTTCAACTATGCCCAAGGCATTCTGGCATGTGATAACCGCTGTTAACACATCCTCCGGCAGCGAGTTCCAGAGCTTAACCTATTTGCTTTAAAAATATGTTCATGTAATTTCAATGAGTGTCCCCTGGTCTTTGTACTTTTTGAAAGAGTGAAAAGTCAATTCACTTCTACCCGTTCTACACCACTCAGGATTTTATAGATCTCAATATCATCCCCCCTCAGCCGTCTATTTTCCAAGCTGAAGAACCTTAACCTCTTTAGCCTTTCCTCATACGGGAGGATTCCATCCCCTTTATCATTTTGGTTGTTGTTCTTTGAACCTTTTTTGAGATATGGCAACCAGAATTGAGCACAACATTCAAGGCGAGGTTGCACCATGGAGCAATACAGAGGCATTATCATATTCTTGGTCTTATTTCGCAACCCTTTCCTAATATTCCTAGCATCCTGTTTGCTTTTATGGCCGCCGCCACACACTGGACAGAAGATTTCAGTGTATTTTCTATAATGACACCTAGATCTTTTTCTTGCGTGCTTACTCCTAAGGTGGACCCTAGCATCAGGTAACTATTATTTGGATTATTGAAAGGCAAAGACTAGAGAACGGATCCCTGAGAACTTCACAGGGGAGTACATATGTTGAGGAAAGGGATTCTTGAAAAGAGGCTATGGGATTTTTGAAGAAATGAAGAAAGCCAATTCAGAATATAACCAGAGAGACCAACCGAAGATAACCTATTAAAGAGAAGGTCATTGCCATAATGGGACAGACCAAAGGTCATCAAGCCAGGATCCTGTTTCCAACAGTGGCCAATCCAGGTCACAAGTACCTGGCAAGAGCCCAAAAGAGTAAAACAGATTTTAGCTGCTTATCCCAGAAATAAGAAGTGGATTTTCCCATCTTAACAGGCTAACTAACCCCTTTTACCACATTTTCTAGCAATGAATTTCAGAGTTTAAGGACACATTGAGTGAAGAAATACTTTCTCTAATTTGTTTAAAATGTACTACTTAGTAGCTTCATTGCATGCCCCCTAGTCCTTGTACTTTTGGAAAGAGTAAACAAGCAATTCTTGTCTACATGTTCCAGTCCACGTAGTATTTTACAGACCTCTTTCATATCTCCCCCTCAGCCTCTCTCTTCTACAAGCTGTAGCCGCTTTGTCATCCCATCCCCTTTATCATTTTCCTCGCCCTTCTCTGTACCTTTTCTAATTCCACTATATGTTTTTTAAGAGGCAGTGACCAAAACTGCACACAATATTCAAGATGCAATTGCACCAAGGAGCGATACTAAGGCATTATAATATTCTCAGGTGAAAGGCAGAAGTCAGGTCAAAAGATACCACCAGAACGCAGCATAAATCTCACTCAGAACTGCAGTCAACGCAGCTTTCCTGCTGTAGCCAGTTCTAAGACCTGACTGTCAAGGATGTAATGCTAATGATTTCTCTACAAATTGGGAGAAGAAAAGTTCAGCAAGAGGTAGCAGGATGGACACATTTAAAAGAAAGTCGAAAAGAATGGACTGGGGTAGAGGAGAAGAAAATATAAAAGTCAAAGGGGAAAGGAAATGTAGAACAATGAAAAGTGAATAGAAGAGAAAAAAAATGAAAATATGAAGTATAAACTGAAACACAAAGAACAGATGAAAAACTGAGGTGGATTCAGAAAAATACCTTACATCGCACTGGACATTATATATTCCTTTATTTCCTTGTCCCTTTTTGTACCTGTTTACTCTAACCTTACCTGACCCTTATTTTAAACTGTATTTGTTTAACATCGACCGGACTTGGCGATCGCCTTTACGGTATTATATAAGCCACATTGAGCCCGATAATGAGTGGGAAAATGTGGGATACAAATGTTACAAATAAATAAATAAAAAACAAATGATAAAAGATGAAGATGAGAATAAAAAAGTAACAGGTACAATAGGTTTGAAAATATTTTATTGAAAAAAAAAAGAATGATATATAGGAAAGTAAACTGGCAGACCTAAAGTGCCAGGCAGTGGTGACCTTAGGGTTGTTCAGGACCTGGGCAACAGATTCACGTTACACCACTTAGAAGCTTAAGATAAGTAGTTGCAAAATCTCTACCTAAGATGTGAGGCCCCAGGCAGTTGCCTGGTTTGTCACCCTCTAAAGCCATTACTGGTACTGGAATTTGTAAGCTCAGGAGAGGATGAAGAGTGTTTTGTTTCTACTATGTGGTTGGCACATTTAATTCTGATTTTCTATTTTTAAAGTAATGGGGTGGGGGTCACTATTCAGAAGCGGCTCCTTCCCATTTAAACCCTGGCCAGTCATCAATATTCAGCTGCAGAATATCACTGCTAACAGGCCATCCCTTATCCATCTAGGTTAGGGGCAGGCAGGCAGGCGGCGGAGTTAGGGTAGATTAGCAAGTTAGCAAAACAGCTGTCTTTAATTTTATGTGCCAAGTTAACAAAGCACCAGTCTGAATATCGGCCAGTGCCCGGTTAATTTCCAGATCAGCGGATATATGTGCCAGCAAAGAATATCCAGGGATAGGTCAGCCCATAGCTGAAAGCAACTTATGAGCCACTTACTGCCATGGGCTAAACATCACCCCCCAATATATCACATGTTATAGGATATAGCCAAATATTGATTTCCTCATCAGATCAGTGATGTACAGCACTGGTAGAGGTCATGGACCTGGAGGAAAAGTATGTGTTGTCAGTGTCCAAAATGTCCAGAAATCATTTACAGCCCCATTTTAGAAAGGACGCAAAATTGCACAGCTTTGACTATCAGCTTATTTGTTGGTCCCCTTCCACCATTCCCAATTCATATCAAATGCATTTGAGCATACATCATAATAAGAATACAAAGGGCCCCGTTTATTAAGCTGTGCTATAGGCGTACTAGCATTTTTAGTGCGCACTAACGCTACAGACACCCATAGAAATATATGGGTGTGCCTAGCATTCGTGTACTAATTTTTAGCTCACCTTAGTAAACAGGGCCCAAAGTACTTTAAGAGTAGTGGATGTTATCAAATATTTGAAGAAAAGAGATTATAGTTCAGAAAAGAGCACAAAGCAGGCAGTAACTGCCTTTAATAGACTGCAAATACCTGTCTCAGAATAAACGCCACCACGTCTGTAGACTCCCAGTAGCTGGCATGAAAGAGGTGGGGAAGAGCCACTGTCGGAAATGCAGTCAGAACGTCTGGGCAGTACAAGGCATAGTCTATCCTCTTTGCTCCCCACCACTTGGCAGTAACTGCAGAGTGAGCAGAGAGCTGGATTAGAGTTCTGTCAACACAATTCAGCGTTCTGTCAGACATCTTTATAAAAGAGGTTCTGATTTATTTATGATCCTTCAAGGAGGAGGATTCCTGTTTTTCACGCTCTGGCAGTTAAGAGGTAAAGAAGCAATGGCTTACGATCAAAAGAACGAGCGTAGCCATTCCTCTAGTGTTTCAAACACTTGCTGGTATTGATTCAGGTTATCTTTAGTACATGGATTTTCAATCTACGTGCAGTGAAAGGTAAGCTAAGAGTTCTGTGGCGTCTGCAAACACAGTAGGGTGCATTTTGAAAGGAATACGTCAACTGGGCTGAATAGTTAACAAAAGACCATATGTGCTACTGGGTAATTTCCCTGCAATAGATTCGCTCTTCCTATATAATAATTCTCACCTCCAACGTTCTATGCTTGGGACCGTGGCTCCCTGGCTGCAAGTGGTCTGCGAGGCAGACACGCACGGACGTCACTGACGTCAACACAGCTGATTCCTACTGCCTCGGAATCAGCTGTCACCCCCCCGCGCTATGGCCCCCTCAAAACCCACCGTCTCCCGCGAACCTGTCGACCCCCCCCCCAGAACCCCGAAAACCGCACCCCCCCTCCCGCCGCTGTTGTGCACTACCTTCGGGTGGGTTCCTCAATCATCTTCTCAGAAAGTTTAACTCCGTGCGTCTGACGTCAGACGCACGCAGAGGAACTTCCAGACAAGATGATTGAAGAACCTACGGGAAGGGAAGAACAACACGGTGGCGGCAGTTTTCGCTCGCACGGGGGGGGGGGGAACGACAGGTTCGCGGAAGGGGGGGGTTCGAGGGGGCCGTAGCACGGGGGGGGGGGGGGGGAATTGCCTGCCTAAGGCCCGTTTCCTTGCCTACAGAAACGGGCCTTTTTTACTAGTGGTACATAAATGCTATATTGAGAGAATCTCCTTTTTTATTTTTATACATAAGTAATGCCCTACTGGGAAAAGACCAAGGGTCCATCGAGCCCAGCATCCTGTCCCCGACAGCGGCCAATCCAGGTCAAGGGCATTTAGTAGCGGTCTATGGACTTGTCCTTTAGGAAACCGTTCAAACCCTTTTTAAACTCTGCCAATTATTTCAAGGAGTTACACTTGATTGGAAAGTGTTACTTTTAGAAACAGTCAAAAAAGAAAAAGGAAAATACAATTAACATCTACAACACTCAAGTCCACATTGTACGAGAGAGATATCCATTATTCAGGAGGACTAAAAGGAAATTTTTCTTTTAAGGATATTTAACATCTAGAAGAAATTTAAGCAAGGTTTATATTATGTCACTCCTTCAGCTCTTTTAGAGGCCACAAATGTTGTTAAATGAGATGTAATCCATGAAAACATATTTATGAGCATTATAGGATACAATGCATTTACAAGGAAATCGAAGATAAAATGTTCTGCCTAGCCGCAATACTTCTGGTTTCAATATCAAAAATTGTTTACGTTTCTTTTGTGTATTCTTCGAGATATCTGGAAATAATAATATCTTTAATCCCAGAAACAGTTTATCCTTATGTTTAAAAAACATTTTCAACAACCATTGCTTGTCTAGGAATAAAGCCACTGTGGCTACCAAAGTTGCCGCGGTGGCTTGTTCAGTTTCTGATGTCTCCAAGAAGTTTCTCTTCTTAAAGGTGGTTAATAAATCCCAATAAATAAAACAAACAAATACATATATGCAATGAAAATGTATTTAATGCAATTTCTCTCTCCCTCCTTCCCCCACACCTACATAAAAAGAGGATAGCAATAAAAACACAAGGTATACAAAATGTGAACTGGCATGTTAAAATTGTCATTTGATTTTAAACAAAAGGGGGAAGTTGTCAAGTTGCGTTAGGGCAATATCCCCTGTTATTTTTCCAAGAGCACTAACACAGATTGTCTTGCCCTAACGCAGATTTAAGGAGACGTAGGGTACACAGTAATGAGATGCAAAACATGGAAATGCATGTACAGCAGCTCATTACTATGTAAATACTATACTGTGGCTTGTGGTATGTACCAAGTGCACACTGCAAAGTACAGTATAGCTGGTAAAATCCCCTAATACAGAAATATGACCCCTAGCAGCAGACTGTGACACCACTGCTTAGGGGTTCCTGGTGCCATTTTGGATTATGGTGCTGGCAAGAGCAGGAGCCAGAGATGACATTGCAGTAGACCTGGGGGAGGGGCCTTCAGGAGGGTTTCATGCCTTGGGCGGAGAGGTGTTCCTGGTGGTCCCAGATGGCCACCAGCACTATGTGGAGCAATTAGGGGGGGGGGGAGGGACTCTAAAGAGCCATTTGGTTTGTGGTGGGGCATGGATTCCAGAGGGAAGGACTAGGACTGTCATTGCACTTGGCAGTTTGATCATCAGAAACATAAATAGCTTATGGCTGGTAATCATGAGGATCACTTGGGTCACCTGCTTGCCTTGTGGGAAGGTGGCAGACCTCAAGCACCACCTAAGATTTTAGGAATCAACATGGGAAGTTGCAGCAGGGAGGTTCTAAAAGCCAAACTTTAGGTTTTTAGGTAAGAAATTTCTTAGAAATGATCCCCATTCCATGTGTAGAATCGCCAGATGCATGCTGAGCTCCAGAATCTCACTGCATGGATGAGACAATGGAAGGTGGCTTTAGATCTGTCAGGAGCAGAACTAGGCTGCTGGTGCTAATATTTAAAAAGCATATAAGATCACTTTTTAAACTAGTTCATGGGGGGAGTCAACAGGAGTGCATTGTTTGGACTGAGATATCTTCCAATATCTGGCAATAATTATCTTAATATAATCAAATCTGACAATCATTAGAGGGGGATATGAGGGGCCTACCTGCATTTAAACTATAACAAGAGGGACTGTGATAAAATGAAGGAATTAGAAATATATCCAAAAAGAAGGAGCTACACGGTTATAAGTTTGCTTGCAGCTGAAAACTGTTTAGAAAATCAATCTTACAAGCTAAGAGCAAATGAGAAACGAGACAAAAGACCAAACGTGCCAGCACATTTAAATAGTGAGATAGAAAAGGCTACAAAAAAAAGAAAAGTGCATCTAAATGAAGAAAATTCATAAAGAAATCCAATTTAGAAATAAAAGAACAAGACAGAACAAAAGAGATTTTGAGAAGAAGCACTCTGCAGACACAAAAACTAATAAGAACTTTCTCAAGTATATTTGAAGCAAAAATCTGTGAAGGACTTGCTTAGACAGATGACAAAGGGGGAAAGTTCTCAAGCTGCTTTACGGCAATAATCCATGTTCTTTGCCCCTTAAAGTGTGTTAAAGGACTCTAATGCAGGTTGCAGTGCCATAAAAGTTATTTTGGTTACTGTGGGATACGTGGAGGGGCATAATCGAACGAAAACGTCTATCTCCATGGGCGTTTATCTCCAAGAACGGGTCCGTGAAGGGGCGGACCGAACCGTATTTTGGGAAAAAATAGACGTCCATGTTTTATTTGACAATTTGTGAGCTGGGCGTTTTTGTTTTTCAGCGATAATGGAAAATGAAAGCGCCCAGCTCAAAAACGAATAAATCCAAGGCATTTGTTCGTGGGAGGGGCCAGGAGTCGTAGTGCACTGGTCCCCCTCACATGCCAGGACACCAACAGGGCACCCTAGGGGGCACTTTTACAAAAACAAAAAAAAAGGTAAAAGAGCTCCCAGGTGCATAGCACCCTTCCCTTGGGTGTTGAGCCCCCCAAATCCCCCTCAAAACCCACCACCCACAAGTCTACACCATTACTATAGTCCTAAGGGGAGAAGGGGGGCACCTACATGTGGGTACAGTGGGTTTGGGGGGCGGTGTGGAGGGCTCCCATTTACCAGCACAAGTGTAACAGGTGGGGGGGGATGGGCCTGGGTCTACCTGCCTGACGTCCACTGCACCCCCTAATAACTGCTCCAGTGACCTGCATACTGCTGCCAGGGAGGTGGGTATGACATTTGAGGGTGAACATAAAAAGTTGTGAAACGGTATATTTTTGTGGTGGGAGGGGGTTTGTGACCACTGGGGGAGTCAGGGGAGGTCATCCCCGACTCCCTCCAGTGGTCATCTGGTCATTTAGGGCACTTTTTGGGGCCCTATTCGTGGAAAAACAGGGTCCAGGAAAAGTGCCCTAAATTCTCGCTAAAAACGCATATTTTTTTTCCATTATCGGCGAAAGGCGCCTATCTCTGATCGGCCGATAACCACGCCCCAGTTCCGCCTTCACCACGCCTTTGACACGCCCCCATCAACTTTGTCCGCATCCGCGACGGAGTGCAGTTGAAAACGTCCAAATCCGGCTTTCGATTATACCGCTTTATTCGTTTTTGTGAGATAAACGTCTATCTCCCGATTTGGGTCGCAATATAGGCGTTTTTCTTTTTCAATTATAAGCTGGATAGTAATTACATGCAAAATATGCAAATACATGTAATGCTCATTACTATGTAAATCATAACACAGCTTGCAGAGAACACTAGAAGCCATGTTTATAGCTGGAAAAATAACCCCAGAAAAAAAATGAGCTTACTTTACCATCCCCGGTACATAAGCCTGCACTCTCCCACTCCTCCCAAAGCCTCTCCCCCAACCACAAATGCCCCTGAGAGACCTCTCCTCCCAATGGGAATTATTTCTGTATTTTTCTGCCACATTTGCGAGTTCCCTGACATTATAGGAGCAGCAGCTGAACTACGGGGATGTGTATTGCTCAAATGTAGTAAAGGGATGGGAAATGGAGACAGGCCATGTGAAGGCAGGGAGGAAGAGCTATATAATAAGCAAGGAAAGGCAATAAGAAGCCAGGGAAAGAAAGAGAAGAAAAACATGAGATAAGGGCATGGGTGGTCAGAAAGAAAGAAATGCGTTAGGTAAGGAATGGACAACATGGGAAAGAGACTGGATTTTATTTATTTATTGCATTTGTACCCCACATTATCCCACCTTTTTGCAGGCTCAATGTGGCTTACAGAGTGTTGTTATGATGTAGTCATTACAAGATCTTAAGTACAATCGATAATAGGCTGAAGGTAAAAGGGGATTTAGATGGAAAGGTGGTAGGTAAGGTAGTGTGAGAGGTGTTTTTTGGTGCACATGAGTGGTTTAAGGAATGATTTGTTTCATTGAGGATTGCTTTTGTAGGATGGGAGGAAGGATAGAAATAAAAATGCAGAGGGGTGACAGAAAAAAAGAGGGAAAGACATTGGTGAGATTTGAGGGGGGGGGGGGGGGGGGGAGAGAGAAAGTACTTCTTTTTGTTTCAAATATTGTAGCCTCTTTGCTTTTGATTTTTGTGGTGACAAAACAAAGGACTTTCCCGGCTGTGGTCACCAGTACTCAGTTGCAATGAGTTTCAACTTCTCTACCCTATCAAAAACATATACAATATTTTATGCATCAAAGATAGTTAACAGGACCAAGCTTTCATCCATAATATCAAAGAGGCTCATTTTCAAAACAGAAACACTTCCAAAAGATGGCATAAAGTAGCAGATGGACGTATCACGATTTTTGAAACTCATATTTGAGACATTTTTCTCTGCAGTTTGTCTAAATTGAAAGGGAGCATGTTTTGGGCGGGATAACGACTAAGTGATAAAAAGGTGTCCAAACTGACCAGTTGACCCACTGAAGGGATGAAGATATGCCCCTCCCCTTAATCCCTCAGTGATTACTGATCCCATCCCACCCCTCCCAAGAGGATAAAGTAACAGTATTTTTTTATTTTTAAGATTGAAATGTGTATATTTGTAATCCATAGTTTGTAATTCCTGGAAATGACTTGCTTCTTTTTACTGGAATCCGCTTCAAACCGAGAGGTATTAGTGGAATACAAGCCATATTGTTATGTTATACCAGGCTCTATGACAGCTACAGATATAATGGCCATTTCTCTTACAGCAGCAAGCAGGTCCCTGAAGTAGCTTAGTGGCCAATGCAGTGGACTGTAGAAAAGGAGACCCTGGCCCATATCCCTCTCTAACTGGTACACTTGTGGTGGAAAGTGTTAGCCCTCCAAAAACCACAAATAACTTACTGTATCTACATATATAGGTGACACCTGCAGGCTTAAGGGATATTGTAGTGGTGTACAGTTGGTCACACTAAGAACAGCATACTGGGACAGACCAATAGTCCATCTAGCCCAGTATCCTGCTTCTAACAGTGGCCTATCCAAGTCACAAGTACCTGGCAGAAACGCAAATAGTAGCAACATTCTATGCTACCAATCCCAGGACAAGCAATGGCTTTCCCATGTCTGTCTCAATAGCAGACTATGGACTTTTCCTCCAGGAATTTGTCCAAACCTTTTTTAAACCCAGATATGCTAACTGCTATTACCATATCCTCTGGCAACAAGTTCCTGAGTTTTACTATTCATTGAGTAAAAAAAAATATTTCCTCCTATTTGTTTTAAAAGTATTTCCATGTAACTTCATTAAGGGGTTCTTTTACTAAGGTGTGCTGAAAAATGGCTTGCGGTAGTGTAAGCGCAGGTTTTGGGCACACACCAATCCATTTTTCAGCGCAATTATGAAAAAGGCCTTTTTTGCCGAAAATGGGCGTGCGGCAAAATCAAAATTGCAGCGCATCCATTTTGGGTCTGCAATCTTACCGCCAGCCACTGACCTAGTGGTAAAGAATCTGGGTGGTAATGACCTATGCGAATCAAATGCCACGCGCGTCCAAAAAGAAAAAATATTTTTCAGATGCATGCCAAAAATGAAATTACCGCAAGAGCCACGTGGTAGTCGGGCAGTAACTCCATTTTGGCGTGCATTAGGCACACGAAGACGCTTATGCGGCTTAGTAAAAGGGCACAAGTGTTCCTTAGTCTTTGTGCTTATCGATTCACTTCTACCCGTTCTACACCACTCAGGATTTTGTAGACCTCAATCATATCTCCCTTCATCCATCTCTTTTGCAAGCTGAAGAGCCCTAACCTCTTTAGCCTTTCCTCATATGAGAGGAGTTCCATCCTCTTAATCATTTTTTGTATTCCTGGAGGGCTCACCATAAAATATAAGGGGGTTATGGTGAGATGTGTACCTGGGACCTTTTATGTGAAATCCACTGCAGTGCCCCCTAGATTGTCCCACTGCTCTGAAGGATTTCTGTTTGGACAGTCTACTGAGAATCCTGCCCTCCAGACATCTCAACGGCTTGTTTTTGTGTTTTTTTTCCCCCAAAAATGGTACAAAAAAAAAGTAGCAATTTTCAGTTTTCTGGTTTGAAAATCGCTATGTTCACCCCTCAATTTTTTTGTGCGTTTTTAGCAAAACATCTGAAATCGGACTTAGACATCATATCGAAAATGCCTCTCAAAAGTGTCGTTAGAGAGATAACATGCAAAGTGTAAAGCTGAAACCTCAACCAAGTCCTTATAGAAGAAGCGTGCTTAATACACATGATGGTCCTCAGCAAAGTAAGTACAACAAAGCAAGAACCAGCATATCTTGGGACAACAATCCAACAGTCCTTACTATTGGCAATGTTTGTTGATGACAAGCTCTCCAACGACCCTGAGATTTCACTGTTCATGCTCATGAGGCTTGATCTCCGTGTCCTCCTCTGCAATTGGGTCTGCAGTGTGCTGGGAGAAGACGACATGTCCGGAGATGTGGGCGTGCTGGCGGAGCCATTTTCTAGAAGCACCGAGCTGTGGCTTTGGATAGCATCAGCTGCAGGTTTCAAAAAAAAAAAAAAATACAAACAAGATCATTTATTCTGATTATTTTAGGCACAATTTTTAAACTCCTAAATTTGAATGGATTTTGAGTGGAAAACGTTGGGGCCTATTTATTAAAGTATGGTAAGCAGTTACTATGTAAATTAGCACATACTAAACGTTACTGAATGGGTATGATATTTACTGCATGCTAAATTCATGTGTTAAGTGCTTGCTTTAGAAGGGAGGCAGGAAAAGGATGCAGAATGGGTGGGTTATGAGTGGGGACCATGCCTTCCACTCAATGCAGGATCAACGTCGTAGATAGCATGGATGAACTCCAGAAGAGTGAGCAGAAGGGAGTCGATCACAACAAAATGGAAGAGATCTCATACAGTCATGGACTATGTTTCGTCCCAGCAAAGGGCTGCGTTAAGGGTAAAGAACCATCTATAACGTAAAAACCTCAGGGAAATTCAAAATAAAGCTTCTTCAGTTTCATACCTCACAATTCCTTCTAAGTTCACATGAGTTCCAGGCTCTGTTATTACTCCAACCTCACAAGTATTTACATCTACTGAATGAGTCCTCACCATAAGCTGCTCTGATATTAAAAATGGGGACAAGTAAGAAGGCAGGATCTGAGGTGTGATGCTGCTGGGAATCGGTGGTGGAGGGGCAGGCTTTGTAAACAGGGAGTCAACCTGTAATTGAAATGACATGCATGAAACAGTTTCTAAATGACCTGCTCTTGTCATCCAAGGAAAAAATAATTTCAGTTACAGGTTGACCCCCTGTTTACAAAGCCTGCCCCTCCACCACCAATTCCCAGCAGCATCACAACTCAGATCCTGCTGGCTTACTTTTCCCCATCTTCATCTAATATCACAGCTTACGGTACAGACTCCTTCAGTAGGTGTAAATACTTGTGAGGTTGGAGTAATAACAGAACCTGAATGCATTGGACTCTGTGAGCCTGGAACCCAAGTGAACTTGAAAGGAATTCTGTGGCATGAAACTGAAGCAGCTCTTTTTGAATTTCCCTGAGGTTTTTATTTGATTATGGGTTCTTCTTTACCCCTGATGCAGCCCTTTGCTGGGGTGAAACGAAGTCCACGTTGAGCTTTTGACTGTATGAGATCTCTTGTGTTGAATAAACTTCGGCTTCCATTTTTGATGTGTGATCTGTTCCTTTCTGCTCCCTGCATGCTCTCTGAAGACCACTTCTTACCTATTGCACTCCAGAGAAGACATGCCCTTATTTCAATGTCCTATTCCAACAGTATCCTTCAAGGATACTCCCACTGAACCATGCACTCTTGGGAAACTGTCGGCTTTCACCCCCCCCCCCTCTATTCTAGTTTAAACGTTGCTCTATCTCCTTTTTAAAAGTTAGCACCAACAGCCTGGTTCCATCCTGGTTAAGGTGGAGCCCATCCTTTCGGAACAATCTCCCCCTTTCCCAGAATGTCACCCAGTTCCTAACAAATCTAAATCCCTCATCCCTGAAACTATTCTCTCAACCATCCATTGAGACTTTGGTGTTCTGCCTGCCTTTTGGGTCTTGCGCTTGGAACACGAAGCATTTCTGAAAGTGCTACCCTGGAGGATCTGGACTTCAGCTTCTACCCGAGCCTATATTTGGCTTCCAGAACCTCCCTCCCACATTTCCCTATGTCACTGGTACCCACATGTACCAAGACAGCAGTCTCCTCCCCAGGTGATGTGTGAGGTCTGCCATCTCCACATCAGGCAGCCAAGTGACCAGGCCATCCAGCTATCTACATGCCTAATGACCGAATCACCAACTACAACAGCTGTCCTAACCTTTCCCGCCTTGCCAGAAGTTCTTGGAGACATATCTTTGGTGCGAGAGGATAGTGCGTCCCATGGCTACAGGAGTACTTCCTACTTCACCAGGGTGATGATCTCCTTCTAGAAGACCTCCCTCCTCCAAGGCAGCACAGGGGCTGCCAGACTGGAGTTGAGACTTCTCCACAATGCCCCTGTAAGTCTCCTCTATGTACTTTTCTGTCTTCCCCAGCTCCTCCAAGTCTGCTTCTCTAGCCTCAGTAAGGAATAAAACAATGGGGGGGGGGGGGGGGGGGGGGGGGGGGGGGAGGGACAAAGATCAACCAAACTTATTATCTTTAGTTCTGAGCACTACCTATTAGCATCATTACTTGTGTAGTTTATAGCATCACAACCTCTGCATCAAAAAGGATTTGACTGATGATGGGGGAACCAGCCAACACTAACAGATGGACATGCTGGAAAGACAGCCATATTGCTCTAGCTTTGTTTTCGTCTCTTCATTAGCCTGAGACTGACAGCAATCACACATTCCAAAGCTAAAATGAGAACAAAAACAACGATTTACCTTATGCTGTGACTGTTGATATATTAGGAGAGCCAAACGGTCCTGAATTACAAAGGCGTGCTGAAAAATGGCTTGCGGTACTGTAGGCGCGGGTTTTGGGTGCGCACCGATCCTTTTTTCAGCGCGCCTGTAAAAAAGGCCTACTTTAAAATTTTTGCCAAAAACGAACGTGCGGCAAAACTGAAATTGGCGCGCATCCATTTTGGGTCCGAGACCTTACTGCCAGCCATTGACCTAGCGGCAAAGACTCATGCGGTAACCTGGCAGTAATGACCTACGCATGTCAAATGCCACTTGGCGCACATACAATACGTGCGCCCAAAAATAAAAATGATTTTTCATACCTCAATCTCCACCACCCAACCTGCAAAGGACTCAAATACAAATCAACCTATACATCCAGCTTCTCTTATATAAGCACGCAACTATGGAACGCACTACCAATCGCCATGAAAACAACATACGACCACCTAAACTTCCAGATACTCCTAAAGACTAACCTGTTCGAAAAGGCAAACCCTAACGATCCAACTTAAATGCCTTTACCCAGCAACATAACAATATAAAAGTTCGTACTGGACATAACCTAACTTTTCCTCCTTGTGACCCCCAATGTGTTTATCACACTTGATCATTACTTTACCATAACCCCACTTTGTATTTGTTCATACCAGTCTTGGCAATCGCCTCTACTGTACTATGTAAGCCACATTGAGCCTGCAAATAGGTGGGAAAATGTGGGATACAAATGTAACAAATAAATAAAAATAAATAAATAAAATATGTGTGTCAAAAATGAAATTAATGCAAGAGCCACGCGGTAACCGGGCAGTAACTCAATTTTGACGTGCATTGGGTGTGCGTAGTCACTTACGCGGCTTAGTAAAAGGGCCCCAATGTTTTTAAATCATTAATATTTATTTACACCACAAAATAGCCAACATTTGGGTTCAGTAACTAGGGTTAAACACACATTTTATTTTATTTAAAAATATCTTATACCCCGTCTAACTACAAATCTAGGTGGCTTCCAAGGTTACATACATCATAAAATGAACTTACAACAATTAAAACATCTTACAAAATAAACTATGTAATTACCAAACTATAAAATTGGCAAACTAAAACATACAGCAACAATTTCACTTATATATAACAGTGAAATAAAGAACACTCTCATTCATTTGCACTAATTATTATCTAGCAGTGATCAAGAAGAAAAGGAACTCCAGTGCTAATTTACATACACTCAGGATCAGCCCTATGAACAAATAACTGTGGGGTCCTTTTACTAAGCCGCGTAAGTGCTACGTGCACCCAACGTGCACCAATTTGGAGTTCCCGCCCAGCTACTGTGTGGCTCTTCCGGTAATTTAATTTTTGGCCTGCGTCAGAAAATTATTTTTATTTTTTGGTGCGCGTCCGCTATGCGCGCCAAGTTGCATTTGACACGTGTAGGTCATTACCATCCGGTTAATGCGCGAGACCTTACCACTAAGTCAATGGTTGGTGGTAAGGTCTCAGACCTAAAATGGATGCGCGGCAAATTTTTATTTTGACACATGTCCATTTTTGGCAAAAATTTTTAAAAAGGCTTTTTTTTTTGCAGGTGCGCTGAAAAATGGATCTGCGCGTGCCCAAACCACGCAGCTACACTACCGCAGACTATTTTCCAGCACACCTTAGTGAAAGGTCCCCCTGAGTGTTTTGCACATGACCCTGTTTTCCAGTCCCTACTGTTTTATACAAATACTGATGCACATGAGGTGAACAAGAAGTCTGTGTACCTGGACCTGCACCCCCTGCAGGCCAGAACTGCAAACATGAGCAGGCATTTCGGGGTGAATTCTATATATGATGCAAAAAAAAATCTGCGCTGAAAAAAAGCGCTATTCTATAAACCGCACTTAAAGTTAGGTGCAAATATACATGTCTAAATTAAGCGTGTATCCCCTTCATTCTATAACGATGCGTGTAAATGTTAGGAACACCCCCATTCTGCCCATGACCCTCACATTTCCAAGCCCCCTTTTTGAACTCTCACGTAAAATTTACACGTCTATATTTCAATTAAATTTAATTAGTGCCAGTAATTGGTTAACAAGCCAATTATTGGTACCATTAGTTCATTATTCATTTAACTTGCATGTGCAGTTTTCAGGGGCTTTTATAGAATTCGTGGCATATTTAGGATTTCTTTAAAACAGGGGAAGGAGGGAAGGAATCCTGCTAGGGAAGTTCCTAACACTCAGCTGTTCCAGTTTCACCCTTTTATTATTTCACCACTTATACAGCACGTACCAAAGGTTTATATAAGATTCAGTTATATCATTTCTCTACTTTCAGGAAGACATGGTTGTCCCGTCTCTCCCGATTTTTGGTGTGGGGCATTAGCAGAAACTACCTGTCACAGGGTCCATAGGAATAAAATGGCCCCGTGGCAGATAGCATATGCCAACCATTTTGTTTGATGACCTCCTTAGTATTTTCAATTCTTATATAAGAACAAGTACAATTAAGGACCGGATGTTCAAAGCAATATAAGGAAGCAGGAGAGGTTTCTGCTTGCATAAATTGCGTTCAAGTGGTCATCAACCAATATTCAACAGCACATAATTGGGGAGTGGTCCGAGTATCGGCACTAACCAGCCATATCAAGTCTGGGTAGTAGACAAGCATTCTGGGGGGTGAAGTTATGCAGAAGATAGCAATATTAAGTGCCAGTGCCTGCATAGCTAACCAGGCATATAGTACCTCAAATAGAAGTCCTAAATTTTATAGGTATTGGCACTGAATATCAGCCAGCACCCACATAACTTCTGGATACCAGCCTGGGGTGAAGATATGCACAAGACAGCAATATTGTGTGCCAGTGCCCGCATAGCTAACCAGGCATGTAGTAGCTCATAAATAGCAGTCCTAAATTTTGTGGGTGCTGGCAATGAGTATTAGCTAACACCCACCTAACATCCAAGCACCCACGTAACTTCTGGATACCTGCCTGATGTGTTGCGATTGCCTCTTCCTCCCTCCCTCTCCCAGAAACCTCCATTCCAATTCCACTATCCTCGGACAGCATCTGACCCCCATTCTGATCCCACCCCCTCAGAATAGCAATTGACCCTCCTGCCCCCCATTCTGATCCTCTCTCCTTCCCACCCACCTTGAGGAGAATCTGACCCCCTTGACTCTGATCCCCCTTCCCTTCCACCCCCCCCCCCCAGAACTGCATCTGATCCTTTTCCAATCCCCTCTTTCTCCCATCCACCCCAGAACAGCATCTAATCTCCCCTCATTCCCACACTCCAGAACAGCACCTAACCCTCCTTCCAATCCCCCTCGGAGAGAGCTGCACTTGACTCTGCCTTCCAATTCCCCTCCATGCCTTCCATTCTGCTCCCCGGAACAGGATCTCAGCCCCCCTTACGATCCTCCCAACTCCCGGAAACAGCATCTTGCCCCCTCAATGATCCCCCACCCACTTCCCCAAGGATCCCCTCGGGAGTAGCCTAGTGGTTAGATCAGTGGACTTTGATCCTGGGGAACTGAGTTCAATTCCCACAGCAGCTCCTTGTGACTCTGGGCAAGTCACTTAACCCTCTATTGCCCCTGGTATAAAATAAGTACCTGAATATATGTAAACCGCTTTGAATGTAGTTGCAAAAACTTCAGAAAGGCGGTATATCAAGTCCCATTTCCCTTCCCTGTAGACCCCACCCCTCCCCGGACCTATCTTCCAAATCTATTTGCTCCAGCCCATCACAGCTTCCTTTTCAGAATGGCTGCTGTGATCTGTAGTGGCAGTCTCAGAGTACTACTGAAGTACCGTGAGACATCTGCTAGAGCTTGTGGCAGCCATTTTGAAGGGTGAGCCGCGATAGGTAGGAGTGAGTGGCAACATTCCTGCCCTTTCACTACCGCACCGGAGATCAGAAAGGTAGGCTTGGGGGGAGGCGGTTGGGACCTGGCCAGATACTCTTATGTGGTCCTAGCTGAATGCTGGTGCCCACACATGGCCTGGTACTGAATATGCAGATCTGAATACTGATCAATAAGTTATTTGTAAAATGCATTTTTAGAGCATTTTTGTGCTTACTATCCTATGTAAACCTAAACCCTGCACATTTGATGTCATGAGTTTTGATTAAGCTAGATGCAATAAACGAAAAAAAAAACCCCAACAGATTGAGAGAACACATACAATAATGGTTTCCATGGAAACAAGACAACACTCAGATACCTGTGATGGTTAATGAGCCTGCATAGGACTATATTTTATTTACTGTACATGTTTTTACAGAGCAGCTAATGACAGTATCTTATGTGAACCATACAGTAACCCCTTAGTGCTGTTTATGAAACATGATGCTCGTTTCTGGTTATTGTGGAAAATTTTCAAAACAATTTTCCAAGGGCTGGGCTGGGCTGAAAATCATCCTTTTCTACACTGGCTTTCACAGTATGCACACTCTCAACCTGCTCTGGGCTCATTTAGATCAGGAGAGTAAAACAGCCTGCAGATTTCACATTTTCAGAACATATGAGCACTATTTTATATTCTCCCTCCCCGTCTTCCTGCTGAATATTGTTATTATTATTATTTGTAACATTTATACCCCGCGCTTTCCCACTCATTAGCAGGTTCAATGCGGCTTACATAGTAATTAGTGCAACTTATGCTGCTCCTTTTAATGCATGTGCTTTGCAGCTGCTAATTTTCAAAGGGAAAGAAAGCACATGCTTTCCCTTTGAAAATTGAAGTGCACCAGGCTAAAATTACCAGGCCATCATATTCTATAACCATGCGCATGGAATTCCTATTGTGTGTAAATTCAAGATGGCATGGTTGGGGGCATTTCGAGGGCATTCTGGGGTGGAGTGTTCTCAGAATTTATGTTCATTGTTACAGAATAGAATTGATTGGCACCTAACTTAGGCACCGGCATATATATATATATATACACACACCTGTTTTCAGCAGGCGTAATTGCCGGTCTCTTAAGTTAAACGTCATTTATTCACTTAGCTGCTATTCTATAAGGGGCACAAATACTGTAATTTTTTTGCATAAATTTTTTGCCACCGATTTTTGGGTGGAGTGCTGCAGGGATCCATACTGGGACTGGTAGTATTTAACATATTTATAAATGATATGGAAATTGGAATGGCGAGTGAGGTGATTATATTTGCAGATGAGACAAAACTATTCAAGGTTGTTAGAACACATGCGGACTGTGAAAAATTGCAGGAAGACCTTAGGAAATTAGAAAACTGGGCTTCCAAATGGCAGATGAAATTTAATGTGGACAAATGCAAAGTGATGCACATTGGAAAGAATAATCCAGAATCAGAGTTACCTGATGCTAGGGTCCAACCAAGAAAAAGAGCTACATGCTTCTGTAGATAATACACTGAAATCTGCCCAGTGTATGGCAGCGACCAAAAAAGCAAACAGGATGCTAGGAATTATTAGGACAGGGATGGTAAATAAGACCTAAAATACTATAATGTCTCTGTATCGCTCCATGGTGCAGCCTCACTTTGGTTGAAGTATCAAAAAGAAATAGAAGAATTAGAAAAGGTTCAAAGAAGAGCGACCAAAATGATAAAGGGGATGGAACTCTTCCCATATGAGGAAAGGCTAAAGAGGTTAGGGCTCTTCAGCTTGGAAAAGAGATGGATGAGGGGAGATATGATTGAGGTCTACAAAATCCTGAAACGTGTAGAATGAGTAGAAGTAAATCAATTTTTTACTCGCTCCAAATGTACAAAGACTAGGGGACGCTCAAGGAACTTACATAGAAATACTTTTAAAACAAATAGGAGGAAATATTTTTTCACTCAACGAATAGTTAAGCTCTGGAACTCTTTGCCAGAGGATGTGATAATGGTGGTTAGTGTATCTGGGTTTAAAAAAGGTTTGGACAAGTTTCTGGAGGAAAAGTCCATAGTCTGCTCAGTGGCGTAGCAGGGGCAGGGCAGTCCGCCCCGGGTGTCAACGGGTGGGGGGGTGCTCTGCTGGCGAGTCCCTACCAGCTCCATCCACCCGGCAGCTGTGTGGTGCGGCGCCTCGCGTCTGCGCTGCTGTAAGAGAAGAAAATCGCCTCGTCGGCCCTCGAGGAAATAGGATGTTACATCAGAGGGCGGAAGAAAGTGAGGGAAGGGCCGATGCAATTTTCTTCTTTTACAGCAGTGGAGAGTCACGCGAGGCGCCTGGTGGACAGAGCTGGTAGACAGGTGGGCACTGGGTCGGGGGGGGGGGGGGGGCGCGCGCGTGCAGCAGCAATCCACCCTGGGTGGCAGTGAACCACAGAACGCCACTGAGTCTGCTATTGAGACAGACATGGGGAAGCAAGTGCTTGCCCTGAGATTTGTAGCATGGAATGTTGCTATGATTTGAGTTTCTGCCAGGTACTTGTGACCTGGATTGGCCACTGTTGGAAACAGGATACTGGGCTACATGGACTATTGGTCTGACCCAGTATGGATGTTTTAATGTAAAGCATTTTCCACACATAAAGAACATTTTCCATATGGAAAGGGCTCTAATACAATTGACTAGTCAAATATCGGCACCATGCTCACCAACAACATGACAGGTACGAATAGAGGCACCATGTATAGGCATTCCCAGGAGCATAGCTTGGGGAGGGGGAGGGCAAAATTGTGTTATACACCCATACTTTATAAAATACACGAGTACACCTTCTTCAGAGCAGATCTACATTTGTGCATGAGGATTTGTGCGCTGCTGGGACTGGTTCTGGATACATATTTTATAAAGGCATATAGGCATTTATGCTGCTTTTAAAAGTCATCTTTTTGGACATCCACATAGGCGTTCACATACAGAATTACTCCTAAATATGGGAAAATGCTTTGGTACATGTCACTAGTGGCAATAGGTTATAGAGAAGTGGCATCGTGGTTAGAGCAGGTGTTCTCAACCCAGTTCTTGACACACACCTAGCCAGTCAGATTTTCAAGATATCTACAAACGAATATGCGTGAGAAAGATCTGCATACAGTGTATGCAAATTTCTCATATGCATATTCATTGTGGATGTCCTGAAAACCTGATTGGTTGAGTGTGTCCCGAGGACTGGGTTGAGAAATGGGCCAATCAAAAGCGCCACGGTTCAGATCCTGCTTCTGCCATCGATACTTCTTGTACCCTTGTAAGCTCTTGGGAGCAGGGATGTATTGGGACAATTCTATAACTTGGTGCCTTGATTTAGGGTGCTACAATGGCGCTCACTGAGTGCCAATTCTATAATGGCATCTGGGCATGCCTAAGCCGTTATATAAATACTAGTGGAAAGCTGTTGTGGCTCACCAAATTTTCGGCATGACCACTTACACCAGACATAAGCTGGCATGTCTAACCGCACCATGCAATTACACATTCTATAAATATTCTATACAGTATTCTACAAATACAGTATTCTATAAATAGCACACATCACTTGGCAGCTCACCCACGGCCCCACCCACGCTCTGCTTACATGTACATTCCCTTGCAGTTACACTCTATAGTACTTAAGAGCTACCTTATAAAATAGCGTGCCAATTAAGGCATTATTTACGCGCATAAGATGTATGTAATTGCATGCTTTCAGTTAAGAATTGCCCTCATTGTACCTGAATACCGTCACCACTGTACAGTGCTACATACATGCAGTAGCACTATAAAAATGCTAATGGCTGTAATGCCTCTGTCCAATCTGATCAGCTCTTTTGTTTAATGGTTACAATATTCCTGTCCCAAAGAGCTTACCATCAGCTCATGTTTATACACATGAACAAGGGACCTCCTGCTCCGCAGCTCTGTGCTTTGGCTCCTCTGCTACTCTGTTCCCAACCTAAATAAAATGACTCTAGTTGTACAGAGCTTATCTTAATGGGCTGTGCTAACCAAAGACCAGTAGGGCAGTCTCAGTTTATGCAGGCCCTGTCTTTCCTGATTATGGCAAATAGTAGAAGTGACTCGTGGGAGATGAAAAGAACCATGTGCAAAGACTCATTGTGGGGTCTCATTTGCATAAGTTGATGGGGCTGAAAAGTAACATAGTAAATAACGGCAGATAAAGACCTGAACAGTCTATCCAGTCTGCCCAACAAGATGTGAAACAGTGTCACCAAATGATAGAGCTGGTCCTGAGAGCATATGTAAAAACGTTTCTATTACCTACACTGTCTGAAGACATCTGAGGGACTTTACTGTGTTGTACCTGTAGTCTTCATCCAAGTACTGCACATCTTTAGGCTTCTTTCAAGTGTCCCAAAGCTACAAGGTGACCCAGTATTTGGACAGAAAATTTTTGGCTTGGTCTTTGAAGATAAATTCCAATACTCCAGGGCATTTGTCATCCTATTCCCACCTAACAAGTTTCTGTACCCATGATGCCAATTTCAAACGGAAGTGCGTGCAAAAAAAATTAGTACTATAGTGTCCCTTCAGACTCAAAGCCCGAATCACCAGTTTGCCACTGACGACATTAGATTTGACTCTACTGATATATCGTTTACATAGCTCAAATTCCCATTGTCGATTCTGGGTTTCATTTCTATTATCATAAACGTTCTCTCTTATTCTTATCTGAATATTTACTCTGGGCATCTTGTGTGTTTTTAATACTTTTCACTATTCAGTTGTACTGTTGGGATGATTTTAGTCTTAAATCCTGCATGACTTGTAAATTGCTCTATTAATGGCAGATTTGAAATATGTGTTTGGAATGTGTTTAGAATTCTACAATGATATCCTTTTGAGGAAAACAAAAAACAGTTGAGCTGAGTTTTATATTCCTTTGCTATGATTTCTTCATCAGGTAGATACTTCAGTGCTAAGGAAAAACGTCTTGGAGCTAAATGATTCATGAGATTTCAGGAAACAAAGGTCTGCATTTACCCGTGGTGATACTTTTCTGAAAGCAGTTAGCGCTTGGGTAGAGTCGTCTGATTCCCTCAAAACTATGATTCATGTATCCATCAAGGATAATTGTGTTTGTACAGCATGAAAGGATTTGTTGTTGAATAACTGGAGAATACATGGCGATCTATTTTCTATTTTGAAAAGAAAAACTACATTTTTGTATTTTTCCAGCGAGTTCAGTGATACTGAAGGTTTCCGACTTAACTGAAAAGATGTAGCACAGGGTACCAGCAGAGCAAATATCTTCATTGCCAACTGTTGTACCTTGTTCCTGGTTGATAGGAATCACTTTTGCTGGGTGTCTTCAATCTTTAATACTTTTGATGAAATTATACCTAATATAGGGGTCCTTTAACTAAGGTGTGCTAACAGATTTAGAACATGCTAAATGCTAAGATGCCCATAGGAATATAATGGATGTCTTATCATTTAGCATGCTCCTTAATAAAAGAACCCAGGTACATATTAGCTGGAACATCTGTCCACTAATATCTATGCAGATGTCACTATTTATATCCCCTTCAAAAGGGAGTTAGTAGAAAATATACATGAGATTAAAACCAGTTTAGATCTGATGGAATCTTGGACATCCAGTTTCAAGCTCAAATTAAATTGGGAAAAGACTACATTCCTCATATTACCAACCTCTATCAACCCATTTCCTTAAAAAAAACTTCATGGAGGACACGTGATGTAGTGAGCCAGGGGGGCTCTGTTTTTCCTGGGCTCCTTGGTTCCCCCTTTTCAAGCTATAATCGTTGAGATTTTTGCCTCCCTTGTTGGTCGATTGGACACTCCACTCTCTATGGACAAATATCTTGTGAAATCTGGGGTGGAAATGTCAGGAAAAGGCAATAGAATGGATAATGACAAAACGCGCTCTGGTACATTGGGTGAGAACAAGATGGCGGAGGGGGAAGACAGCCCCACGGTGAGCAGCGTGCTGATTTCGAAGCTTACTGAAACTTCCTTGGACACTAAACTAGATGCGCTTACTTCTAGTGAACAATTCTTGTCGCAATCAGTTGCCGACTTCAACACCAGGGCTGTGGACCTAGAGATGAGAGTCAGCTCAGCTGAGGATGTCCTGAATGGAGTACAGGAGGGAATGGTGCAGATTAAGCAGAAGTGGTGGGCTGCACTACTAAACTGGACAATTTAGAAAACAGATCACGTCGGAATAATATTTGGCTGGTGGGCATCCCTGAATATTTCAAAGACACAGACGTACTGGGGCTGCTAGAAAAGTGGTTTACTGAAGAATTGCTCTTGGATTCAACGTTGGGACCTCTACATATTGAATGAGTAACACCGCATGGGCATATTCACAGAGGGTGCATCTCGGCCTAGAATCGTGGTGGCTAGGATCTTAAATTTTGCTCACAAAGAACAGATTTTGCGCAAGTATAGAGCACTGCAGAAGTTAAAATTTCACAATACAAGAGTGCTCTTGTTTCAAGATTATTCTGCTTCGGTGGCACAATTGTGGAGAGGCTATGCAGAGGTGTGTTGGTGCCTCATGGAGAAACAAGTGCGCTTCACTTTAGTTTCTAGCCGAGCTGTGCGTGGTTGAGAGGTGGTAAAGTTCATGTTTTTCAGATCAGTGCAGTGGTCAAGCATGCATCCTCCATGCTAACTAGTTACGCGACCCCAAGCAAGCATGCTGTAGTCACACCACTCCTCAAAAAAACCATCACTTGACCCTACCTGTCCCTCCAACTACCGCCCCATTTCCCTCCTACCCTTCCTCTCCAAGATACTTGAACACGCCGTTCACAGCCGTTGCCTTGATTTTCTCTCCTCTCATGCCATCCTTGATCCGCTTCAATCCGGCTTTCGCCCCCTACACTCGACAGAAACGGCACTATCTAAAGTCTGCAATGACCTGTTCCTTGCCAAATCCAAAGGTCACTACTCCATCCTCATCCTCCTCGACCTATCCGCCGCTTTTGACACTGTCAATCACAATTTACTTCTTGACACACTGTCCTCTTTTGGGTTCCAGGGCTCTGTCCTCTCCTGGTTCTCCTCTTATCTCTCCCATTGTACTCTCATGGATCGTCCTCCACCCCTATCCCGCTCTCTGTTGGAGTTCCTCAGGGATCTGTCCTTGGACCCCTTCTTTTTTCAATCTACACCTCTTCCCTGGACTCCCTGATCTCATCGCATGGTTTCCACTATCATCTTTATGCTGACGACACCCAGCTTTATCTCTCCACATCAGACATCACTGCGGAAACCCAGGCCAAAGTATCGGCCTGCTTATCCGACATTGCTGCCTGGATGTCCAACCGCCACCTGAAACTGAACATGGCCAAGACCGAACTTATTGTCTTCCCACCCAAACCCACTTCTCCTCTCCCTTCACTCTCTATCTCAGTTGATAACACCCTCATCGTCCCCGTCTCATCTGCCCGCAACCTCGGTGTCATCTTCGACTCCTCCCTCTCTTTCTCTGCGCATATCCAGCAGATAGCCAAGACCTGTCGCTTCTTCCTCTATAACATTAGCAAAATTCGCCCTTTCCTCTCTGAGCACACCACCCGAACTCTCATCCACTCTCTCGTTACCTCTCACCTTGACTACTGCAACCTACTCCTCACTGGTCTCCCACTTAGCCACCTATCCCCCCTTCAGTCCGTTCAGAACTCTGCTGCAGGTCTTATCTTCCGCCTGGACAGATATACTCACATCACTCAAGTCACTTCACTGGCTTCCAATCAGGTACCGCATACCAGGTCTAACGGCGATGGTGGTCGACAAAACACTGATCGCTGCTGGCTGAATATCGAGCCCTATATTTTTTGCTTGCTAGAGGTTTAGAGGAGTGAAAGGTTCAGCAATTTTCTCAAGGTGTTTAGACTGAAATTAGATTAACTTATGCCTTATTCTGTTTTTAACCCATTTAAGTAAACAGCATTTCCCAGTAGGTGAAACATATAAATATTTGTCTACACTCACCTAGTAGGTGTGAGTTCCCATCTCCCAGTGGGAACCTCTGATAGCGTGGAACATTAAACGGAGGCACCAAGTGAAAGGATTTCTCCAACAGGGGCTCCAGTCTGGAGGCAGAAGGGTCAGCAGAGTGAAAAAAACTGTAAACCTGGCTGCAAGCAGGGCGAGTCTGACATGCTGCAGTGAGAAAGAAAGGAGCAGAGAGTAAAACATACAGTAAGAGACCTTTAATATACACAGGGCTTCTGATTTTAGCTTTTAAATAACCTACAAAATAACCAAGACATTGTCATCAAAACTACAGGCAAAGGAGACGCTGTAGTGATTATGGACACACAAAAATACATTAAAGGAGGCATAGGAGCCAACGTTTCAAAATTATTGGGGGTGCTAAGCCCAGTGGAAATAACCCCTCCCTGGACACATTCAATGAATATTCTCTATATTGGGGGTGCTCAAGCACCCACAGAGTCGGCTCCTATGAAAGGAGGGCACAGACAGCTTTCAGACAACACATACCATAGGAAACTGACTAGTACAGTATTATACAAAACAGTTGAAAAATCTTATCAAAACACTTTCAAAGCAAGTACAGCCACATCTAAAAAAAAACTCATACCAAACCATTCTTCTGTGGACACATTCTAAATGCAATAGAACAAAAAAGTGAGGACAACTGAAGGAGGATGTCAAAAAGTCTTTAACAGCTAAAAGAAAATGACCTGGCACGGCTGTGTTTCGGCTCCAAGGCCTGCATCAGGGGTCTATTAAATCTCTTGTGTTTGGCTGATGACAATCAAGAGAAAAGTAGCTGTTAGGCTTCCTTAGCTGAGAAAATCTAGTAGTGCTGTACACCGTGACGGTAGAACGCGTCTATGATGTCACCAACAGGGCCGGTCTTAGACCGAGGCGATTGCATAGGGCCTTGCGCTCAAGGGGGCCCCGCCCCGACCGCCCAAGCTCCAGTCTCCCCACCCTCTGAATTTTAAAAGTTACCTCGTTGTCGACATTGGGTTACAGCGGCCGGCAGGTAGCAGCAGCAGTGAAAAGCGTGTGAGCTGCTGGGTGGCGCTTTGGGAGCCTTCCTTTCCCTCGTTCAGCTCTGGCATTGCCCTCATTTTGAGGGTGGGACCAGAGCTGAGCGAGGGAAAGGAAGGCTCCCGAAGCGCCGCCCAGCAGCTCGCAGGCTTTTCACTGCTGCTGCTACCTGCCAGCCGCTGTAACCCGACGTAGACGACGAGGTAACTTTTAAAATTCAGAGGGAGGGGGGCCTTGGAGCTGGTGGGTGGGAGGGAGAGAGAGAGAGAGACCGGCCGGCCTTGGAGCTGGTGGGTGGGTGGGTGGGAAGGAGAGAGAGAAAGAGACCGTCCTTGGAGCTGGGAGGGAGGGAGGCCTTGGAGCTAGGTGGGAGGCCGGGAGGCCTTGGAGCTGGGAGGGAGGGAGCTGGGGAACCCTGGGGATGGCCCGGGAGCTCGGAGGGAGGGGTGGCTGGAATATGGATGTACGCTAAAACTGAAACCAGAGTGCATCCATTTTTGGCCTGAGACCTTACCACCACCCATTTACCTAGCAGTAAGGGCTTACGTGCTACATGTGCGATGTCCAGTTAGTATGCACCAACTGCCGATCATTGCCAGAAACGGCACGCATGGTAGGAAATAAAAGAACTTGTCCAGGCATTATGAATGCATGCCAATTCTGAACTTATTGCGGGGGGGGGGGGGGGGGGATGCTAGCTTGGCAGTAGCCTCATTTCGGCACGCACTGCACGTGCGTACAGCCTACTGTGCCTTTGTAAAAGGGCCCCATATAAATTACAGTATTCTGTAAGTTACACACATACCGTATTTTTCGGACTATAAGATGCACTTTCCCACCCCAAATTTGGGAGGAAAATGGAGGGTGCGTCTTATAGTCCGAATGTAGTTTTAAAAGCACCGTAATTCCATTTTGCAAGGTCCTTCCCTCGCTTCGTTTTGCAAGGTCCCCCCTCGCTCCCTCCAAATTTTAAAAGAAGTTTTACCTGGTCGTGGTTGCGGCAGCAGCAGCAAAAAGATGCACGCTGGGTGCGTCAGTCTTCCGTTCTGACGTCTCTCTCAGCTCTGGTCCCGCCCCGAACAGAGAGAGACGTCAGAACGGAAGACTGATGTGCCCAGCGTGCATGCTTTTTGCTGCCCCGACCACGACCAGGTAAAACTTTTAAAATTCGGAGGGAGCGAGGGGGGACCTTGCAAAACGGAGCGAGGGAGGGAGGACCTTGCAAAATGGAGCGGGGGAGGGAGGACCTTGCAAAATGGAGCGAGGGACGGAGGGAGGGGGGGAAATGGAGAGATCGGGGGCCCTGCATTCGGACAAGACGCACCGGACCATAAAACGCACCTAGGTTTTAGAGGAGGGAAAAAGTGCGTCTTATAGTCCGAAAATTTTTTTTCCTATTCCCCTCCTCTAAAACCTAGGTGCATCTTATGGTCCGGTGCGTCTTATAGTCTGAAAAATACGGTAAGTGGGACCCAGCCTTTGCCTTGCATTTGCATGCTAAGTAAATTGTGTGGCTGTTACAGAATAGTGCTGAGCACTCAGTTAAAAATGCATAAATGTACATTCACCCACATAACTGCTAGTATTTCATCATTTTGGCATGTAAATGGTGCTTAGATTTAGGGAGAGACTTCGTTCCTTTTCTCTCATGGCACCATATGCCTGGAATCGACTTCCTGAACCTATACGTCTAGCTCCATCTCTACCTGTTTTCAAATCCATGCTGAAAACCCACCTTTTCACTACTGCTTTTGGCTCCTAGCCCTCATTTGCCCTCCCTTGTTCCTTCCTTCCTTCTCACCCAGTACTTCCCTCATCTGTAACTGTCTTGTCTGTCTGTGTTATTTAGATTGTAAGCTCTTTTGAGCAGGGACTGTCTCTGTGTCAGGTGTTCAGCGATGCGTGCATCTGGTAGCACTATACAAATGCTAATAATAATAATATATGGCGCCTGAAAAAAAAAATCGGTTCTGATTATAGAATGCGCTTAGTTGATATTTCAGTGCCAAAATCTACACGCATCCATTTACACCAGTGAAAATGTGGCGCAAATCTCAGCCCGTAGATTTAGGCGCACTGGGCCATATTCTATAACTAGGCACGGAAATTTCAGAACGCCCATAAAATATCCATTTCCCTGCCCATAACCACGGCCCTTTTTGCCTGCACACCTTAGAAACTCAGCGCACATCATTACAGAACACGCTTAGCGACCTATGTGCCTAAATTCTAATCAGTGCCAATTAGAGCTCATTATTGCTTATTAGGCTTGTTAAATTACACGCATTGTTATAGAATCCGTGCCGACTTCGGTGCGGATCTCTAGGTGTGCTATATAGAATCCAGGGGTAAGAGCCTTTAACTATAAAGGTTATGCTTCTAAATTTACACTCCTACAATTTATGCTCCTAAATTTATGAACATAATTTATACTCCTAAATTACTAGTATAATCTATTTCAGAGCATATATTAGGCTCGTAATTTAGGAGCGTAAATTTAGAAGCATACATTTAGGAGCGTAAATTTAGGAGCATAATCTTTATAGAATAAGGCCCTAAAGTTATAAAATGAGGGGGATAGTGGTTTGATAATGCTTTTATCTGGATAGTGAAGCCACTTTCTGCTCTATCTGGATATTCAGTGCTGGCCACATTCCCGACTGTGGTGGCTAAATACTGACTCAATGTTGACCCATATATTGATAACCATAGGCATCTGGCATGGACAGTGGCATTATAGGAGTGTATGAGTGCTTAAGTGAAATGTTTACAAATGCTGAAGAGAGTCTGATCATCCCATGAATTAGAGCCTTGAAGTCTCATTCCCTGTTCCTCCGGATCCAAAAGTAGAGGTCTTCCCTTCTGCTCCTCTGTAGCCCTTGGAGCTGCAAACGGTACCTGAGGCACCAGTTTCACTTTCAATATAAATAATTATTGTATGACCAGCATATATAAATAATTATTGTATGACCAGCATGGAACATACATATAGTCTGAAGCCAACAATCCAAGGAAAGGTCCATAGAACTCAAAATCCAGAATGTGGTACTGTTAGTCCCCATCTGTATGAAAAAGTTCATGGAACATAATTTTTCTGCTTATATGTGTGAAAGCAGGCTTTGTCCAAGTTCAGTCCTCTAAGGCTGCAAACACACCAGTTTTTCAGGATATCCCTAATGAATATGCATTAACCTATTCTCTGAGCTATCTGAATTTCACTCTGATTACACTTATACAATTATTTACTCACTGTAATCTTGTTCCAAATTTTTATTAATGTCTCTAATATACAACCTTATATTGTTTGTTACTACATCTTCAATCTTACTTTCAAGAGTACCGAAGACGCTGGAGAATGCCTCAGCGCCATTTTTGTCTCCTGTTCCTGAAGTGAGTTCCTCCCGGGGTGAGCCTGTAGGATAAAGAGGTTCTAAACATGATGTATAAGTCACTACCCCTGATGATGCAAAATCGCAAAACACAATTATGTAGGGTGTGACAGAGGATACTACCCATACCTCCGAAGGGAGGCGAAGGTTGAGATTTAGCAGGCAAGAATTGCATGAAATAACTACAGAAATTTGGAAGTATAAAAGATTGTGTTTCATGACAAGCTTTGGATATGGCGGTATAGTGAAACACAAGATCGAAGGGATAATAAGAGAGAGCCTCTTGAAAGACAGAACATAGTAACATAGTAAACATAGTAGATGACGGCAGAAAAAGACCTGTATGGTCCATCCAGTCTGCCCAACAAGACAACTCATATGTGCTACTTTTTGTGTATACCCTACTTTGATTTGTACCTGTGCTCTTCAGGGCACAGACCGTATAAGTCTGCCCAGCACTATCCCCGCCTCTCAACCACCAGCCCCACCTCCCAACCACCGGCTCTGGCACAGACTGTATAAGTCTGCCCAGCACTATCCCCGCCTCCCAACCGCCAGCCCCTCCTCCCAACCACCGGCTCTGGCAGAGACCGTATAAGTCTGCCCAGCACTATCCCCGCCTCCCAACCACCGGCTCTGGCACAGACCGTATAAGTCTGCCCAGCACTATCCCTGCCTCCCACCACCGGCTCTGGCACAGACCGTATAAGTCTGCCCAGCACTATCCACTCCTCCCAACCACCAGTCCCGCCTCCCACCACCGGCTCTGGCACAGACCGTACAAGTCTGCCCTCCACTATCCACGCCTCCCAACCACCAACCCCGCCTCCCGATCTTGACTAAGCTCCTGAGGATCCATTCCTTCGGCACAGGATTCCTTTATGCTTATCCCACGCATGTTTGAATTCTGTTACCGTTTTCATTTCCACCACCTCCCGCGGGAGGGCATTCCAAGCATCCACTACTCTCTCCGTGAAAAAATACTTCCTGACATTTTTCTTGAGTCTGCCCCCCTTCAATCTCATTTCATGTCCTCTCGTTCTACCGCATTCGCATCTCCGGAAAAAGTTTGTTTGCGGATTAATACCTTTCAAATATTTGAATGTCCCTGTTTCTCCTTTCCTCCAGAGTATACATGTTTAGCTCAGCAAGTCTCTCCTCATACGTCTTGTAACGCAAATCCCATACCATTCTCGTAGCTTTTCTTTGCACCGCTTCAATTCTTTTTACATCCTTAGCAAGATACGGCCTCCAAAACTGAACACAATACTCCAGGTGGGGCCTCACCAACGACTTATACAGGGGCATCAACACCCCCTTTCTTCTGCTGGTCACACCTCTCTCTATACAGCCTAACAACCTTCTAGCTACGGCCACCGCCTTGTCACACTGTTTCGTCGCCTTCAAATCCTCAGATACCATCACCCCAAGATCCCTCTCTCCGCCCGTACCTATCAGACTCTCCCAACCTAACACATACGTCTCCCGTTGATTTCTATTCCCTAAGTGCATCACTTTGCATTTCTTCGCATTGAATTTTAGTTGCCAAACAAAGACAGAAGCACCTGTGGGACAGTATTAACAGCGACTCTACAGATTGGAATCAAACATCTCTAAGAATTGAACTAAAAATAAAAAATTGAAGGGCATTGAGTGTTAAAAAGCAGGAATTGAACTTTTAAAAAAATTGAAGTGCACTGAGCGTTAAAAAGAGGTTTAAGAAACTGCACGGTCTATACATATAGCTTTTGAGTGAGTGTGGGTATGCTTGAAAGTAAGGTTGAAGATGTAATAGTAACAAAGAATATAAGGTTGTATATTAGAGACATAATAAAAGCTTGGAACAAAATTACAGTGATTACAGTGAGTAAATAATGAATATGCATGCGAGAGATCTGCATACAATGGATATAGTGAGCATGCAAATCTGTGATAGTGGAATTATTCTTCATCTCACTGTGTTCGAAAAAGACATAATTTGTTTAGGAAATTAGCAGACCCATCTGGCTCTTCTCTTCCTCCAGTTACATCCATTGATCTCGGTATACTGGCCCTAAGGTAACTACAAAACAAGCTCACCACACTTTGATCAATCTTGGCTTCACTTAGAAAGCCATTCTTAACCTTTGAAAACAGGCAATTGGCAAATATCCCTGGATTGGGGCTACCCAACCTTGGAACCTCAACATATTCTGCTCACTTTGGGTCCTTTTTACCAAGCTGCAGCAATTTACCAAGCTGATTGTAAGCTCTTTGAGCAGGGACTGTCTCTGTCTGTGTCAGGTGTTCAGCACTGCGTGCGTCTGGTAGCACTTTACAAATGCTAATAATAATAAAATGGGGCCGGGGCTGATGTTGGCATGTGTTTTACATGCACGCCGAGGCCCCCTTTTACCGCAGCTGGTAAAAGGGAAGTCTCGCCTTCCTGCAGGAAATGGCCATGCGGAAAGTAAAGCAGTTGCCGCATGGCCATTTCAGGGGGGGGGGGGTCCCTTACCACCACCCATTGAGGTGGTGTTAAGGGCTCCCACATTAACCTAGTGGTAACTGGGCAGTGCTGATTACCACTGGGTACACTCCGGCTCTACAAAAATAAATACATTTTTGTAGCGCCGGAAATGAAGGGGCGCTAGAGGTGGGAAGTACCACCAGGCTGCTGCAGTAGCCCAGTGATACTTCCTGTGTAGCGAGTGGTAAAACAGTGTTGGGTTTACCACCGCTTAGTAAAAGGAGCCCTTTGTACATAATCAAACGTGTGCTGTTAACCAAGGCCGACTGGCTTGTTTGTTTGTCCTGCTGTCTTTTTACATCTTGATTTAGCTAATGAGAGTCACCACATTCCAGACATTTTAGATAATGTAAATGCTAGAAGATACTGGGATTCAAAAAGTCTACAGTCTTGTTTGTTTTCAAACAAGGTAATTAGATAAGGTGCTTCAAAGAAGAGATGTCTAATTAAAATGCTGTGAATTACACTGTAAAATCCATTTGTTAATCATCTAATTGCCTCGACCAGATCCAATCACATACTTACCTATAGTACATTCTTCAAAATGGTTATGTACTAGCCCATTTAAGGAATAATTTTATAAAGCTTTTTACAAGTGTTAAAGCATGTTTTACACGAGAAAAAAGGTTCTATTAATTTTCATGGTCAAATATGCATATGTAAGTATGTATGTCAATATGATCCACAGGCCTACAAACAGGTGGAGTTGGGGGTGTATGCCTGAATTTTATAAAATAGGTGCATTTATTTTGTATCTATGTTTTCCTTATTTGCCTCTCAAGTTTTGTGGATAATTGAGGAGATAAAGAGGCTGATTTTTAAAACAGAAAGACGTCCAAAATATGGTATAACAGGCATATATATGTGGTTCTCGCAGAAAAATGTCTAAAGTGTATAATCAAACAAAAAACCCCCAAAAACCTGCCTAAGACTGGCCAGCTGCTGAAAAGACGACATTCCCAGAGGAGGCATTTCATGGGCGTGACACGGGCAGTGTTACATGATGAACGTTTATTGCACTGAGGACTTTTCAGTTAAGTTAGATTTATTTGCAATATATTATATGTTTACTTGTGTTTCAGACCATTCCTTTTGGTACCATTGTGTTTGTTTTTTGCACACACATTGACTTTGAGCAACTTCGTAGAAATACTGTGGCTGTTCATGTTTTTGGGATGGCGTTTTATTTTTTAAATGTTGTTTGGCTTGCCATATTTTGTGGTAGTGACAGGGGGTGGGGTGGGCCAGTGATAGTTTCTGCTGTGGTCCCTGTTGTTGAGATTTTGTCTTGGAGGGGGCGTTTAGCTTTGAGGCTTCATTCCTTGCCTTTCTCTACATTTTTTGTCTTTTTTTCTCTCATTTGTGTTAGGGTTCTTCATTTTTTTGCACTTTACTTGGTTTTAGGTAGTGGTCTTATGCTGAGCAAGGTTGTTTGAATTATTTTGATATCTGTCCTGTTCCCTCTGTGGTTATTGTATTTTTGAGGTATAATTTTATAACAGGATGCCTATGTGATACATTCATAAGAACACTCATATAAGCCTATTTTATAAGGGCAGCATAAGTGCCTATGCAACGTTAGAAAATGGGCTTCCAGGACCAGATCCAATGGTGCCCACACACACACTTACACCTGATTAAGAAAAGGTGTAATAAATATGTGTCCTTCATATTTAATAAAATCCATGCATACATCACAATGCAACTTCTTCTACTCAAACTATGCCCTGGCAATGCCTTCAACAAAGATTGTATACAAGTAGACATGCTCTTCCTGTGCGCCTAATTTGTTACGTGTGTAAACAGCAATGCAATTTTGTAAAGCCTCTTTTCTGCATGTTACAAATTTTGCTCATGGAAAAAGTGTTTACCCCTTAAATGCCACCAGGTGCAGGACAGAGGGATGAGTGGTATTTGGACTATAAGCAGCCATTGGCTGAGCCTCAAAAGCACACAGTTTCTTCCCGTCATGTACTTAACCCCCACCCCCCACAAGGTTTCCCTCACATAGGAGGTGAGCTGTGGCCTCTCTCTTTTATACAGCTTCTATTAGGTTGGCTTGGGTTCATAGTTGATTTTGTTAATTTCACTAATAAAAGTGTGGCCATCTAACATTTCATTGGAATTCGGTGTCCAGAGCCTTTATGGAATGTATTGGGTTCATAGTTGATTTTGTTAATTTCACTAATAAAAGTGTGGCCATCTAACATTTCATTGGAATTCAGTGTCCAGAGCCTTTATGGCGTGTATGTTTGGAGAAAGATGTGCAGGCACCCTCTCTGCACAGCTGAACTATCTTAAATTCCCTAATTCCATAATATCAAAGATGATTGTATATAACTGATGTAAAACCAAATTGAAGTAAATAATACAATATTTTAAAAAGAAAGGTTAAATATACTAAAACAATAGAAAAGCTAAAATAAAAACTAGCAAAATAAATTTAAATCTGAAAGTAAAACATGAAAAAGATGGACCGATGCATCCGCAAGACAGGCAAGGTATTGGGAAATGCTAGACTTTTCATCGCAAGCATTAAGCAACTTCTACCAAGGCTCCCTCCTCTGTTATAAACCTTTGAAATAAAAAGTTCATTAAGAAGAAGAGAATGTCAGCATTTTCTCATGGGAACCACAGAGGATTGATCAGACTATATAATAGGTTCAATTAATGATAATTCGATATGTCTAAGTGACATTTAAAAAGCTGCTAGAGCTTCAGGGAATACTTTAAAATGAAAGTGTATGGACACAATTTCTATTTCATGCATTCTTATGTCTTTTCTTGGCTTTTCTTTTGTTAAATGTCAAAAACATGTCTTCATCAAAACAAGATTTGTCAAAGAATACATCTCCTGCTTCCATCTAAGCTGAAGTTGCCTGTTAGTGAGACTGATGAGTGATATTAAAAGAAGAGATATAATGTTAAAAATGGTGATGAAGACCAGGTGCAAAAGTTTTTACCTTTATAAATTCAACGCACAAGAAATAGGGACACTTTATTAATACAGGGGTCCTTTTAGTAAGTCACATAAGCGTCTATGCAAGCCCAACGCATACCAAAATGGAGTTACCGTGTGGCTCTTGCAGTAATTTCATTTTTGGTGCGCGTCCAATATGCGCGTCTGAAAAATATTTTTTATTTTTGGCTGCATGCCAAGTGGCATTTGACACGCATAGGTCATTACTGCACAGATTCCTTACCGGTAGGTCAATGGCTGGCGGTAAAGTCTCAGACCCAAAATGGATGTGTGGCAATTTTGATTTTGCCGCACATCCATTTTTGGCAAAAAAAGGCCTTTTTCACAGGCATGCTGAAAAATGGATTGGTGCACGCCCAAAACCCACACTACTGCAAGCCATTTTTCAGTGCACCTTTGTAAAAGGACCCCATAGATTGATAAAATTTGTATTTATTAATTTATGGCATTTGTACCCTGCATTATCCCAAATAAGTTAGGGTTCAATGTGGCTTACATCAAACTTTTAAAGCAAATTACAATAAGAGAACTATATCAAAAATACAAAACAATAATAGGTGAAAACATCCAAGCAGTAAGAAATTAACTAAAAGTATAACAATTACCAACAGTGGCGAGGAATTCACTAAATAAGAATGATTTCAACAATTTACAAAATTTCAAGTAGTCAGTAACATCCGAGTGACTTTGGTAGGGAATGCCATTTCCTAGTAGCTTGGTATACGAAGCTTGCATCATAAATGGATCTGTAACGAAGATTTTTACAACACGGAAAATGGAGAAGGTAGTTTCTTGACGTCGGATGAGCCTTACATAAAGATAACTCTAACAAGTACTGCACATAGTCAGGTAAAAGACCAAATAAAATGTGATAAAGAAGTACACATAGTTTAAAGGTAACTCTTGCATTTATTGGAAGCCAATGCAGTTTGATTAAACAAGGAGCTGACTTGGTGAATCGAGGGACTTTACATATGAGACGAACTGCAGTATTCTGAGCTGTTTGAAGTTTTTTTTTTTGATGAGAGACTTTTAGGCCTGAGTAAATAGCAATACAGTAATCAAATTTGGATAGCACTAAAGACTGAACTCAAGAGCGAAAAAGTGAGTTAGAAAAGAAAGGCCTCGGTCTTTTCAATCTCCACAGAAAATTAAAGACACTAGTTTTAAATAATAGGTATTGGTCGATAATTATTCTCAAGATTTACATGGTGGTAGAAAAAGGGTAGAATACATTATCAATAGTGAAGCTTTTATTAATCTTTGAGGGGGTCTTTTACTAAGGCACACTGCTGTTTTTAGTGTGCGCTAAAATAGACAAACACTGAACGCTAAAGACGTCAATGTATTCCCTATGGGTGTCTTTAGCATTTAGCGGGTGCCTATTTTTATCGTGCGCTATAAACCCCAGTGCATCTAAGTAAAAAAAAAAAACCCGGAAAGGGCAGAATTGGTCAGCATTAGGAACTTGGTTTTATCCTTATTCAGTTTTAATTTAAAACTGGCAACCCAAGATCCCATCAGATCTAAGCCGGACTTAATTCTAGGCAATATTTCATCTAAGCTTTCTTTAAATGGTATTTAAATAGTGGCATCATCAGCATAAATAAAGGTATTAAAGCCATTTGATCCCAATAATCTACCTAGTGGGTCCATCATTATATTAAACAAAAATGGGAGAAACGGGGGAACCCTGGGGCACACCATACACAGAGAGCCAGGGTGAAGAAATGTTACCAGGCAACTTTACTTGATATTGTCTTGACTTTAAGAAACCATTGAACCATTGCAGGACTTCACCACAAAAGCCAAATCGAGCCATCAGACTCAGTAAAATATTATGGTCAACTGTGTCAAAAGTGCTGGACACATCAAATTGTACAATCAAAATTTCCTTGCCCTGACTTAGGTCCATCCTGAAATTGGGTTATCAAGGTGGTAAGAACTGTCTCTGTGCTATATGCAGGTCTAAACCCCGGCTGAGAACTAGGTAAGATATTATGAGTCAGAAGGAATTCCATGAGGTGACCTTCCATCACCTCTACTATTTTTGTGCTTTGAACTTTATTCATTGAGGCCAGGCTACTCTAATCTGGATGGGCTGAAGATAGGACAGACGCCAGAAGGTGGTGGTGAATGGAATTCGCTCGGAGGAGCGAAAGGTAAGTAGTGGAGTGCCTCAAGGATCGCTGCTGGGGCCGATTCTGTTCAATATATTTGTGAGTGACATTGCCGAAGGGTTAGAAGGTAAAGTTTGCCTATTTGCGGATGATACTAAGATCTGTAACAGAGTGGACACCCCAAAGGGAGTGGAAAACATGAAAAAGGATCTGAGGAAGCTAGAAGAATGGTCTAAGGTTTGGCAAATTAAAATTCAATGCGAAGAAATGCAAAGTGATGCACTTAGGGAATAGAAATCCACGGGAGACGTATGTGTTAGGCGGTGAGAGTCTGATAGGTACGGACGGGGAGAGGGATCTTGGGGTGATAGTATCTGAGGATTTGAAGGCGACGAAGCAGTGTGGCAAGGCGGTGGCCGTAGCTAGAAGGTTGCTAGGCTGTATAGAGAGAGGTGTGACCAGCAGAAGAAAAGGGGTGTTGATGCCCCTGTCTAAGTCGTTGGTGAGGCCCCACCTAGAGTATTATGTTCAGTTTTGGAGGCCGTATCTTGCTAAGGATGTAAAAAAATTGAAGCAGTGCAAAGAAAAGCTACGAGAATGGTATGGGATTTGCGTTACAAGACGTATGAGGAGAGACTTGCTGACCTAAACATGTATACCCTGGAGGAAAGGAGAAACAGGGGTGATATGATACAGATGTTCAAATATTTGAAAGGCATTAATCCACAAACGAACCTTTTCCACAGATGCGAAGGCGGTATTACGAGAGGACATGAAATGAGATTGAAGGGGGGCAGACTCAAGAAAAATGTATGGAAGTATTTTTTCACGGAGAGAGTAGTGGATGCTTGGAATGCCCTCCCGCGGGAGGTGGTGGAGATGAAAATGGTAACGGAATTCAAACATGCGTAGGATAAACATAAAGGAATCCTGTTCAGAAGGAATGGATCCTCAGGAGCTTAGCCGAGATTGGGTGGCAAGAGCCGGTAGTGGGAGGCGGGGATAGTGCTGGGCAGACTTATACGGTCTGTGCCCTGAAAAAGACAGGTACAAATCAAGGTAAGGTATACACAAAAAGTGGCACATATGAGTTATCTTGTTGGGCAGACTGGATGGACCATGCAGGCCTTTTTCTGCCGTCATCTATGTTACTATGTTAAATTAGATATAGATGGGAAAACAGCTACTGGTAGATGATGGATTCAAAATTTTCATGGTCATATTTTGATTTTATAAATGTTTGTTTTTCAGTCCCTTCCCAGTATGTTAGAACATTAATTCCAGCATAAACACACAATAAAACACAGTAACAGTATTACATCCTATGAACTCCAGAAGGAAGCTCTCTTTGGCTTGATGCAAGAACTATAGTGAGCATTAGCAGTAAATTTCAGAGACTGAGATCAAAGTACACATGTCCTGACTTAGGAGTTAAGTTCATTACTGTCATGGAACATGCAAAATTAACCCATTGGACATATTACGCTAGATTCTATATATCATGCCTAAAACATTAGCGCCCAAAGAAAATTCACATAGGTGTATTCTATAAGCTGTGTCTAAATTTAGGCACAGTTTATAGAATATACCTAAATCTAAGTGTAAGTTATAGAATATCCCCATTTTCTGCGACTATATTTAGTCCTGGCCACTTACGCCAATGAAAACCTGATGTAAATGCCGATGCCTAAATTAAATGCTAAACGGGCATATTCCACAATAGTGTGTGTAAATTCAAGGAACGGCCATGACCCTCCCGTGGCCATGCCCTCTTTTCAGATCCCTTATCTTAAAATTTACGCACATCACTTTATGGAATACGCTTAGACATTTATGTGCATAAATTCTAACTAATGCCAATTAGTGTCAATAATTGCTTAAGTTCAATCAGTGCTGATTGGCTTGTTAAGCTAATTAAGTTGTACATGCAAATCCAGAATACAACCAGATTTCTGCACGCAACTCAAGTCGCACTAAATTGAATCCAGGGGAATGCCCCCCAAAGAATGACAATTTTAAGCTAGACACAGCATACAGACAACCACATCTCAGAAATCTTTAAAGGAAAGCCTAAAAATAGGTAGGAGTGATGCCTTTGATATGGCCAACTACCGTTTCAAGCTGCATAGTTCTGGACTACTAAGTTCTTTCTTCATGTAGTATCATCAGTCTATAACACTGACATTTTTAGTAGGGTTAATCAAGTACCACAGAGATAGTTATAGATTAGATAGAAAGGTGACATATCAAAATCTTCACAGACGTTGAGGTGTCCTTTGAGTGAGCCTTACATTTTCCTTTGGGAATCACTTACCATCCAGTCCAGGCAATACGGTCTTCCTCATTGCCAGCACAAGCCCAAGTGGTGAACCAAACAGAAAGAAATCTGAAACTTCAAAGTCAAAACGTCCCAGGTTTACTTCCGACAGATTCGAGCTGCTTGTCTGAGGGAAATCCGTGCCATCCTTCAGCACACTAGAATGGATACTGAACAAGAAAAAGGCATTGCCTTAATTACTTGGTCAAAACTAAAGTATAGCAATCAAGGTTCATTAATTATAGCTAGATTAGAATAACCCCTCTCTCTCGGATCCAGTAACCAATCCAACAGTAGACTCAAATCAATATGGCTGCACCACTTAAGACATACTAACGTGCATTGGGCAATAGGAGCCAACTTTTCAGAATGACTAGCGATGCTCAACTCAGCACAAATTACCGAGTCCGTATAAAGGAAATTAAAGCATGGTGGAAATTGGCATCTCATTTGGTGGTTACAGCTTTGGCACAATGCCCCCACCTTTGTGGACACCTTTGGGAGAAACTTTGATATTTAACTATTTGCTTGGATAGTTTTGTTGATAGCTGGTAACCATGAAGTAGTGGGTGATTTGCTCTGTTTAGGGCATTACATCAGTACTCTGAATACAGAATCAGAGTTGGGTTCAATTCCTGTTGTTGTCTCTAATAGAAAACCTAGACATTGATTAGTAATGAAGCATAGATATTTAGTAGGTTGTGCTGAATCTGCAGACCTATCCCGTTTAACGTGGAAATGTGATAACAAACGCAACCCAGCCCATCTAAAAACCTTGCAAAGAAATTATGCCTATGTTAATTTACATGCTATGGTTCCTAATCCATGCATAAATGCTACATCAGTATGTTAACAAGGCTGAGGTGATTAAAGACCGGTTGGGTGACTCAACCAGGTCTTGTATTTTGTTTTACAGAAACATGGCTGCAAATAGAGAATGACTCACTAGTGTTAGAGTTGTGTCCTTTAGGGTGTAAAATGATTCATAAACTTCATTTAGATTTTGTTTTTTAAGGGGGGGGGGGGGGGTTTGGCTATTTTATATAAATCCTTTTTCCAAGTTTCTCTGGTGGATTCCTTCCAGATACCTGGGTTGGAAATAATGGTTTGTCAAATTTCTGACACCTCTTTACGGGATAAACTAGAATTTTATTGATATATCATACTCCTTGGAATTGGTCAGCCACCAGAGACCATCTCTGTGAGTTTATATCAGTCAGATAACAAGTCGCCTACAGTTAGGCACCAGTTGAGCATGTAACTTATAGAAATACTTACATGCATGATTCAGTTACACAGGTAAGTGCTAACCGTGAACCCAGCAGTATTCGATAACATATGTGCACAACATGCTTAGCATATACATGCAAGCAAGTGTAAATGTGGGTGGAACATGGGTGGGTCCCATATTTGCCTCCATAATTAACAGTATATTTGTAAGTTAGGTGCTAAAGTGCCGCATTTAAGCACATGCATTTATGCCTGCTATTAACATGGCGTAAGTGGGTGTGCCTACAAATGGCGACTTATGCTAGTATTCTATAAGGGAAACTGGGCACCCAGATGCCGTTAAAGAATTAGAAGGCAATTCTATAAGCTGGTGCCTAATCAGAGGTGCCAAAGAAGTGAGCGGGTTATAAAGTACAAGAACTTACATGTTTCAGTGCCACCAGTAATTGTAGACAGGAAAACCACTTAGCACGCAACTCCAAAAGGGGTGTACGTATGGGCGGAGAACAGGCAAGACAAGGATCATGTTGTGAGGCGACACACATGCTGCACGGCGCACCCGGGCACACCGACTTACACAGCCATTGATCTGACACAAGTGGATGTCTCTAAATACTACTATCACTACTGCTAGTCATTTCTGTAGCGCTGCTAGACATATGCAGCAGATACGTTCTCTGTTCCTAGAGGGCTCACAATCTAAGGGCCCCTTTTACCAAGCTGTGGAAAAAGGGGGCCTGCGCTGGTGTCGGCGCATGTTTTTCATGTGTGCTGAGGCCCCCTTTTACTGCAGCGGGTAAAATAGAAGTCTCTCTTTCCTGCAGGAAACGGCCGTGCGACAAGTACTTTCAACGTGGCCATTTCAGGGGAGGGGAGCCCTTACTGCCACCCATTGAGGTGGCGGTAGGGGCTCCCGTGCTAACCTTGTGTGGCACTGCCGAATTACCGTCGAGTACACTCAGATGGTGTGCTGGGGGTGGGAGGTACCGCCGGGCTGCTGCGGTAGCCCAGTGGTACTTCCTGTTTAGCGAGCGGTAAGTTTTTGTACTTGGGGCAACGGAGGGTTAAGTGACTTGCCCAAGGTCACAAGGATCTGCAGTGGGAATCGAACCCAGGTCGCCAGGATCAAAGCCCACTACACCAACCATTAGGCCACTCCTCCTTGCCAGTGCATCAACATGGCTTCGCACTAGTATTCCATAACGGCTTAGGTGCTCCATTGTGGTGCCTATTTCTTGGTGTAGGTGATATGATACAGACATTCAAACATTTGAAAGGTATTAATCCACAAACAAAATCTTTTCTGGAGATGGGAAGGCGGTAGAACTAGAGAACATGAAATGAGGGTGAAGGGGGGCAGACTCAAGAAAAATGTCAGGAAGTATTTTTTCACAGAGAGAGTGGTGGATACTTGGAATGCCCTCCCGTGGGAGGTGGTGGAGATGAAAACGGTAACGGAATTCAAAATATGCATGGGATAAAGATAAAGGAATCCTGTTCAGAAGGAATAGATCCTCAGAAGCTTAGCAGAGATTGTGAGGCAGCACCGGTGGTTGGGAGATGGGGCAAGTACTGGGCAGACTTCTACAGTCTATGCCCTGAAAATGGCAAGGATAAATCAAGGTCAGGTATACATATAAAGAAGCACATATCAGTTTATCTTGTTGGGCAGACTGGATGGACCGTACTGGTCTTTATCTGCCATCATCTACTATGTGTCAAGTTATAGAATTGCCCCTTTAGTGCTGCGTCTTACTGCTTAACTTTCGGGGCCCTTTATAGAATTGTTCCCTACAAGCTCGATATTCAGATCGCAGGAGGTAGCTGGTCTGTCTCCTGCAGTTGGCACTAATCTTAGATATTCAATGCTGGGTCATTTCAGGTGACCAGCATTGAACATCCGTGTGTTTTTTGGCCGGTTGTGTGATGTGCTCAATATCTGCGGATAGCTGGTTATATCATGAGATATAACCGGGTATCCACTAAGTGCTAACGGACAATATTCAGTGCGAGATAGCCTGTTATCTCCCACTGAATATTGCTGGATAGCCGGTTAAATGGCTTTAAATATCGAACATTATCTATTTAGGATGCATTCATTTGTATTTGCTATTTGAATGCTTCTGTATTAGATTATGTATTTTTGCACAGATGTAAACCACATTGGCAGAATATATGAATTAGATTAGATCAATGAGCACAAAAATTTGTAAGGGATAGTTTAACACTTAGGAGATTTATTTTGCCTCAGGGTGTTTTGTTGCTGCCAGTGTACACAGCAGACTCTTTGGAATTCTATTTCCTGCATAAATCTGATACTTAAGACACAGAAGATTTCAGGGGGAAAATAAATACCTGAAACTAACACTGGCTCACTGGTTTCAGAATTATTATATATAAAATTTCTGATCCCTTAACACCCATAATCTACAACCTTGCACTGTCATCAGAGCTGCAAGTTTTAGAAACTGCGTGGTGATAAAAAGAAGCAGAAAAAAACTGCTTCTGCAAACGTGGAACCACAGATTTAGTGATGCCAAAATCAATTTGGAATGATAATATTGTATTAAAAAAATATTATTATTTATACTTATCCACAGGATACCCTGGGATCATTGTGCAAGCTCAAAAGATTGGGCCTATTTTTTTATGGATTATGTTTCTCCCCTGAACAATGTGTATTAAAGAGCATATCTAAGGTGTCCTGTTACATTAAACCCTTTCCTGGAGGAAAGGAGGAACAGGGGTGATATGATACAGACGTTCAAATATTTGAAAGGTATTAATCCGCAAACGAATCTTTTCCGGAGATGGGAAGGCGGTAGAACGAGAGGACATGAAATGAGATTGAAGGGGGCAGACTCAGGAAAGATGTCAGGAAGTATTTTTTCACGGAGAGGGTGGTGGACGCTTGGAATGTCCTCCCTCGGGAGGTGGTGGAGATGAAAACGGGGATATGCATAGAGGAATCCTGTGCAGAAAGAATGGATCCTTAGTCAAGATCGGGGACTGAAGCTGGCCCCCCTTGGATGCCCGTGCAATTTTGTCCCCCCTGCCCCCCTCTCGGCAGCCCTGCTAGACATACACAGTACTGTACACATTATATACACCACATTGATATGCCCAGCCCCACTACTAATTTTCTCCAGCAAACACTTTAAAGATATTTTATAGAGATACTGTTGGATCTGTCAGATAAGCATGCTTCTACCATTAGGCTATAATATTTGAACCAAGCATAATTTAGGCTGACCATGTCATCGTCATCGATCCTTAGTTATTTTTTTTCAATATTTCATTTTCATTATTTTCCAAAAACTAATGTATAATAAGTACTCAGCTTCACTTGTTCTCAAAGCTTTCATAAATCCATCTTGCTGGGGTGCAGATAAAAGCACAACAGGAGACGCTTCAAACCAACATAAATCCAGGATTCGCCAAAGGCTGTCTCAAGATTAGTCTCCTAAAATAATGAAGAACTCTTTCACTTATTCTTCCTCAGAAACAATCCTATAACCAGCAGTATAAGCACAAACCATATACGTTCTCAGTCACTGTGGTTTTTAAAATGGCTGTGGCGTTTTTCTCACTATTTATACTCCATTGAATCACATGGGTAAATGAGCACCAATCAGAGATGGGGGTAGGTCGATCTCATCCAATCTGAACACAGACTTAAATAAGTGTCATCCAAATACAGAATAATTGCTCAATTATAGAGAATAATATTGGATTTTTATTTTGAAAGCTGTGATGCCTGGTGTGTGTGTGTGTGTGTGTGGGGGGGGGGGGGGTGGGGGCTAAATCGGGAAATTGAATGGATGTATAAATAGTGAGAAAAACGCCACAGCCATTTTAAAAACCACAGTGACTGAGAACGTATATGGTTTGTGCTTATACTGCTGGTTATAGGATTGTTTCTGAGGAAGAATAAGTGAAAGAGTTCTTCATTATTTTAGGAGACTAATCTTGAGACAGCCTTTGGCGAATCCTGGATTTATGTTGGTTTGAAGCGTCTCCTGTTGTGCTTTTATCTGCACCCCAGCAAGATGGATTTATGAAAGCTTTGAGAACAAGTGAAGCTGAGTACTTATTATACATTAGTTTTTGGAAAATAATGAAAATGAAATATTGAAAAAAAATAACTAAGGAAGGATCGATGACGATTACATGCTCAGTCTAAATTATGCTTGGCTCAAATATTATAGACTAATGGCAGAAGCATGCGTATCTGACAGATCCAAAAGTACATAAGTACACAAAAGTATTGCCACACTGGGACAGACCAAAGGTCCATCAAGCCCAGCATCCTGTTTCCAACAGTGGCCAATCCAGGTCACAAATACCTGGCAAGATCCTGAAAAAGTTCAATACATTTTATGCTGCTTATCCCAGAAATAAGCAGTGGATTTTCCTGGTCAATTTAATAATGGTCTATGGACTTTTCCTTTAGGAAACCGTCCAGACCTTTTTTAAACCCCACTAAGCTAACCACCTTTACCACAAGTATCTCTATAAAATATCTTTAAAGTGTTTGCTGGAGAAAATAAGTAGTGGAGCTGGGCATATCAATGTGGTGAATGTTGTTGCCTCCTCCTTTCTTATAGTATCTACCAGTGCTATTTTTGTTGGGTACACATTATATATGCAGGTACTTTGTCCCTAGTAGGATCAGAATCTAAGGTGTGTTTTATATCTGGGGCTCTTTAGGGTTAAGTGACTTGCACTGGGTCCCCAGGATCTCAGCTCACTGCACTAATCATTAGGCTACTCCTCCACTGAGGAAGAAGGATCTGGTCTTTGGAAGCTAGAAAGAGGGTATTTTTAGGTGCCAAGAATCCACCATTTTGGAGTCTACCCTATAAAGAAAGTATGTATCTACCTTTCTTGGTAGAAGACTAGCTGGCAGGGCATAAAATTTAGGAATGACCACTTACACCAGCCATAAAGCCATTGTTCCCGCTAGCTGAGCGCGTGTCCTCTGACTGCGTTGCTACCAGTAGGGGCTGGTTTTCAATGCTATGTTTTCAATCACTAGGGAAGTTATTTCCAACCTTTTTCCACTCACGGCACACTTACAAGGTGCAATAATTGTCAAGGCACACCACTGGAATCTAACCCATACCCACCCCTCTTTGCTAAGATCCATTCCATTCCTACAAGTAATCTCCTCCATCCCCACCCATACCTGTAACCTTCAGAAGTAGCTATTTCATTTAATTCTGATACTGAAATATATTAGAGCACCAATATACCTCCTACTGGGAAACTGGAGCAGGACGAACTGTTACAGATTCCTACACAGACACCACATACCGGCAGAATCCTTCACCTCGGTTGCAGATGCAAACATGACTCTCACTTGATACAAAATAGGGAATCCCAAAAAACATGCAGACAAAAAATGAAAGTAGAGATACTGGACTCTACATGTCATGCAACACCAGACAAATAGAAAAAAAAAAAAGAACACATGTCCTGTACCATGCAAAATAAAGCCGACAAATATAAATTCTCAACACCTGCATAATTCAATAACTAAACTGAAAATGAAATAATTTTTCCTATCTTTGTGTTCTGGTGATTTTATTATTCCAATCATCTTGTTCCCAATCTTTGGTTCTGCTTTCCTCTGTCTGTCCTCTTAACTGTTTCCAGGGCCTCCTTTCCATTTGCAATTTCTTTTTTCACCTCTTGCCCTATGTCTGTTTGGCACTGATCTTTTGCATTCAGCTTTCATCAACTTCTCTGCCTCCTATCTTGTTTCCCCTTTCTCTTCCCTGCATGTGTAGCCTATCTCCCCTCTTCCCTTTATGTGTAGCATGTCTCCCCTCTTCCCTTCCCTAATGTATAACATTTCACTCTTTTCCACTGTGGTATTGTCTCTCCTCCTCCTTCTTTCCCTGCAGGCCCTGGAAGCTCTCTCCTTCCTTCCTCCTCCAAGTCCAACACATCTTTCCTTCTCCATGGCCCCTCTCTGTACCCAACTTATTGGATCTCTTGCTTCCCTAACTGACCTCCCTGCCCAACACCTCTCTCCCTCCTTGTCCTCCAAAGCAGCACCACCCTCCCTCCTTGACCCCTTGTGTCAGTCTTCAAAATTATTTCCCAGGTTTACTTTTTCATTTCTTCTCTCTTCTTCTTTTCCTTCTCTACATCTATCTGCTACTGATCTGTTTTTTCCCCCACTTTTATCTTCTCTGCCTTTATATTTGCCTATTTGATTTTTACCCTAATTCTCTCTCTCTCACCCTCTTTTTAGTCTCCTCCTTTTTACCTCTCATCTGCCTACTGTTTTTTTTATCTCCTTCTCATTCCCTCTCCAGCATTTCTCCTGCTCTCTTATTCTCTCTGCCTAGTAGCCTAGTACTCCATTTCATAGTAACAAAGTAAATGACGGCAGATAAAGACCTGAACAGTCCATCCAGTCTGCTCAATATCCTCTGTGTATTCCCTCTCAACCCTCACCTACCCTGCACTGCATCTCATCCCATCAGTCCCAGCTCCATCCCTGTCTCTCCGTTCTTGCCTCCACGCTATACTTTTAATTTCTTATCTCTACCCCACTCATGTTGCCTCTCTTTCACCATCTTTTTAACCCTATTTCCACCCCCACTCAACCCTTTCAGAGACCCATCATCCTCTTCCTCCAATACCCCTCCTCAGGGTCCCCATCCCTTTTCAATGCCTCTCATTCTTTCTCCAGTCTACCAGGTCATTTACATTATGTCTCAGCCTTCCCCCCCCCCCCCCCACAGTTTATTCCCTCTCTCTTACCCCCACTCATTCTTCCAACCCGTCAACACACCCAACACACCCTCACTAATTGCCAGATCCTCACTATCCCCTCAAAAATCTCTCTCCTATCCATAGTCCCCCTCCAAAACACTCAACTCAATCCCCAATTCCCAGTCATCTTCTGTTCTGATTCCATAGCCCTGAGTCCCATCTTATACTCTTTCCAGGGTCTCCAGTCCTTTTGACATTTCTTCTTTCTCCATGTCCACTATCATTCCCTCTGCACCCTGTCCTCTCTAGCACCTACCCATTGTGTTGCCACCCCTCCCCCTGTGTCCCTGCCCCTTCTACTGCCCAGTTCTTTTCCCCTCATCAAAGGGCAGGCATCTCTCAATTTTTCTCTTTCCATCTTTAGGTCCAGTGACTTTTCCACTCTTCCCCTTGCTCACCTGCCTTCTCCCTTCAGTAACACTCTCTTTCCCTCCATTATACCAGCCTCTCTCCCTCACTACTTCATCCAATCTCTCTCTTATCTCCAGGTAATCTCCCCTTCCCTGCTTCATGGTCAGGAATCTTTGTTTCCCTACCCACCCTGTACTGCTCTGCTCAGCTGATGGGTAACATTTTTCTCCTGCTCCACCCTAAGTTCAGGCATCTTCCACCGCATAGCCCCCCCTCTGAACCAGCATCTTCCACCCATGTCCCTCCCCGAACCAGCATATTCCACCCACAACTACCTCCCTGAGACCAGGCATCTTCCACCCATGCCTCCCTGAGGTCTAGCAACTAGTTTTATGCCTTTCCTCCTCTCCATGACATTCTTCCAACCTTCTCAATCAGTGCCAGCAGCATTGGTGATCCATCCAGACAGGCCTCTCCCTGAAGCTTTTTCTCTGCAGCTCCCACCTATGCGGGGACAGGAAGTTGCATCAGAGGAGGTGGAAGCTACAGAAAGAAAGCTTCCAGAATCAGCCTGGAACCAGCAGTGTCAGCCTTGATCACCGGCACTGCTGGTACTGATTGAGAAAGTTGGAAGAGCGTTGGGGGAGGAGGAAAGGAATAAAAAGTTGGCGGACCTCGGGGGAGGAGGAAAAGAATAAAAAGTTGGCTGACCTTGGTGGAGGGAGGGTGCAGGTGAAATATGCCGGTTCAGGTGGGGGTGTGCGGCGTGGGTAGAAGATACAGCATATTTCTGTAGAGCGCAGCATACCTAGGAAGCAACTGGTGTGCCACGGCATACTGGTTGAAAAATGCTGTGCTAGGACAGGCAGATTCCCTGGAGTCTTATAGAACTTGCCTTCCCTCATTATTGAAATTGTGATGGTGAAAGAGCACCACCCACTGGCAGGACTGTAGATGGAGGACTCCCACTCAGCTTAGAGGCAACAGTGCATAGAGTTGGTGTAAATTCTCACATCTAGAAGGCTAAAAAGTGCATGTAACGTATACTATTCTGTACTTTACATGCATAATTGTCACCTGCTCATATTCTAGCCATGCATATGCCTACTTCTAAATTAGACACTATCACATTTAGGCATCATTTTATAGAATAATGTGTAGTTGGAATACTGGCATTTATGCACATACTAGTGGAACCCAGCCCGTTTCCTCAACAATGAAACGGGCCCTAGAAAGGCTCCCTTGTAAGCAATTTTTTTGTCTCTCCCCTGCCCTCCCCTGCCCTCCATGTCCAGCGATTCTTCCCTTCCCTCCATGTCCAGCGATTCTCCTTTTCCATTCCCTCCCATCCGTGTCCCGCGATTCTCTTCTCTCCTGTCCTCTCCTCCCATCCCATCCATGTCCATCGATTCTGCTCTGCCCTCGATGTGCCGCGATTCTCTCTTCCTTTGTACCTCATCGTTTTCTGGCTGGCCTGGCTGGCTTCCCTTCCGTTGGTAACATCCTGACGTCAGCTTGTCTCCAGCGTTCCCTTCCCTCTCACTGTTCCACCATCTGATGTCATTACGTTTTGACGCGAAGGCGGGGCAGTGAGGGGGAATGGAACGCTGGAGGCTGGCTGACATCATGAGATGTTACAAACCCAGGCAGCCAGACAGCAATGGAACGTTGGAGGTGCAAATTATTCTATAGGATGTGCATGCCTATATTGCCAGTATTCTGGTCCTTTTCGCTTGTTCCTAGCACTTACAAAAAGGGCCCCCTTAATAGAATTAACCTGAAAATAAATTAAGTTAGTCCAAGTTAGTTTCTTATTTTGTTTTGTGTTTAGTTCTATTTATTACCTTTGAAGTTGACTAACACAGCAAACATACCCACTTGATGAATAAAAATGCCTGAACCTCCCATGCTATTCCTTTCAATTTCAAAGATATCCTTTAAAAAAAAACCCAGATTTGTAGAATATAAGTAATGCTTCAAAAGACTCAAAAAAACTAATTGGAAAACATTTTAAGCATGTGTGTCTGAATAAGACAAAATTATAAATATTTTAGCAGACAAAAACCAACTCTCTTCATAACTGTTCTTTTTTTATAAATGCAAACATTCCCTATACATTTTTAGTTTTACTAAGCTTTTGACTATCAGAGGTTCTTCATTTAAGTTCTTAGCCCCCTTGCTCCCACCAAACAAGTCTGGTGTTCAGAGTACTTCAAATATACAAATTAACTTCATTCTCATCATTAAACAGGGAGAAAGCTAAATTTATGCTGGTAACAGGAAACTCAAAGAATATTTTTCCATTGTCGATCATGGTAAATAACATTGAATATACTTTGCTCTCATCAATCAAATTTCTTGGAGTTTTTTTGGGGTAGAAGTTTGTCATTAGAGCCTCGTAATATTTAATTAAAAACTGTTTTTTAAAATTAATGTGAAAGCTACATAGAATTCGTAAATATTTTGAATTGGAGAAATTTAAACTGCTTGAGCAAGCTTTAATGCTATCACAAAAAGATTATTGTAATTTACTGTTTTGGGAATGCTCTAAATCGATAATTAGAAAACTTCAAACTTTACAGAATACTTCGATTAGATTCATTTTTTATTTACCCAAATCAGTTAGAATATTAGTTTTTATCATCAATAATTACACATTGACTTCCAATTCAGGGAAGGATTTGTTGTGTCCTTCATAAGATATTATATGGTTCTAGGCCTTTTTATATATACACCCATTTCCAAATTATTTTGAAAGGGAAAATCATACAAAATATTCATTTTTTGCATTTTCCTTCCCCTAAGGGGATGAAGTCATTGACTCCATTTTGGCTCCTTTAGCCTAACAGGCAGCCAAAGTGTGGAATGACCTCCCAGAGGACTTAAGATTAGTAACTCATTATCAGTCTTTTAGAAAACTTTTAAAAACGTTTTGTGCAGAAAATGTTTTAGCAATGACAACTTGAATGTTAAGTTTTATATGTTGTTATACTGAATTTGATCTTTGCAATCATTGTCCTCGTTGAAATCTTATCGTAATCTGCTTAGAACTTATATTGGTTTTAGTGGAATATAAATTAAAATGTTATGTTATGTTAAGTTAAATGCTTGTCAATATGTCTCTTGAACAGTGGTGTGTTTCTGGATAAAATAAAGCTTGGGAGTAGGCATAGAGTCTCCAAGGAGTGGAAGAGAAAGTCACTGGTCAACGCTGGTGTAGCATCTGACCAAACTGGATGTCCCTAATAACTACTGTTCCCAAATAAATTTGTATTCTAGGTTGGCTTTTCAAATGTCATTACAAAAGCATTCTGGAACATTAATTTGAAAAAATGCGTTACAACTTTTTTCTGTATTTTGGGTGTTAGCACGCACTCAAGGGGCTTTTTACAAAGTCGCTCTAGCATTTTTAGTTTGCGGTAAAAATCAGCTGGCGGTTAATGCCGAGATACCCATAGGAGTATAATAGGCATCTCAGCGTTTACCACCAGCTGATTTTTACCGTGAGCTAAAAACGCTAGCGCAGCTTTGAAAAAGAACACCGAACCACAGTTAACTATTCTTCATGAATAATTTTACTTGTAATTCTGGGTGTCTTGTCCTATTTCTTGCAATGTGAACCACATAGATCCATTCATGGCTATTTGCGGTACAGAAGCATTGAGTGAAATGCAATTTTTTTGAGGGAGCATGTCATGGAGGAGAATGAGCGGGGAAGCATTAACCAACTAGCGCATTCACTTTAGTGCACACTAGGGGCCCTTTTACTAAGCCATGTAAGTGTCTAAGTGCGCCCAACGTGCACCAAAACGGAGTTACCGCCCGGCTACCGCATGGCTCTTGTGGTAATTTCATTTTTGGTAAGCGTCCGATACATGCATGTGAAAAATAATATTTTATTTTTGGGCGCGCGTATTGGATGCGCACCAAGTGGTATTTGATGCACATAGATGATTATCGCCCGATTGTCACGTAAGACTGTACCGCTAGGTCAATGGCTGGTGGTAAGGTCTCAGACCCAAAATGGATGCGCGGCAATTTTCATTTTGCCGCACGTCCATTTTCGGCAAAACTTTTAAAAAAAGTGTACAGCGCTGCATACATCTAGTAGCGCTATAGAAATGATAAGTAGTAGTAGTAAGTAGTAAAAAGGCATTTTTTATAGGTATGCTGAAGAATAATTCTGCGCGCACCCAAAACATGTGTCTACACTACCGCAGGCCATTTTTCAGCGTGCCTTTGTAAAAAAAGCCCCTAACTGGCTAACACTGAGTTAATGCGGAGCACTTACCGCTTCCTAAATAAGGGAAAGGGAAATGGGACTTGATATACCGCCTTTCTGTGGTATTTTGCAACTACATTCAAAGTGCTTTACATATATACAGGTACTTATTTTGTACCAGGGGCAATGGAGGGTTAAAGTAAGAGGTGTGCTCCTGTTAAATAGCAGGTGAAAAGTGCTCCTGTGCTAATTTTTTGCAAGTCCCGCACACTATTGTAAAACTGCACAGGATGTGCAAAAAATTATAAAAGCCCTAAATACTGCTGTATTGCATCTGGGCTTAGCACATGGGAAAGTCCCACGTTAGGAAGTGCTAAGCGCTGTTCCCTCTAAGCTGAGTGGGAGCCCTCCAACTGCATTGCTACCGATGAAGGTTAAGAACATAAGAATAGCTATACTGGGTCAGACCAATGGTCCATCTAGCCCAGTATCTTGCTTCCAACAGTGGCCAATTCAGGTCACAAGTACCTGGCTAAAACCCAAACAGTGGCAACATTCCATGCTACCAATCCCACAACAAGGAATGGCTTTCCCCACGTCTGTCTCAAAAGCAAACTATGGACTTTTCCTCCAGGAACTTGTCCAAACCTTTTTAAAACCCAGATATGCTAAACGCTGTTACCACATCCCCCAGCAATGAGTTCCAGAGCTTAACTATTGTTTGAGTGAAAAAATATTTTCTCTTGTTTGTTTTAAAAATAATTTCATTGAGTGTCCCCTGGTCTTTGTACTCAGTTCATTTTTTTCTAGTACGAAAAAAAAAACATAGCATGAGCTATAAGGTCTACTGTTACTTTGCAAAGCATGCTGGAAAGCCAAAGCCATACTCAAATTCTCCTTGGTGCATTCTTAAGTTGTAAGTACTAGGATAAATTTTATTAAAACATGTGTAGTGTTATAAAATTATTAGCTCACCATAGTCTTTGATGTTAAACTTTGCCTTGTAATATTTAAATAACTGAATGAGTGACCATCAGCACTAGTGTTTAGTATAGACATACACTCTAATTCTTTCAGTGCAAGGAGAAAAATAGACATTCCAAATAGTATTTCTCTCTTTGTGCAGGATGGTCTTACCCTACAGTATGCTAGCAGTTGTACAGAATGGTTTTTTTTTCACTTCTCACTTGTTTATAACGTGTTGCTTTCTGATTTACCTTTTCCAGGACCAAAAAAAGGAACTTAAGGCTCTCTCCCCCATCCTATATTGGGTGCTGGGTCTGCTACCTGCCTGTCATGCTATTCAGGGCAACATGCTAAGAGCAGTAATTTCACTAATGGGATTTATTTATGACATTTGTACCCACATTATCCCACTTCTTTGCAGGCTCAATGTGTCATGGATACTGGAAATAGCAGTGAGTATACATTTGGTTTACAGAGGGTTTTGTGTTACATGGTGGTGAAATACATAGGATGGGATATGTTGCTTAATCAAAAATGTATTTTTTTTAACCTCAACACAACCTACAAAGAGTGAATGCAGCTGTGAATCTATGTGCAGTTGGCACAAACAGATTGTCTCTCTCCTACTGAATTCCCTTGCCTGGCCAACTTCAATTTCCGCCAAGCTAAACCTTATTTCAGTGGCATTACTTTTTACGTAATCAATGGAGAGCCAGTTACCTAGACAGAAACACATGATGCTGCGTTATGGTATCGCAGTCATAGGTAGATGAGTCACTCTGTTTCCGTGGCAACGGTTGCCTTGGCACCTCATCCTCTGAGATTCCAGAGATGTCAATATTACTTTTGCTCAAGCGTTTGCCGCCAGCGAGATTGGAACCGGAGTCTTCTGATAAAACAGGATTATCCTTTTAATAAAGAACAAAACAAAACGATAAGCACAGGACAAGCCAATCAGGATCAGATTTTAGCCAACATAATTAAGTTTTATTTACGCATTTATTGTATGGTTATTCGTGGCTGGACAATTTATCGTCAGAGCAAAGGTCACTGAAAGACAGCAGTGGCAAACCCATATGGAGCTGGGGGTTAACTAAGTGGATCCTGCTTAAATTGTTTAATTGCTAAAGATAATAAGGCAGTTAAGGGAATATATTGGCCATGTACCCAAACGAATGCTTTAAAACAATTAAGGAAAATCCTGAAGTTTTTATTTGGTTAAAACCACCACCAATGTTGAGCCACAAATTTTAATTCTGTCCCAAGCGGAGGGTCACTTACATTATATCTACACAGAATTATTTATTATACAACAAACAGAACCATAACATCCTGATTTCTAATAATAAATGGACAATTAAGCATAGATATTCAGCTGGTGGCAGTCAGAGTTTATTTGGCCACTGGTGGCATTGTGCCAATATTATGTCTGTGTCCTGGGACCAGCATTATCTGTGGCTTGCTCTTATTCAGTTAAGTTTTCACTTTGGCTGTTAATGCTGATTAAGTACTAGTGAATAGCCCCACACAAGCAATTTTACTGACCAGGAGCCTCACCTGGCCGGTTAAATTGCTTTGAATATCAACGCCTTAGTGCCATGTTGCTATACCAGGGGTAGGCAAACCTTTTGCCCTTAGTGTCCACATTAGAGACTTGGAGGAGGTGGAGGGAGGGGGGAGCCACTCACCCTTTATCTTACCTTGCCAGAGAATAGAGGAAATGGGACAGAGGGGGAAAGGCAAAGTTGGAGATTGGCAAAGGGAAGGGGGAAGATTGTCAGGGTATAGCCCTGTAGAAAAAAAAAAAGGACCAGAAACAAAGTAAGCACAGTTGCTTTGAAGATGATGTTAGTAAAACCAGCTGTGGAGTGAAGTGGGGATGAGGGGAAAGTAGTAGAACAAGAAAGCACAAGTGCTGAAGGAAGGATGTCAGGACGAACAGCCTGATTACATCAGAGAGCTGGATGGGGATACGTCAACTGAAAATATTGCCATGTGGGAAGGGGAGGGATTTTCCTTAAAGGTCATACTTTTTCAAGTATTTGATTAAGTTTGCAGCGTTGGGGGAGATATAGATTGAGAGAGACGTAGTGGGAGTGTGGCCAGCACCACCTGAACTGTGTTGACCTATTTTGAATTAGGCGGTATATCAAGATTTAATAGACAATAAACCTCATATACACAGATAACTTTATAAAGACTACAGCTGGCTAAATGGTCCACTTGTGTGAAACTAGGCAACTATTTTATAAAAGACTGGGCAAGCTCTGAGCCTTTCATGAAATACATATAACATTGATATAAGATACAGATAGAAAAGGCACCATTAGCAAAAGTGGTATATCAGATTCCAAATAAACACACATCTACAACAGAAAGGGAAATTTTAAGGCATGGAGTAGCTGCCAGTCCGTCAACCAGCAAAGCCCGGTTCAAATGCCACTGCTGTTTATGATTTTGGGCCAGTCACCTAACCCTCCATTTCCTCAGGTACAGGGACAGAAGAATACAAAGAGGCTTATTTTCAAAGCACTTAGCCTCCCAAAGTTCCATAGAAACCTATGGAACTTAGCCTCCCAAAGTGCTTTGAAAATATGCCTCTTAGTGTACCTGAATGCAACTCACTTCGAGCTATTACTGAAAAAGGTGCGAGCTAAATCGAAAATAATAATTAAATACAAAAGTAGGCTGCCAAAAAAACAAAACAAAAAGAACAGCATCACAGAGGGATATAGATATATAAGTGAGGATATATATATATATATATATTGTAAAGTGGATCCTCTTTCCTCCTGGGTTGCAGCTCTTCCAAGAAAAAGCCAAACAAAAAAAAAACACACTCCTGTATGGCTCCCCTTTGTCTCAAACAACAAATATAAGGAAGCTTTTTATTGAATAGGAGGAACGTCCCTGCTTCTCCCAATTGCTTCTCCAAAACAACAAACACTGCTACACCGTGCAGGCTTCAACCACTGCTTTCTCTCCCGGTCCCCTGGAGAGTAGCAGGAAAAAGAAAAAAAAACACCCAGCGCAATTCAGCCCTGGTTTCCAAACACAGTTCAATTTTTAGCCAAGCTTCAAAAACATAGCTCAGTCCAGCTAGGCTTTCAAAAACACAGTTCAATTTTAGCCAGGCTTTCAAAACCCAGCTCAGTTTAGCCAGGCTTTCAAAAACACAGTTCAATTTTAGCCAAGCTTCAAAACCATAGCTCAGCCCAGCTAGGCTTTCAAAACACAGTTCAATTTTAGCCAGGCTTCCAAAACACAGCTCAGTAATGGCTTTGCGCGGGCTCAAAGCCTAGGGTCCCACCCTCTTGGTCAGTCATACTCCTACCTGACCTCCTCCCGCTTGACCCGGCTTGGCCCCGCTACTTCCTTGACTTTCGCTGAGCCAGAGCTGAAAAGTCCATCGGCTCTTCCAGGGTGTTCTCAGATTCAGTCAGCTCCATAGGGCAAGGCTCACTCCCTGCCTCTCTCTCCTCAGGAGCCCAATCCATATTCTCCTCGCCCCGCCCTTCTCCCAGCTGCTCACCCTTTCTTTCATTAAAGCTCTTTGGTGGCTCTTCTTTCTCCACCCACCTGTTCCACCACCTCTTCCACCAGGTTGGAGAATCAGCCTTATTCCTTCCCCTGCGGCCCTCCTCTGGAGACTCCTGGGAATGCACATAGTTTCTCTTATCCCCGGTCTCCCTTGGGGCATGCTGGGAGTTGTAGTTCTTTATTTCTAGTTTTTTCCTGGGGAATGCCTGCCTATAACGGGGGTATTCTGGCCTATCCCAGGGTTCCTTTGGGGCCTGTCCTACATACTCTTTACAATATATATATATAATTATTTTATAAAATATACACCTATGTGTCACCACTTATATAAATGACTGATTTATATAAGAGGAGCAGGTTAGGGAGCCGTCCTCCAAAAGCTTTGTGCCAAGGGAGATGATTTTCAGCATCTGCAAGCTGAGCATATTTCCCCCTTTAAGTATTCCTCCCAGCCTCAGGTGAAAAAGACAATTTACCTGGGGGTTATACACAACTTAGAGGACATGTAAATGTCAATGAGTAAAGCTTCCAAGACATATGTATACTGCAGATCATATATATCTTGAAGGTCTACCCCAGAGTGCAGCTCTTAAAATCTCTGCATCTTGCTGTATACCTTTTCAAAGATTGCTCGACACATAATGGGCTCATTTTCAAAGCACTTAGGGGTCCTTTTCCTAAAATGCACTGAAAAATGGCCTGCGGTAGTGTAGGCGCGTAGAATCATTTTTCAGTGCACCTGCAAACAATGCCTTTTTAAACATTTTTGCTGAAAATGGATGTGCAGCAAAATAAAAATTGCCAAGCGTCCATTTTGGATCTGAGACCTTACCGCCAGCCATTGACCTAGCAGTAAAGTCTCACACAGTAACCGGGTAGTAATGAGCTACGCGCATCCGAAACTAAAAATTATTTTTCAGACGCACGTATTCGATGCGTGCCAAAAATGAAATTACCGCAACAGCCACGTGGAAACTCCATTTTGGCGCATGTTGGGCACACTTAGATGCTTACGCGGCTTAGTAAAAGGGCCCCTTAGACACACAAAGTACCATGTTTTATGTATAACTGTGTTTGGAGGTTTCTGTGCTACTTGCTAGAATTGTACAAAAGTGCAGTCTATAAATTATTTTTCATAAAATAAAATATGTTACTATGGTAGTTTGTATATATAAGTGCTTTGAAACTGAGCCCCATATATGCCAAATTACATATCTAAGTCCAGATGTTTCATTGAGTTGAAAGGGCTCCTTTTGACCAAACAGTGAAGGAGCCCTCTCCCTTGTGGTTTTCTTTGCATGATACAAAAGTGATTTGCCATTGCCTTCTCCCAAGGCACAGAAGATTAAATGACTTTCCCAAGATCATAAGGAGCAGCCGTGGGATATGAACTGGTCGTCAGGCTCCCACCACCGCAGCCAACGCCCCCGCTGCCCTGGTCCTACTTGAAGGGTCTCTGCGGGGAGGGGGGAGGAGAACAGCATGTTCTTTCCTGCCCGGCCGAGATTTCCAGCAGTGGTCTCGACAGTCTCACAAGACTTCTGCAGGGAGTCTTGACCGCCATTTTCAAAGTACAGGGGTGCCGGGCAGGGGGAATAATGGCAGCACAATGGGCAGGAAAGAACATGTTCCCCCCAGCTGCGTGCCTTTAACGGTAGGACTGGGGAGGCCTGTAGTGTGTGGCAGGCATCCCTGGAGAGCCTCTGGGCCCTCGGGCACTGCCTGGTTGCCCGAATGGTTAATCCGTCCCTGGCCTTACCCCTCTGGCTTAGATCTCACACCTCTTTACTAAAATTTAAAAACTGACCTAAAAACCTTTTGGGAGGATACGTTTCAACACACTAACTTTGATACTGTTATGCTGTCTGCCCAGGTCCTTGTGTCCTGAGGTGTGCCTGTACTACTACTGCTACTTCAGTATTTACCCTCCTCTGCTCCTTCTGTTAACCAAATCTTTTTTACCATATATTGCAGCTCCTTTTCCTCCCTTCCCAAAACTACCTACCCTCCCCATTCTTCCATTTTCCATTTATTCCTTTCTCCTTCTCTATTTTTTTTTTTAGATGTGTTAACTGCTCAGATATGATATGTGATGTGCGGGATACTTAGAGCCTAATAAACTACTTGAAAGCTTTTTCAGTGATATGTGAGGCCCTAAGATGTAGCTTTTCTAGCTTATATGCAAATCCAGCCATACATAGAAACTGCTCAATAATGACACTCTGTCTTTGAGCACGTAGTTTTATAGAATGGTTGCTCCCACTGCATGTGCAGGCATCCTTATGCCTATTTTCAAAACACTATGTTCAACACAGCCTTTTGTAAAATACTGGAGTAGTGTGTGAACATCCCGACCTGGAAATTCCAGTTTCTACCTAAATGTCATATACAAAATGGGGCTTTAAGACTTCAAAAACTTACTTCTAAATGCACAGGCAATTATATTACCGAAAATGATTTTATCAACCTCAAGTATAAGCATGAGAATTATTGTTTAATTGAAACCAGTATTTTCTTATGCAACATAAAGGTTATAAATTATACAATTCCATGCTTCTTGAGATGCAAAAACAAAGTAAGAACAATGGCACTAATTTAGAATCAGTGTGTCAAACAGTAAGTGAACCCTTAGTTTCCTTAGCATGATTAGTTGGCTAATTAGAATAATTGGTAAGAAGTAAAGCATCCCATAGAGTAAATATGCATGACTGATTTGGGGCATCCTGTCCTTATATAAAAGTCCAAAATGTTGTTTAGTTTTTGCTATAAAAGCTAGTGGGAACTTATGCTAAAATCAAGACACATTTCAATAGGATGTAGCTGATGGACAGAGATATGAGACCATCTCTAAACATTTGGGATTCCATTCATCAACTATTGGACGCTTAGCCTGTAACTGAAAAATTTTGAAGATTACAGTGACTCTAACCAGGAAAGATCTGCTTGCCAAATTCTTCCCAAGAGTAGACCGGAAAATAACCTGCAAAGCCACAAAGAACCTCAGACTAACATATAAAATCTGCAGGTCTCTCTTACTACAACTGGTCAGAGTTCATGTGGAGGGGCATAATCGAAAGGGACGCCCAAGTTTTGTTGAGGACGTCCTCGCAAAATGTCCCGGTGGAGGGGCAGGGAAACCCGTATTATCGATTTCAATAATACGGTCGGGGATGCCCAAATCTTGACATTTAGGTCGTCCTTAGAGATGGTGGTCCCTAGACTTGGTCATTTCTGATTTTCAGCAATAATGGAAACCAAGGACACCCATCTCAGAAACGACCAAATACAAGCCTTTTGGTCGTGGGAGGAGCCAGAATTCATAGTGCACTGGTCCCCCTGACATGCCAGGACACCAACTGGGAATCCTAGGGGGCACTGCAGTGGACTTCAGAAATTGCTCCCAGCCACATAGCTCCCTTAACTTGTGTGCTGAGCACCCCAAAACCCACTACCCACAACTGTACACCACTACCCTTACGGGTGAAGGGGACACCTAGATGTGGATACAGTGGGCTTCTGGTGGGTTTTAGAGGGCTCACATTTATCCCCACAAGTGTAACAGGTAGCGGGGGATGGGCCTGGGTCCGCCTGCCTGAAGGGCACTGCACCCACTAAAACTGCTCAAGGGACCTGCATACTGATGTGATGGACCTGAGTAAGACATTTGAGGCTGGCACAAAATATTTTTAAAGATGTTTTTTGAGGGTGGGAGGGGGGTTAGTGACACTGGGGAGTAAGGGAAGGTGATCCCTGATTCCCTCTGGTGGTCATCTGGTCAGTTCGGGCACCTTTTTGTGCCTTGGTCGTAAGAAAAACAGGACCAGGTAAAGTCGTCCAAGTACTCATCAGGGATGCCCATTTTTTTTCCATTATGGGTTGAGGATGCCCATGTGTAGGCACGCCCAAATCCCGCCTTTGCTATGCCTCCAACACGCCCCCGTGAACTTTGGTTGTCCCAAAATCGGCTTTTGATTATACCGATTTGGGCGACCCTGTGAGAAGGAAGCCCATCTTCCAATTTGTGTCGAAAGATGAGCGTCCTTCTCTTTCAAAATGAGCCTGATGGTCAACTATTGGGCAAAAAAATGGAATGGAAATTGTGTTGATGGGAGGATAGCTACCGCTGCTCTTTGAAAGCACATTGCCACCTGCCTTAGATTTTCCAGAGAATATCTGGGTGAACCACAAGACTTCTGGAATAATGTTCTCTGAACAGATGAGTCAAATACTGAAATTTTCAGTCACAACAGATATTTTGTTTGAGGAAAAAACAAACACTGACTTCCAAAGTAAGAACCTCATCCCATGAGTCAAGAGCAGTGGTGGCTGCACTGAGATATGTCTTGCTTGCCATCCTTGATGGAACCATGAATTCTGCTTACATCAGAAAGTTCTACTGGGGCATGTCAGGACACCTGTCTGTGAAATGAAGCTGAGCTAAAAGTGGGTCTCACAACAAGACGTACACTGTCATGATGCACAATGTTTGTTTGAATGGTGGTGATTTACTACTTTAATCTACTACTACTACTCATTTCTATAGCACTATTAGACTTATGCAGCACTGTGCACAATATATACAGGTACTTTCTCTGTCCCTAGAGGGCTCACAATCTGAATTTTTTGTACCTGGGGCAATGGAGGGTTAAGTGACTTACCCAAGGTCACAAGGAGTTGCAGTTGGAATCGAACCCAGGTTGCCAGGATCAAAGCCCACTGCACTAACCATTAGGCTACTCTTCCACTCAGATAAACAATAAAAGCCTTCCCTCCACAACCTAAACTCTCAATGTATGTCATAAAAACCTTTATGCTATCATCTCCTCCCTATTTATCTAACCCCAATCGTGATTTTATGAACATCTATGACCTCCTGTTTTCTCCAAGCTACTCATACTTCATGGACTACATAAGCTGTGAACTACTTCTTACTTATGTGATCAGAAACCATCAGAACATTCATGCTGATAAGTTGGTTATTTTACTACAAAGCAACAGTTTGTTTCAGCTTGTACATGAATTCAGAGAAACATATTTAAAAGGGCAGAAAAGTCAGAAATGTCTGTATATAAAGCTGGATTTTATTGTCTTCTAAGTCTACCAACTGCTTTAATTGCCTTACAAGCCCTATTGAAACACAGATTTCCATGTAAATGTTGTTTCTGTGGCATATGGCAACTTGAAACGCATAAGGAAAAAACAAAAGCAAAGATGTTGTGCAAATATCTAGAAAACAAACACTAGAGAATCTTAAAAAAAAAAAAGACCTGCCTGCACAGTAATAAACACAAGGCATGAATAGGCCAACCATCTCAGGTACTCTGTTGGTAAGTCCATTAAAGCCTCTAGTACAATAAGGAAGTACATAAGTTTATGTGTAAGGTCCCATTGGAAGGATTATTGTAATGGATCTTCTAGTAGCATCTAAGACCTAAAGTTATACAGGGAGAGTCCGCCCTCCTTAACTTCTGAGGAGGGGGAGAGGAACTTCTCTCAAGGACCCAAGTCTTCTGGATACTTCATATGGACATAGCATCTTTCTCCCTCCTCTCTCCTACAGGAGATCCAAGTCATTCCAGGTTTGACTGCTTTGTGCAAAACTTAAGTCACTATTGGGTGATTAAAATTGGAACAACAACATATTATCAATGTTGGCAAAGACCTGCACGGTCCATCCAGTCTGTACAGGTTCCACTTCTTCAGGATTAAACACTAGCACACTTAATCTCTCCACCCACTACCAATTCTGAGGCACAGATCATAGAAGTCTGCCTGGCACCAGTCCTACTTCCAAACTACTGGAAAAACTATCATCTTCAAGACAAAACAGAAAGACATATATTAGGAAGAAGCTTATCCTTCTTTTTAACACAGAAATATAGAAAAAGAAATTGGCAGATATAGACCATGTGACCTATCCAGTCTGCACATCCATACAAACTACTAATCTCTACTATCCATTCTCTCCTTATAGATCTTCTGTGCTTGTCCCTTGTTTTCTTGAATTCAGATACAGTCCTCCATCTCTACTACCTTCACTGGGAGGCAGTTCCACTCTTTTCTTAAAGAAATATTTCCTTAGATTATTCCTGAATATATCCCCATTTCACCTTCAACTTACACCTCCTTGCTCCAGAGCTTCTTTTCAATTGAAAAAGGCCACCCTCCTAAGCATTTATGGTAGGGAGGCATTTAAATATCTTTATCATATCTTCTCCCTTCCACTTTTCTTCCGAAGTATACACATTGAGGTCTAAGTCTGCCCCATACACTTTATGGTGAACACTGACCATTTTAGTAGACACCCCATGGACTGACTCCATCCTGTTTATATAGTTTAGAAGATGTGGTCACAGTACTCTACATGGGGGCTCACCAGAGACTTCTACAGAGGCACTATTAAACTCCTGTTTTTCTGTTGACAATTCCTCCTCCCTATGCACCCAAGCATCCTTCTGGCTTTTGCATCACCTTTTCTACCTGTTTGGCCATCTTATGATCAGCAGATATGATCACCTCCAAGTCCCGCTCTTCTTTCATGCACAGAAATACTTGACCCCCTATTTTGTTTCGTTTGTGCAGCACAAATGCCCGAACCTGCATTTTTTAGCATTAAAGCTTAGCTGCATAATTCTAGACTATTCTGAAGCTTTTCTAGATATCCACACCATCCTGGGTACCTACTCTATTGGTATCATCTGCAAAGAAGCAAACCTTACCATTCAGCCCTTCCTTAGATCTACCTTCTATAAGTCTTGTGCATTATTAATCCACACAACAATGTGCATTCTTTTGCGTAGCGCCTGCTTTATGAATTCGTTACCTTAATCTCTTCATACTGAGCTTTCTTCTTCTAAGTTTAAAGTAGCTCTTAAGACTCATTTGTTTCAATTAGCCTTTCTGAACTAAAACACCTAGGTAAAGAGATTTCAGGTGCACCTTTTGGCTGGTGACATGGCAATCTGCTGGGATTTTATGTTTTGGTTTTCCTATCCTTTCAACTTGTAATGGAGTTCCTATTTCTCTTTTGATATTTAGATTCCGTGCAGTGCCTCTGCCTTTTTCGTATTGTGAACTGCATTGTTTTCTTTTTTGCGATTGTTTTGCTCCCGCAGTCATTGCAAGAACTTTGTTCCATTTGCTTTGTATATACAAGCATTCGGGTAAGGTGTCCAACTTCAAATTTGAATATTGCTGCGGTCCTGTGCCTACATTTGGAGTTTACCGTTTGACCCCTGATGTAGACGCTTGCGTGCGTCGAAACACGGCCCGTGTTGGGTCCTTTAGTTTTTCATTATAATAAAGATTGTTGGATACATATCTCCAGTGGTGACTCATCTTTGATCAGCCTCTACTTTTGCCTGCTCTGTTTCATCGTCGTAGAGGATTTCTCCTGTTTTGTATTCTGGATCCTGCATTGTTGTGTATACATGAAATGACGGTATATTAAGTTAAATAAACCATAATATTATTTACAAAATTTTTATTAAGAACAGAACCAAGAACTGATCTCTGGGTCACACCACTAGTAATGCTCTTTTCCTCATAGTGAACTATTCCATGTAACTAGTTTCTAACTCTGTTAGTCCCTCATATTACAGTATTGGCTATGTTTTCTTATATTTGCAACATTAGGGGCCCTTTTACTAAGCCACGTAAGCGTCTACCCGCGCCCAATGTGTGCTAATTTGGAGTTACCACCCAGCTACCGCATGGCTCTTGCGGTAATTTCATTTTTGGCGCGCGTCTGATACGCATGTCTGAAAAATAATTTTTATTTTCTGGCACGCATCTGCTACGCACGCCAAGTGGCATTTGACCGCTAGGTCAATGACTGGCAGTAAGGGCTCAGACTCAAAATAGACACTCGCCATTTTGCCACACGACCATTTTTGGCAAAAACTTTTAAAAGGCATTTTTTGCAGGTGTGCTGAAAAATGGATCTGTGTGCACCCAAAACATGCGCCTACACTAAAGCAGTCCATTTTTTCAGCGCACCTCAGTAAAGGACCCCTTATTTTTCAGCCTACTTTACCAGCTTGTTTTAACTTTTCCTGATAATGTTCTCTTGTAGTTTATAAAAAACTTTTTTTCTTACCTTTTCAGCTACTTTTGAGAACCAAAGTGGCCTTGGTTTCCTCTTATTTTTATTTACTTTCCTAACAAAAGGTTCGTTTGCCCTTAAAACAGCCCCTTTCAGTTTTAACAACTGCTTTTCTACTTCTCCCAGATGGTCCCATCTGGCTAACAACTGCTTAAAGTATCTTCCCATCTTGACAAAGAGTTTTTGACATCTAGAATCTTCACTTTTGAATAGAACTTTCTTCTGAAAGTGTTGGTGCTATGGATTAACATTTGTATAACAGTTCAAGTGCTGAAGGGCGGTTGGCTGATCTGCAGCAGGGTTTTCTTTGCAATTGCTTGAGATATGATTCTATACTGAGCTGATGGATGCAGATTTTTTGCAAATGTTCATATGCTGGAGCAGAAGTATCCAGATCTGTGTGCTGTGTGATTGTGTGTGAATGTGATATGTATGGTATTTGGGAACAGTGGGGAGAATATTGGGTTTTAGAAAGGGACTTATATTTTGTTTAATAGCACTATGTTTAAATAAAGTTTTTTTTTGAATAGTACTTTAAGAGTGGATAGTGGTTACTTAAAGTGCAGCATTGTTTATGTGTAACTAGATTGCAATTAGGATTCTCATTTGTGTTGGCACTTTTGAATAGAGAGATGTGGTAGCCGTGTTAGTCCACTTTTAAATGTAATCAATAGAAATAGAATAAAATAAAACATAGAAAAAAATTAAGATTATACCTTTTTTATTGGACTAACTTATTAAATTAGTCCAATAAAAAGATATCATCTTAATTTATTTTCTATGTTTTATTTTATTCTATTGAGTTCACTTTTGAATAAACCCTTTTCACACTTGCTGGATGCCAGATGATCATCCATTATAACATAAGAAACACTCTCCCCATTCATAAAGCACCAGGTCCAGTATGGCCACATCCTACATGAATTCCATTACAAATGTCAAAAACAGTTGTCTTTGTAGAAAATCCAGTATCTCCCTACTGCTAGATAACACTAGAACAGGGGCATTCCCGTCAACATCCAACATATTGAAATCACTTTTCAGTGGTTTTACTTCTTTCAAAGCTATATTATAAATGTCAGTTAAAGCTCTGTCCACTTCTTCTGCCTGTGAAGGAGGCCTGTATATAACACCAATGAATGTAGATGTTCATTTCCTCTTTCCAGATTAACCCACAGTATCTCCTCCTTACTGTATAAACCCTGCAATTCTGTGCCTTTAATATTATCTTTAACATATGCCACTATTGTTCCTTCCTTTCTACCTTAGTAGATTACAGCCCAGTATATATATATATATATATATATATATATATATATATATATATATATATATATATATCAGTCATGGTTCTTAGTGAGCCACACCTCTGTGACCACCACTAAATCCAAGTCAGCCTTTTCCATCACAGCCAGAATCTTATTTCCCATAATGAAGGCATTTCCAGATTTTGCCTTTACCCCATTTTTATAGAGTTATAGAGATGTCCACTGTTCATTTTCAATCCAGGGTCTTCGGGCATCTGGCAGGATCCTTCCTTTTTTTTTTTTTTTTTACTCCACTAATAAGAAAATTCCTTTCTGAACTGCAATACCAGGATCCTCTTGCCTCTTATATCCAGGATTTCCATTGTCTGTCCTGTAAGATACTTTCCAAAAGAGGGAATTTTTTCCCTCTGGGCATCACCACAACAAATCAAGGAATTCTCTGTTCCTTTTCCTTTACTGTAAATTGGAGATCTAAACTCTTCCAGCTCTCTACTCATCTTGGGATGGCAAGGGGGAAGTACCCTCTAGACCTTCTTAAGATGAAAAGATGACAAAAATAATTCCTTTTTGCTTTTTCCTTTGTGTAGAGATTAAGCCAGTAGTCAGGACTCAACCAAACAGGAGATCTGTGCTCCATGTTGAACAAAACAGAAAAGAGGGCAAAAGACACAATTCTCTTCCAGATTTAGGCTTACACACTTTTCCCCGACATAATCACATCTCCATAATCCTTCCATGGCCAGTCCCAGTGGAAAAAATCATCTGCATACACACTCCCATATTATTTAGACTACAGCTACCTAGGCAAGTGACCCTGATGTCATATAATATACCATGTCCCTTATTTTAGAAGCTCTACTCATGTTTAGGACATCTGAAAACTGAAATGTAAACATCCATAATGCATGGGCGCCAAATTCCGTTCCTAAAGGTGGGATATGAACATCTAAAACTGCAGTACATCCTTATAATGATGGGCGTGGTCTGGCCATGTTTTGGGTTGGACTAAGGAGGGACCAAAATATGGATATTCAACTCTAATTCCAGAAGGGAAAGTGATGCCTATGTTCAAAAAGATGGTTATTTGTATTTAAATCTGATACCCGGCACGTTCAGGTTACAGAAAGATGCTCTAATTGAACAGTTCTCCACTGGAGAGATTAAGGATGTCACAGTAGGTATTCTGTACCCAGAGGGCTCACAATTAAAAAACACACACACACAAAGATCCATACTGGGATTTTAACTGGGGTCCTCTGGTTTTCAGCCCGCTACTTAAACCATTAGGTGACTACTCAACAGGGAGGACTATGTGGTTATTTTATAACATGGATATTCCATGCCCCTTTTTTGCCCTATTCATATGTTACAGTTTCTGAAATGGACGTTTACTGCTGCATGTAACTAGCACATGAACATCCATTTCTCATATTTTAAGAACAGGATCTCCTGACATATAGCCTATTCTAAAATACATGAGAAATGGACAGCCATATGTGACATACTAACTTGGTTGTCCTTATTCTAAAATGCCATTCCTTGATGCACATATAACCTACACCCTATCCACCCTGTAGTTACTTATGCCCTGCAGGAGGCAGGCCCAATACACCTTCAGGTTTCTGGAGTTTCTTTTGTGCCACTCAACCCGAAGGACTCGGTGCCAACATGTCAGAAATATTTTTGGAGTTGTGAGCTCCAATCCAGTGTCATAGAGGAAGAAGAGAGAAAAGGCTGCTTATTCAGTGCCATCCATCACAGACACCAGAAGAGGTGTCCACATTCAGGCAGGATTTTGAGTTCTTTATCTCCGTCTCTTGGATCAGAGCATATACAATGGAATTGTGTGGCTTTTGTAATAGTTTCTCTTGTGTGAAATGGGGGGATAAAAATATTAAATTACTTTCAGCAGTGAACTACAATGACTAGCTCTTATTATTCAAAAATGAGTGACTGTCTAATCCTTCTATGATAGAGGAAACTGCTCTTTATTACAGCCTAAATGCCAGGGGCAGGTGTAGTTCAGGAGGTGAGGAAATATACATGAAGGACGGGGGAGAGAAGATACACCGGCTGATATTCAGAATGATTTCACCAGCCGGACATAGCCACCGCACAGTTAAATCGCTTGCTTATGACTAATCTGGTCATTTCAGTGGCACTTACCCAGTTATCTTTGTTGAAAACTACTGGTTAGCACCAAAGTCAAAAGCAGCTAAGTTGTGGGCATTCCGAGGTGGAGTAGGGTCAAGTAACGATATTCACCGCATAGGTAAACTGCTTAAATCAGGCTCCATGAATAGCAGTCCTATATCTTTTAGCAGTTTGGTTTATGTAGGTGAGGACTGAATATGGATTTAGAGGCTACATGTTAGCCAACTCAACCCCCCCCCCCCCCCCCACCAAAAATAAATATTCAATTCAGGCCCAGTATTGAATGTCCGGGAATAACGCCGGTATCAGGCAGCAAAATACCCACCACTGCCGGATGAATATTGGGGGAGGGAGGGAGGGGAGAGTATAGCAACGGCATTGAAAACTGCAACGGAAGGGAGTGAAAACAGCACCATAATTCAACTGACACCACCAGCACCCTAGGTGATGGTGAATGGACTTAACTGTTCTCAGATCATGTCTTTGGTTCGTCTTACCACAGTTCTCACCTGAACTCCATATTAACCCCAGTTCTTTCTATATTTCCATAAACCCACGTGCTGCCCTAATACAATGTTTTGGTATCAAGGGATATTACTTTGCAGATGATGTGTAACTAACCTGTTATGTAGATCCCTATAACATTGATCTATCTCCCCTAGACACATGACCAGATGGCACTGCCTTACTATTTTCGAGCTTCGTGAACAGATCGTCGTGCCTGCTTTTTTTCCCAGTTACTTTAAATGTTTATTTTTTCCTCTTAGGAAATAATATTTTTAATTTATTGATTTACAATTCATACTTTATATTAAAATTCATCCATTTGGGAAACTCATTTTTTAAAATCCATCTATTTACAATACATGTCCCAGTATATCCTATTTCTGTTCTCTTTCTGCCTATCACTTCTTAGCCACATATTTCACTATGACGTTTGACGCTCTGGACGTGACCACGCCCCCTTTATTTTGGCGCGTTTTTCAGGCATTTATCCTTCGGCCAAACCGCACGCCGGTTTCGGATGTGCAAATATTCTTGAGATTTTTGCATCGCCACTCGCTCGCTCTCAAGGTAAATATTCTGACTTTTAACCTCTATTCACTTCCTGCACGTCGCACACTAATTTATGGACACACCTTTTTCCAGCATCCTTTTTCGTGGCATTTTTTATGATTAAAAACCTCTGCCCTAACGTCTTTTAGATATACATTCTGCCACACTAGTGTCATACGTTTCTTTAGGCGTTTTTAGTCCACCTGTGCGAGTTTCATCAATCTTCTTCCTGTTCGTTTCTACTTAATCTTTCATACATTCATTTTGCAGTCCACACGAGCAGACTACAATACTTTGCTCCCTCTCTTCACTTCACCTCATGGCGGTGATGCTTAGTCATTTTCTTAGTTCACACCTTCCCAGTAGACATGCACTACCCGTTCTTACTCTACACTTTTCTACATTTGTCATTCCCAAAGTGAGCATTCAAAGGCTTTCCCATCAGTCATTCCTATTCATATGGCTCTTTCTCCTTGATTACGATCAGTAGTCTTTGTTGATCCTTTCCCATACCCATTATCTCTTTCAGGAGGAACTGTGCATTTCTTTATGCCATTATCTTCCTGAGTGTTACCCATCTAACCATTGAATATTCCTTTGGAAGGTCAGTAAATATTTTTCATTGTTACGTTTACCTGTTACTCCTTGGCTACATCTCTCCACCCCCTGATTCCTACCTATGCATTATTTCACTATTACCTTTTAATGTCTTGATATTTATATTTCTATACATTATCTTTTCTATTTTTTCATATTTTTCTCCGCTCTGGTATTTGTCATTTCCTATTCTTTTCTTTTAGATATCCACTTAGAACTTATCCATTTATTGCTTATTATTTATTTTTATCTTATTTATTTTCTTCAGAAAGGATTGTGTATCCCCTAGTGTTTTTTCCCCAGTGTGCCAATCACCCCAAAGATTGAAACACTTCCGGAAGGTTAGTTATACATCCACTTGGAAATTTTCTTTTTGATATCATTTTTCTACCTGATTATTTTTGATACACCCCTTTTTTGATATTATGATTATTATTATTTAATTTTTTCCTATTTTAGTCCTGTTTTTCCCTCCCTTCTTCTCCCCCCCCCCCCCATACCCTCTCTCTTTCTCTTAGCACCTTATCATCACTCTCTGTCTATTTTCTCACATATATATTCATTTATATCTTTTTTCATGTGCATGTTTCAAATCTACCTCACCCCTTATTATCTATACACTCTATTTGTCTATACATCATGTTACCACTCTGTCACTCTTTGTATACTCATTGTACTCTCTCTGGCCAACAATTTTTGGACACCTACAGACTCTTGTATGTAACCAATCAGATACTGTTTGGAACCCTGTGTTTGCTGTCTATTGTGTAAACATCACACCTTACCTTACTCCCTGTATAAGCATTCGTTTTTGCATTACTGATGCATGCATTTACTCTGCAACACCATTTTTTCACATTTAATTCTTTTAGAGATTACATGACTGTTATTTTAATATTACTTTTATGGATTTGAAATTGGTTATAATTTTGCTCTGTTTTTTACATCTATATATGTTCATTTGGTTTTAACTCATATATATGTTTTCAGATGTTCATTTAGTATATACATACACTGATATATTTATTTTGTATGCAGTATTTATGTATTATTTCTGTCATTATATTTGTTTTTATAGACTCCTGAGGAAGGCGCTACGGCGCCGAAACACGGCTGTGTTGAGTCACCTATTCACAATAAAAATCATTGTTTTAACTAATTTATACGTCTGCCCCATTGTTTGAATAGAGCCTATTTTCCCCACCCCTTTTTTTGTTTTCACCCCCTGCAAACTAGCAGTCGGCGCCACCCCCAGTCCAGCATCATCTTTCTCTTCTCCCTCCTCCCTACCCCCTCTCCCCCATCTAGCATTCACCTTCTCTCTACCCTCCCCTCTCTCAGGGGCAGTGGAACACCTTCTTGTTTGGGGGGACCTGAGCTCCGGCCCCAGTTCCACCTCTAGTACCCACATCAATTTTCATTTAATTTTATGTAAAATCATATAACCCCTAATTCTGTAACAGGGTGCCAAAAGATGCACTTTCTGTGCCTATGTTATGGAATACCAGCGCTTATGCACATAATAATACACGTGTATAAGTTCTAGAGTGCAGTTCTATAAATGCTAAAATGCCACATTTAGGTGTGAACAGTTAAGCCTGCCGTAGACGTGGCATAACTGTCTATGCCTACATTTAGGTACATCAAAGCCAACTTACTCCATTATTCTTATAATGGCACTTATAGAACTGGTGCTTAGCATATGACATTTCCAAAGGCTCACAATTATTCGCTAATATAACAATCACTGTTAGAAGACAGTTATACACAATCTTCTAACATAAAGCTAGTATTGTTTAACAACTAATCATAATAGGTATGCTCATTTTCAAAAAAGGTTCCTCCAGGGCCGTGCCTAGGGTCTCTGGTGCCCCCCTGCAGACTATCAGTTGGCGCCCCCACCCCCTCCGTCTAGCAAAGCAGGAACAGAAGGGAGCAGGCAAGTAAGCTGGACCTCAGGAAAAAAATAGCACTGTATGTATCCCTCATTGATAAGGCTCTGACTCTAAAGTTTAGCAATTTCATTAAAGTAAAATGTATTTTCATAACACTTCAAAGATTTCCAACTCAAAATAGGAATGCTAATTCAAAATGTGAGCAAAGTCCTCTTAGTTTCCAAAGATTCTTTTTCTAATCTCCTTTGCACCAAAGGATATAATTCAGATCAAACATTTGTCTCTGATCAACTATCTCAGATCAAATATTTATTTCAGATTAAATATTAAGGTTTCCTTGCTTACAGTCACTTAAATCTACCTAGCCTTTATATAGCTTATAGGATTTAAACACTCTTAAACTGAAATTCACCCTTTTCTATTCTTCATAAACTTCAAGTAATCCTGAAATATTCAGATCCTTTTTCACTAGAGAAATCTCAAACTTCAATCTCCACCAACCTCTTTTCATTCATATTTTCTCATTTACCACATAATCTGGCAGTCTTTTATAATTTCAGTCAACACACACAGCAACTCACAGCTGCATGTCTCTCTTGGCCAAACCGACAGTCAGTTGCTGTCTCACTCTGTTCCCTTCCGGGCAGATTTCTAACAAAAGCTGATCATCCAATCAGAGAGCTCTATTTGAATGCAGATTAACATACAGACACTGTAATGGGAATTTTTAGTGAAAAACACTAGATAAACCCTTCGTTTTTGGACCAAACTTCACACTTTTGATCAGAGCCATGCCCTAACATTAAGGCTGTAAACACTTCCATCATTTTTTATTCATAAATATGCAAATGAGAACCTCCCAAAAACGGACTAATTTGCATACGATTTAAACAAATCTGAGCATATGACAACCAAGTACAGAGTCCCAGCACCTGAATTCTGCAATTAGATTTAATACAAATACTTTTAAAACTTATTTTTAGCACTTTTAAAATTTCAGGTTGTCTTTAATTTGAATGCGGTTCAAGCTCTGAAGCTCACCCTGAGTGAGGAATTAGCCACAAACCACAGCATATATAGCAATTTGGTTGCATTCTTTAAAATAACTTGAAGAGCCTGCCTGCCTCAGTGAATAATGCTGTTGCTTTCACTTTCGGTTTTAGGGCAGGGGCGATCGCAACTTCAGCTAAAAGATTTTGCAAGTGAGTGGAAGGCAGGGACCAGGGCAGCAGCGCCCCTCGAAGGCAGGCGCCCCCCTGCATTGCTTACCTGGCTTACCGCATTGGCACGGCCCTGGGTTCCTCAGAGGTGAGCTTCCACTTAAGCTTTAGGCTTTGAAAGGATGGAAGTAGGTTTATCACCTTGTCTCTTCATCAATCCATATTATTTTCTTAATCTGCTTACATTTTTATTTTTCTTATTATATCTTTTGCATTATCGCTGTTCCATTGTTTCAGCAAGTACTTACCTGAATATTATACAAGGTGCAAAAGTGCCTCAAGGCATCCCCCTTGTTCTTGTATTATAGGGGATGCCTTGAGGCACTTTTACACCTTGTATAATAGTCAGGTACCGTAAGTACTTGCTGAAACAATGGAAAAATGATAATGCAAAAGATATAGCATATTCACTGATTGAAGAAAATAAAATAACATAAGAAAAATAAGAACATTTTAAGCACATTGAGAAAATAATATACGGATTGCTGAATGGTCAGATCATTTCTTTGACAGCAGAAAACAGGCCTAAGAAACTCTTTGAAGCCATTGGTATACATTCAAAAAATGCATTTTCTTTGGAAATTTAATTATGACACATGAATCTTAACATGGTCTAAATATTTAATTCAATTAGGTATTTAGATTTCCATCTGTTTGGCTCTCATGTTTGAGTAATTGGGGAGGCTTTAGATAGTGTAACATATTGGTCAGTAGTTGTCGTCAGTCCTCCAGATGGTCAACTTATTCTATAGATCACATGAGCTACCGTGTTGGTCTGCAGGCATTCAAAACTACTACATATTAAAATATAATCAGAAAATGATTTATCCACAATAATTATTGCATTTTCAACTATCTGCATGTCATTTTTTAATCTAAAGACCAATCTAAAGAATGTTTAGCAACATGAGGAAGAGCATTGATTAATTGGACTAGACCCAGACATCTTAATAACCTGAAAATTATTTTTTTAATCCTTCAACAAACCTCTACATGAATATTAAAATCTCCATGTGCAATCACCAAAAGAGACAATAGCTAATTCTGAAATAAAACCTGCCATAGCAAGCAATGAAGACTCTGTATTAAAGAGTTCCTGACAGATCAGCAGGACCCTTTGGCACACCCTACCCCAGTGTTCTTCATTGCAAGGCCCTGGGGGCCAGTGGTGGCCACCATCAACCCTAACTATGGCCCCTTGACTCTTTACTCAGTACATAGACTTGCTTATGACATATCGCCTTAAGAATTATTCTGTTTAATATCTATACTTTAGAGCTTTCTGTGAGTTTGAGCTATGTGTTGCCCAAAATCCAACTTTATTCTCACAAGACTGAGAGGGCACCATGCAGTTCAGACTTACTGCCAGCTATGTAATGCTAGAACACAACAAAATAGCTGCTTAAAAGGTGGCATCACAGACAAGCTTCCAGAGAAAGTAGGGGGGAGGGGAGGGGAGGGTTGAGAGACAAGATCATAGATGATGACAGGATTTCTGCTGCTCTGTCCAGTGATGGTCTTGGCTATCACATTGAATTTTCATTTGACAAACTGGTCCCCACTTAAAAAAATAGTGAAGAAGTCTGCCCTATCCTATCACATTTAACAATAAATCTCTGAAGGAAATATTCAAAGACCCACTGAGCGGGTATAAGAACATCTTTTTAATGTATTTATAAATGACCTAGAGATGGGAATAACTAGTGAGGTAATTAAATTCGCCGATGACACAAAATTATTCAGGGTCGTCAAGTCGCAGGAGGAATGTGAACGATTACAGGAGGACCTTGCGAGACTGGGAGAATGGGCGTGCAAGTGGCAGATGAAGTTCAATGTTGACAAGTGCAAAGTGATGCATGTGGGTAAGAGGAACCCGAATTATAGCTACGTCTTGCAAGGTTCCGCGTTAGGAGTTACGGATCAAGAAAGGGATCTGGGTGTCGTCGTCGATGATACACTGAAACCTTCTGCTCAGTGTGCTGCTGCGGCTAGGAAAGCGAATAGAATGTTGGGTGTTATTAGGAAGGGTATGGAGTCCAGGTGTGCGGATGTTATAATGCCGTTGTATCGCTCCATGGTGCGACCGCACCTGGAGTATTGTGTTCAGTACTGGTCTCCGTATCTCAAAAAAGATATAGTAGAATTGGAAAAGGTACAGCGAAGGGCGACGAAAATGATAGTGGGGATGGGACGACTTTCCTATGAAGAGAGGCTGAGAAGGCTAGGGCTTTTCAGCTTGGAGAAGAGACGGCTGAGGGGAGATATGATAGAAGTGTATAAAATAATGAGTGGAATGGATCGGGTGGATGTGAAGCGACTGTTCACGCTATCCAAAAATACTAGGACTAGAGGGCATGAGTTGAAGCTACAGTGTGGTAAATTTAAAACGAATCGGAGAAAATTTTTCTTCACCCAACGTGTAATTAGACTCTGGAATTCGTTGCCGGAGAACGTGGTACGGGCGGTTAGCTTGACGGAGTTTAAAAAGGGGTTAGATAGATTCCTAAAGGACAAGTCCATAGACCGCTATTAAATGGACTTGGAAAAATTCCGCATTTTTAGGTATAACTTGTCTGGAATGTTTTTACGTTTGGGGAGCGTGCCAGGTGCCCTTGACCTGGATTGGCCACTGTCGGTGACAGGATGCTGGGCTAGATGGACCTTTGGTCTTTCCCAGTATGGCACTACTTATGTACTTATGTACTTATGTAAGATGATTCTGTTTAGGTTAATCTAATTGGCTTTTTCTGAAAATTTGGATAAATCTAGCTGCTCAAAATTTGACAGACTGGATTTACAAATCTTAAGTCAATCAACACTGAAAATGAGGACTGACTGACTAATTCGTTTGAAAGTTTTCTCTGGCCTCCCTTCGGATGCCCAAATTAAAATCCTAGAACCCTATCCCTAAGCCCTGATACCCCTTCCTCCCAACTCATATTTTAAAAATAAATCCTTCAAGACCCAATCCTTCTTCCAATAATGAATTGAACCCGTTCCCCACCACTTTCCTAAACCCTGAACCTCCCTCCTCTCCAAAACTCACTTAAACATCCCTGTTCTCTCAAAAAAGGTGCAAGCCAAATCCAAATAAAAATAAATGCAGATTCCCTTTCCCAATACCTACAGTACCCCCCAGGTTCCCACCTCCACCCAACACCCCTCTAGAATCTATCCAAGCAATATCAAACCTGCAGTGGTCAGAATTTTTTTTAATGTAAAATGTTGATAGCTACTAGGCTAGATCCAGCTACTGGGGTTGAATATCCGAGTCTTGAGTGGCTACTGGAAGTTACTCGGGTACAGCTGACATTGAGAACCAGTACCCGGCGAACTATTCAGGAAGTTGACTGTTATTTATGTCAGGGCTACTCAATTCCAGTCCTTGAATTCCACAGGCAGGCAAAGTTTTCAGGCTATCCACAATGAATATGCATATGAGAGATTTGCATGCACTGCCTCCTTGGTATGCAAATCTCTCTCGTGCATATTCATTGTGGATATCCTGAAACCCTAGCCTGACTGTGGACCTCAAGGACCGGAATTGAGTAGGTCTAATTTGTGTCCTACTTGCCTGGATACTTATTCGGGCACCAGGTCCTGGATAACACCTGGCTCCACCTATGCTCCACTCACAAATCACCACAGCACTCACCAGACAGTGCCACGGCAGTGAGACCTATCATTTAGCAGCATTGTCTGGTTAAGTGCTGCTGAACGTCAGAAAAGGAGCAGCCAAAAGAACCCCCCCAGTGGCTGTTAAATAAAAAAAGATTTATTGAAAAAGCAATCTTTGATTTTAAAAATGTGTGCTTGTACTGTCCTACCACACAGACGTGCTAGTAGAAGCTCAACATGTTTCGGCAGGGGATTGCCTGCAGCAGGGGTACATTAAGTCCTTCTAATAAGGACATATAACACACCTTAAAACAGGATATTCAGACCATAATGGTTGCCTACACCAGGCTCCTCTAGGCCAGTGTGAGTTGCTTCCATACACTCTTTTTGATAACTGGATAGTGCTACAGCAGTGAGACGTGATATTCAGTAGCACTATCTGGTTATGTGCCACTGAATGACATGTCTGGGCCTGGTCAGTGAGAGTTAAATGGACAGATTCCTGCCCGGCATCTCCTGCTGAATGTTGATCCCCTAATTTGATGCTGGAGGTCTTCTCTTTTTCATGACAGGAAAGCACAAACACCCTCTTGTCTCTGTGCTGAATGACCTTCTTACCTGTGCAAGTCTCTTCTTCCTTGAAGAAGGAGGGCAACTGGGCAACACTTGTTATTTCTAGCTGATGCCCTCTTTTCCAGGACCCCAGAGTCTCGCAGGATCCACTAGACCCATATGTTCAGACTTCAGATCAAAGTTGGCAGATATAGATATGCAGTTGTGATCACCTGCCAGGAGGCAGGAATAGATCCAGATGCGAGACCCAGGGTACTTGACCCAATTTTGCCATCCCACCTGACCCCTGAATAACCGTGTTCTGCCAATTTTCAGACACCAGGTACCTGCATATATTGTTTGAATATAAGCTTTCTTTGCAGCAAACAGTACCCCTCTGAAGGAGTGGAAGAGCTGCCCAATGTTTAGAGCAGCAGGCTGAGAACCAAGGAAGGCAGAGTTCAAATCCCACTCCTGCTCCTTATAAGCTTCGGCAAGTCACCTAACCCTCCATTGCCCCAGGTACAAAACAGACTGTGAGCCCCATCAGGGACCAGAACTCACCTTGAGCTACTACTGAAAAAAGGTGTGAGCAAAATCCAAAATAAATAAATAAAATAAAGTAAAAGAAGAAGAAGAAAAGAAAATACCTACCATACTTGAATATAACTCACATTGAGCTACTACCAAAAAAAGCACGAACTAAATCAAAAATCCCTTATCTTTCATGCTTACACATTTCAAAGTAATACAGATCTTAAAATGTGTTAGCAGCATTCTATAACTGTGCCATAACACCCCCCCCCCCCCCCCCCCATGAATGCCAAACATATGTACATGTCTAGGTAGCTAAAACTCTACTTACTTATATACAGCTGACTCAACTACTTTTATTCATGTAAAAGATGCCCAAGCCATTGAAAAAGTGCCCCCGACTGTAGATTTACATCTCATGATTTGAACCTTCATAACAAAAAGCTGTATTGCTCTTAGCAAGCAGGTTCCCATTACAGCAATGGTTCCAATAAAGAAACAGATAAAATGGAAGACAAATATACTCTTCTGTAATGAGATGTTATAGAGTTGGAAGATAAAGAGAATGCAGATCTTGCAGTTAAGGGGCAAAAGGTGGCCTTAGCATGCCCTTTCCCATGCACTAAGGCCATTTTACTGCTGGAGTAAAATGGCTGAATTTTCTAATTTTTCTATTGATAGTCACCGGTAGGTAGCACACACACATCCTGAAATTACTGTGGGACTCCTCAGTGCACCCCATGGTACAGCATTTTTTGCTGCGGTAAGCAGGCATTAGTGCTCACTACAGCTTTGTGAGAAGGCCCTTAAGTGAAGCTAAGGTTCATTCCTAGAAAGGTAACAGCAAATAAAGGCCAAGTGGCCTATCTGCAGCATCCACTCTCTCCTCCTCCTCTCCCTAAGAGATCTCGAGTGCTTGTTACACACTTTCTTAAATTCAGACATAGTCTTTTGTCTCCTCCACCACCACCGGGAGGTTATTCCATACATCTACCACCCTTTCTATAAAAAGATATTTCCTTAAGATTACTCCTGAGCTTAACTTCATCCTACGCCCTCTCATTCTGGACTTTTCCTTCATTTGAAAAAGCTTCACCTCCTGAATATTAATGCCACAGAGATATTTAAACATCTCTATCATATCCCCTCTCTCCCGCCTTTCTTGCAGAGTATACAATATCAAGGACTATAAGTCTGTCTCCATACGCTTTATCATAGACCACTGACCGATTTTGTTGCTGCCCTCGGGACTGAGTCCATCAAGGTATGGTCTCCAGAATTGAACACAATATTCTAAATGGGGCCTCACCAGAGATTATACACGACACTATCATCTCTTTTTTCCTATTGGCCATTCCCCTCCCTGTGCATCCTTCTGGCTTTGACCGTCACCTTTTCTACCTGTTTTGCCATCAGATATGATCATGCCCAAGTCTCACTCTTCTTTCGTACACAGAAGTTCTTCACCCCCTATTCAATGCCGTTCCCTTGGATTTTTGCAGCCCAAGTGCATGACCCTGAATCTTTTAGCATTAAATCTTAGCTGCCAATTTCTGGACCATTCTTCAAGCTTCGGTAGATCTCTCCTCATGCTATCCACACCCCCTGGGGTGTCTACTTTATTACAGAGTTTTGTATTATTCGTAAAGGGGCACAGTCCTTCCACAATTTCACTCCCAAAGATATTTAAAAGAGCCAGCCCAAGGACAGATCCCTGCAGCACACCACTAACATCCTTTTCCTCTGAGAAAACTCCACTTAATACTACCCTCTATCTCCCTCCACTTAAGCAGTTTTTAACCTAGTCAGTCACTTTAGGCTCCATATTGAGGACACTCAGTTTATTTATCAGCTGCCTATGTGGAGCCGTGTCAAAGGTTTTGCTAAAATCCCCATCTAGCAACAGGTTGGTCACTCACTCAAAAAAAAAAAAAATCAATCAAATTTGTCTGACAAAACCTGCCTCTAGTAAAACTATGCTGCCTTGGATTCTAAAGTCCGTTAGATGCTAGAAACTTCACAATCCTCCGCTTTAGAAGCGTTTCCATTAGTTTACTCACCACTGAGGTCAGGCTAACAAGTCTATAATTTCCAACTTCATCCTTACTTCCATTCTTCTGCAGAGGGATCACATCTGCCATTCTCCAGTCCTCTGGGACCAATTCAGACTCTAAACCAGAGGCGTAGCCAGACTTCGGCGGGAGGGGGGGTCCAGAGCCTGAGGTAAGGGGGCACATTTTAGATCCTCCCCCCGCTGCCGCCACCTTTGACCCCCCCCCTGCCGATGACCCTCCCCCACCGTCGCCTACCTTTGCTGACGGGGGACTCCAATCCCCTCCAGCCGAGGTCCTCTTCCTCCAGCACAAGTCTTCGTTCTGTTTCTGAGTCTGACGTCAGACTCACAGAAACAGAACGAAGCCTTGTGCCAGAAGAAGAGGACCTCGGCTGGCGGGGGTTGGGGTCCCCCGCCAGCAAAGGTAGCCCATGGCAACGGCAGCAGGGGGGAGGGTTGGCAGTGGAAGGGGGGGTCGTCGGCAGGGGGGGGTCCAGGGCCAAATCTACGGGGGCCCAGGCCCCCGTGGCCCCACGTAGCTACGCCACTGCTCTAAACAATCATTGAAAAGGTCAGACAATGGAGCTGCCAGAACCTCTCAGAGTACCTTGAGTACCCTCAGATGTATCCATCAGACCCCATCACTTTCTCTATTTATATTAGCTAGCTCCTCATGAACACAATCTTCTGAGAATCTGTCCTGGTCTACCACACATCCATTCTCATTAGCATTTGTTTTCTGAGGTCCAACCCCGGGCATTCAATTTGAATCCCTAATCTAGCTTGTTTGCTATGGTTTTGTTATTTTATTTTAAGTGAGGTGTGCTGAGTCCGTTCTCATTTACACAGCTGGTTGCTTTATGGCTGCTCCAAGCAATAGAAGATACAAGAGCAGCTGGGTATACCTGCGTACTGCTGATGCTCCCTCTTCGGCTACTGTTCTGACTTGCTGTCGCTGTGCTTGCGCTATAACAGAGGGCGTCGAACCCCAAGAGTCCGCCAACGCAGTCACCAATGAGACACACCTGGAAAAATAATTTAGAAGTTATAGACTCTCTTAAAAGATCAATGTCAGACAGTCAGGTGGAAAAAATTCTTAAACATAACAATGCAGAAAATCAATGAACAGCGCAGGAGGAGATAATGCATCTTGAAATGGCATTCTGCATATTCCTTCTATTTTTCCTCATATATATGCACATACCTAAATTTATTTATGTTTTGGGGGCTATTTGAAAGCTACAGTATAAAAGCCTTAGGATGGATTACTCCCTTTTTTATAAATAGACTAGTAAAAAAGTCCCGTTTCTGATGCAAATGAAACGGGGGCTAGCAAGGTTTTCTTCAGAGTGTGCATGTGGGAGTGTGTGTGTCCCTGCCCTCTGCCCTCTCTCCCTCTGAGTCCAGTCCTTCAGTGTTACGTTTCCTGCTGTACTGTGTTTGTGTTACAGAGAGAGGGATTTCGTGCTGTGCTGTTTTCCTTCACTCATGGGGAAACCGGATATCTCTGGCCCTTCACACTTCCGGCTGGAGGCGCCTTTTATATATAGAGATCGTACACCGACATGGCCAATTTTGAATACATGAGCTAGTTTCTTTCTGTGATCCTGTTATAACTTCCAAGTCATTCCAAATCTCTACTGAAGGCAACCATTACATGTGTGGTAACATTAGGATTTTTATATTCCCTGCTGATAACATAACAAAAAATAAAAAGACTTGTGTGAAGAAAAAATAATTTCAAACCTTTTTCATTGACTGAGCAGTCCATTTTTATAATTACTGTTATAATTGGTATAATTTTTCTTTACCTAATCTCACCTTGCTTAGTTTTCTACTTTTGGCAAGAATACTATGCTGTACTTATTAACCTGGCTTAAATTCAAAGCTGGTTTCAAAATTCTGTTTTGTTAAAGCATAATCCTATTTGGCTTTATTTTTCAGCCTGCACAAAGCAACTGGATCCTTAAACACAAACTAGTCAGTCACTTGTGTTTGTGGATGGAGTAGTTATGCAGATAAAAAGTACATGCGGACCTTATGTATTCTCTAACCAATGGGAACAAGTTGCCTATATGTGTATTTTTTTTTTTAAACGTCACTGTTTCACCTCAGGATGCTAGCAAGTTGCCTAAGTGTTATTCTGCAAATTCCTGCGTAACTTACATAGCGTGAATTTATAAGGGGGGCACGTACATGGGCAGGACACCCACTCATATGTGTAACTTACAGAATATATTGTTACACACATTCCTTCCACAATTCCAAGAATAACATGTGTAGAATGTTTGTACGTTTGGGAAGCTCACCAGGTGGCCTTGGCCTGGATTGGCCGCTGTCTTGGGCAGGATGCTGGGCTCGATGGACCCTTGGTCTTTTCCCAGTGTAGCATTACTTATGTACTTATGCACTTATTTACGGCCTCTTACCAAGATGCGCTAGCGATTCCAACACAGCCCAAACTGAATGGGCTTTGTCGACAATGCTGCACCGGGAACCACTTGCACAGCTTGATAAGAGGCCCTTAGGCACATAGGTTTCATTATAGAATAGACTCCTCTGTGCAACCTTGGGATGCCCACTTATGGAATTGCCTTCTAAATACCTCTATAGAAATGGGGGAAAAAAGGCAACATCTGGAAAGCAGTATATACTAATACCCAAAGGGGCTCATTTTCAAAACAGAAACAAATGTCCAAAAAATGCCTCAAAGCGGCAGATGGACTTTTTTTTTTATTTTTGCCAAAACGTCCAAATCGCTATTTATGAAACATTTTAAAGAGAGTTTTCTGTGCAGTTTCTATGCAGTGCATCCAAATCACAAGGGGACATATTAGGGCGTCGTATCACAAGGGGACGTGTTATGGCGTTCACAAAACTTAAGACGTTTTTCCGCCATAATGGAACATACAAATACATCTGGGGCTAAAACTTAGATGGTTTGGTCTAGACCTATTTCAATCATGACTAAGTCACAAAAAGGTGCCCTAAATGACCCCCCACCCCCCTTACTCCCCCTGTGGTCACTGACCTCCTCCCACCCTCCAAAGCTGTGAAAGAAACAGTTCATATCAGCCTCTATGACAGTTTCAAATGTTATGGCCAGTCCTATTAGAACAGCAAGCAGGTCCCCAGAGTAGCCTAGTGGTTGGTGCAGTGCACTGCAGAGAAGGGGGACCCAGGTCCATATCCCACTCTTTAACTTGTGGAAAGTGTGAGCTGTCCAAAACCCACCAAAAACCTATTGTACCTACATACAGGTGACACATGCAGGCATAAAGGCTATTGTAATGGTGTACAGTTGGGTACAGACTGTTTCACCTATGCGGAGATGTAATGCAGACCACTAGACCCTGAGGCAGGTTATCGAAACGCTGGCCATCGTAGGTCATGGTCGATTGAGGTGCAGGAAGTACCGGAAGGAGAAGAAGTAACAGACAAGCTAAGTTAATTTAAGCTAATTAATGCTTTGATCGTTGCTATAAAAGTGAATTAAATGAGGATAGAAAACTTAAAATATAAAGTACAAAAGAAAGAGTAACGAGGTTTTTGCCCAACGATGAAGCAGTCCTGCCCCTGAAGCTGAAACTAGAGCTGGGGGCTTCTGAAATGTCAGAGCGGTTATAGTCCGACACGCCAACATTCTATTTGCAGAATCTCCTATTTTTCTAAATATTCTATTAATTAATTGTGGAGATCACTCCCTGTTGAGTTTATAGTTTGATGTCTGTATGTGGCCAGTCTACTAAATACACTGCCCTCTCCCCCCAAGATCCCAATGACTTGTTTTTGTGCATTTTTTGGGACTTTTTTTTTCCAAGAATGGTCCAAAAAGATAGACACATCAAGCAAATGCCCATTTTTGACATAAAAAGTTGGACATTTTTCTGGTCTGAAAATGGCCATGTTTGCTACTGGATTTTTTGGCCATTTTCCACAAAACATCCAAAATCGGATTTAGACATCATATCGAAAATGCCCATCATAGTACAGGAAATAATGTTCTGGCAGAGGCTAATGCTGATTTAGTGACAATCATTGAAATGTGGCTCACTGAGAACCTGGACTGGGATTATAGTTATACTTGGCTACAGTCTATTCAGAAAGAACGGGGTAGGAAAGAGGGGGTAGACTGGCACTGTATGCGAAATATTAATGCTACAGAACTGCAGGACTTATGAGGAAAGGAGGAAACAATCTGGAAAGAGGGAAACGAACATTTATTTACATTGATGTGATATACAAGCCTTCTTTGCAGACAGGGTAGAGATTTAATTGAAGACATTCATAATATTGCTATGAATGGGAACATACTATTGATAGGTGATTGGGACATCCCTGTTGAAGTGTCATCTTGCACAATTGCTTAACAAATATTTCTGTTCAGTGTTCACAAAGGAAGGGCCAGGAGAAGAACCACAGAAAATAAACACAAATAGGAATTAAGGGCCTCTTATCAAACTGCACTAGCGGTCCCTGGTGCAGCAACGCCAACAAGCATTGCCGCGCACCTTGATAAAAGAGGCCTTAAATGTATTTTTCTGTTTGTATTGTAAAAATGTGTTCTTTCCTAAAAATCAATAAAGTTAAAAAAAATGCTATACTAAAAGCAGACAAAGCATTAAGGCCCAGATGAAAGACTCCAGAGGAAATTGGAGAGTCATGGGATAGAAGGAAATGTCCTATTGTGGATTAAAAACTGGTTAAAAGATAGAAAACAGAGAGTAGGGTTAAATGGTCAGTATTCTCAATGGAGAAGGGTAGTTAGTGGGGTTCCCCAGGGGTCTGTGCTGGAACCGCTGCTTTTTAACATATTTATAAATGGCCTAGAGTTGGGAGTAACTAGTGAGGTAATTAAATTTGCTGATGACACAAAGTTATTCAAAGTCGTTAAATCGCAGGAGGATTGTGAAAAATTACAAGACGACCTTACGAGACTGGGAGACTGGGCATCTAAATGGCAGATGATGTTTAATGTGAGCAAGTGCAAAGTGATGCATGTGGGAAAGAGGACCCCGAATTATAGCTACGCCATGCAAGGTTCCACGTTAGGATTCACGGACCAAGAAAGGTGAAGTCATTGATGATACGTTGAAACATTCTGCTCAATGTGCTGCTGCGGCTAAGAAAGCAAAGAGAATGTTAGGTATTATTAGGAAAGGAACGGAAAAGAAAAATGAGGATGTTATAATGCTCCATGGTGCGACCACACCTCGAATATTGTATTCAATTCTGGTCGCCGCATCTCAAAAAAGATATAGTGGAATTAGAAAAGGTGCAGAGAAGGGCGATAAAAATGATAAAGGGGATGGGACGACTTCCCTATGAAGAAAGGCTGAAGTGCCTAGGGCTCTTCAGCTTGGAGAAAAGGCGGCTGAGGGGAGATAGGATAGAGGTCTATAAAATAATGAGTGGAGTTGAACGGGTAGATGTGAAGCGTCTGTTTACGCTTTCCAAAAATACTAGGACTAGGGGGCAAGCGATGAAGCTACAATGTAGTACATTTAAAACGAATTGGAGAAAATTCTTCTTCACTCAACATGCAATTAAACTCTGGAATTTGTTGTCAGAGAATTTGGTAAAGGCGGTTAGCTTAGCGGAGTTCAAAAAAGGTTTGGATGGCTTCCTAAAGGAAAAGTCCATAGACCGTTATTAAATGGACTTGGGGAAAATCCACTATTTCTGGGATAAGCAGTATAAAATGCTTTGTACTTTTTTGGGATCTTGCCAGGTATTTGGGACCTGAATTGGCCACTGTTGGAAACAGGATGCTGGGCTTGATGGGCCTTTGGTCTTTCCCAGTATGGCAATACTTATGTACTTATGATGGGATACATCCGAGAGTACTAGAGGAACCTAGGGTTCTGGTGGTTCTGTTGCCTGAGAAATTCCATGGTTCTTTACAGTCTGGGGCAGATGTGGGCCCTCTATACAAGTGGAAGGAGGATGTTAGCAAGCTAGTTAGTCTGGACTCAGGGCTTTTCTGTGGTGGTACAACTGGCACCTTTTCTGCCACATAATCACTAGGGATGTGCATCAAAAAAATTTAAAATTTGTTTAGTTTCCTGTGTCTTGCAGGCTTTTTTTTCATTTATTTTTTAATAACATTTTCATGTTTTGATTTGTTTATAGAAATTATTTTTTAGGGTTCAAATGGACAAGACCACCACAAGCAACATGAAACTAGCCCAGATATGGGCAGAAATTCTTAAGACTGCCCTGAACTGGTCCCTGCTGGACTCATCAGAAACAGGAACTAAGATTACCAGAAATACAAGCCACAGCTAGGCATGGGCTGGCTATAGCAAATTCTCAAGAGGCAGAATAATTCCTCCTGGAAAGTAGCTGCTTTCCACACCCAAGATCACAGGTTCAAGGTTGGCTTGTGCATTGTAGCTATTAATAACTGGAAAAAATATTTACATTTAACAATATGGGAAAGAAACCCTATGATTATATTTATCTAGGACTAAGCCTTTGAAAATTTACCTGTTCTTTAAGCACAGCTTGCACTGTTTGGAAGATTATGAAACTACCTCATGTTAAAATATTTCAAAGTTTATTTTACACCTTTGCTTTCATTGATAACATTATAAGACTGGAAAGTCCTGGTAATCAACACTGGATTTCACCTTGTAGAAAACATAATTTGCATATTTTTCTGTAAAAAAAATATGAAAGCTTGGTCTTACCTGTCCATTAAATCCAGTCCCATCTGCAGACTTGATAAAGTCATTGTAAACTTGATTGGATCTGCTAATCACCATGGCAACAGCATCCTGATACTGCGGGGAGGAAATGGCCAGCAATGGCAAGGCAGCCAATGGGATGTGGTCTTCACTGCTGCTGAGACAGCTTTCGTCATAGCTGTATGGATTCAGGCTGAAAGAAGGATTATGATAATCAGACATACAACGTGAAGGAAAGCAGAGAATATTTAATCTTTGACCAAGTGTCTGGAAACTGGAGTGCCATGGATTATTCTGACAAAATTGTTGATGTTGACAAAATGGAAAAAATTAGCTTCTCAGGACTTTGATCTCTAAAGATTCATTTAATCTCAGAATCACGAGCCAAGAGGAAATGTTTCTTAATCATTTCCCTGCTTTCTTCCACAGGATCATAAATACAAACTTTCTTTTTTTTATGAGAGTAATTTATCAGAGGTAAAAGATATCACAGTTCCCATGTGATCTCAGCTTGCATAGACAGTAACAATTTGTGAAAAGATAGATCACCTTTAGCAAACAAATGCTTTGCATAAATCATCATCATTTAATGCAGCACTGTGCATTAATCTGTTTCACATCAACATTTGGTAAAGGCTGCAAAAGGTCTGATGTGAAACAGGAAAACCAATGGTGTTTAACAGAAAAAGTGACTCCAACATTAAAGATTGTTTATAGCAACAAAGTCATTGATGGCAGAGAAAGACAAAATTGGCCTATCCAGTATTCTCAGTTCAGAGTCTTCCACTTTGGGTAGTGAAGTGGATAAATTCATATATGCAATCTAACACCAACTTCTCTGCACCCTGCCCTCATCTTGTCTCTCAAATGACCTCTCAACCCTTTTCCCACCACTGCTCTCCCTATTCAACCGCACATCTGTGTCAGCACTTTGTCCTTCCTTCATCTCTCTCAGGACTAGCTAGCCATATGCTAATTTGGTGCAACAAAGGGCATGTGCAAGCTGAAAACCGTATATTACTCTCTTGTTCTCTTCAAGTGCTGCAGAAAACATGTTTCAGATTATTAAATGAAATAACCTGAAGAAGGGGATGCATTGTAGATATGTTCTTGGGCTCTTTGGAGAGTGATATCAGGAGTAGGATAGATTTTTTTTGCATGCCATTGACAGCTTTATTTATTTAAAAACTTGTAAAACATGCCCGTTTCTGGAGCAAATGAAACGGGCGCTAGCAAGGTTTTCCTCCCGAACCCCCCCCCCCACCCCTTCAGCGTTGTGAAGCCACTGACCGTCATTGTTCCAGATCTCATCAACGCACGCCACCTTCATCTCCCGAGTCCTTGTTGTTTGTAAAGCCACTGACGCCATTGCTCCGCCCTCGACGTCATCACGTTTGACGCGAGGGCGGGGCCCAAACACAGCGATTTCGGTGGCTTCACCACCACGAACCCTTCGAACCGGAAGGAAGTGCCCGCAGGTACTGACAGTGACGTCAGTGTCCTCAGAACGTTGAGGGTGAGTTTTATTATATAGGATATTATATTCTGCTAATCACTCAGTTCTAAGCAGATTCAAATGAGACAGACATACTCAAGTCAATAATCAGACCCAGCTGTAGCGTTTACAAAAGTACATAATATTCAGCACCGCCATCCGGATAGGCAGCAGTGCAGAATATATATAGAAAGTACTTGCCACCAGTAGCTATACATAAGAAGGGCAATTCTATAAATGGGGCATCTGCATTTACCCACCCCTTGCAAATGTTAATGTGCAGAATACTAGCATGTAAGCATGCAAGAACTCCTTTTACTAAGCGAAGGTAAGCCCAACGCGGGCTTACCGCTCGCTATAACGTAAGTACTGCCAGGCTACCGCAGCAGCCCAGCGGTACTTCACAACCCTACCGCGCCGTCATTTCTGGCGCTACAAAAATTTATTTATTCTTGTAGGGCCGGACTGTACCCGGCAGTAAGCACTGCCCGGTTACTGCTGGGTTAGCGTGGGAGCCCTTACCGCCTCTTCAATGGGTGGCGGTAAGGGCTCCCCCCCCTGAAATGGCCGCGCAAGTGCTTTTCTTGCCCCACAGCCATTTCCTGCAGGAAAGAAAGGCCTTCCCTTTTACCAGCTGTGGTAAAAGGGGGCCTCGGTGCTTGTGTAAAGCACGCGCCGGTGCCAGTGCCGGCCCCCCTTTTGCCGCAGCTTGGTAAAAGGGGCCCTTAGTGTGGAGGTCATAGGTGCTATTTTGTATCGATGCAACTAAGTGGCGCAGAGGCATATTTTCAAAGCACTTTGGGAGGCTAAGTTCCATAGGTTTCTATGGAACTTTGGGAGGCTAAGTGCTTTGAAAATGAGCTTGATAGTGTTTCCAAAACCTGGTCCTGGAGGCACCCCAGCCAGTCAGGTTTTCAGGATATCCACAATGAATATTCATGAGAGAGATTTGCATGCAGTGGAGGCAGTGCATGAAAATCTCTCTCATGAATATTCATTGTGGATATCCTGAAAACCTGACTGGCTGGGGTGCCTCCAGGACCAGGTTTGGGAACCACTGGGATAGTACATATATGTAAGGAGATATACACGTGGGTAGAACATAAGCAAGAGACAGGCAGGCTCTGCCTTACATGCTTAACTTAGAGAATACTGTAAGTTATATGCATCCCTGTCACGTTTACATGACTGAAGTTTGCCGAAGGGTTAGAAAGTAAAGTTTGCCTTTTTGCGGATGATATCAAGATTTGTAACAGAGTGGACACCCTGGACGGAGTGGAAAACATGAAAATGGATCTGCAGAAGCTAGAAGAATAGTCTAACGTTTGGCAATTAAAATTCAAGGCTATAATCTTTTTAGGAAGGATAGAGAGGGGCGTAAAGGTGGAGGAGTAGCTCTGTATGTGAGAAATGACATCACAGCGACTGAAATGACAGGGAACTGGGGAAAGGAAGAAGCGATATGGATCACCTTAAAAAGAAAGGATAAAACCTCTGTCCATGTGGGTGTTGTCTACAGACCTCCGACACAATTGGAGGACCTAGATAAAGATCTGATCGCTGATATTCAAAAGTTGGGGAAGAAAAGAGAGGTGCTGTTGTTGGGAGATACGGAAGCTAGAAGAATGGTCTAAGGTTTGGCAATTAAAATTCAATGCGAAGAAATGCAAAGTGATGCACTTAGGAAGTAGAAATCCACGGGAGACGTATGTGTTAGGCGGGGAGAGTCTGATAGGTACGGGCGGAGAGAGGGATCTTGGGGTGATAGTATCTGAGGATTTGAAGGCGACGAAACAGTGTGACAAGGCGGTGGCAGTAGCTAGAAGGTTGTTAGGCTGTATAAAAAGAGGTGTGACCAGCAGAAGAAAGGGGGTGTTGATGCCCCTGTATAAGTCATTGGCGAGGCCCCACCTGGAGTATTGTGTTCAGTTTTGGAGGCCGTATCTTGTTAAGGATGTAAAAGAATTGAAGCGGTGCAAAGAAAAGCTACGAGAATGGTATGGGATTTGCGTTACAAGACGTATGAGGAGAGACTTGCTGAACTAAACATGTATACTCTGGAGGAAAGGAGAAACAGGGGTGATATGATACAGACGTTCAAATATTTGAAAGGTATTAATCCGCAAACGAATCTTTTCCGGAGATGGGAAGGTGGTAGAACGAGAGGACATGACATGAGATTGAAGGGGGGCAGACTCAAGAAAAATGTCAGGAAGTATTTTTTCACGGAGAGAGTAGTGGATGCTTGGAATGCCCTCCCGCGGGAGGTGGTGGAAATGAAAACGGTAACTGAATTCAAACATGCGTGGGATAAGCATAAAGGAATCCTGTGCCGAAGGAATGGATCCTCAGGAGCTTAGTCAAGATCGGGAGGCGGGGCTGGTGGTTGGGAGGCGGGGATAGGGCTGGGCAGACTTATACGGTCTGTGCCAGAGCCGGTGGTGGGAAGCGGGACTGGTGGTTGGGAGGCGGGGATAGTGCTGGACAGACTTGTACGGTCTGTGCCAGAGCTGGTGGTTGGGAGGCAGGGCTGGTGGTGGGGAGATGAGGATAGTGCTGGGCAGACTTATACGGTCTGTGCCTGTGCCAGAGCCGGTGGTTGGGAGGTGAGGATAGTGCTGGGCAGACTTATACGGTCTGTGCCTGTGCCAGAGCCGGTGGTTGGGAGGTGGGGCTGGTGGTTGGGAGGCGGGGATAGTGTGGGGCAGACTTATACGGTCTGTGCCTGTGCCAGAGCCGGTGGTTGGGAGGTGGGGCTGGTGGTTGGGAGGCGGGGATAGTGTGGGGCAGACTTATACGGTCTGTGCCCTGAAGAGCACAGGTACAAATCAAAGTAGGGTATACACAAAAAGCAGCAAATATGAGTTATCTTGTTGGGCAGACTGGATGGGCCGTGCAGGTCTTTTTCTGCCGTCATCTACTATGTTACTATGTTACAATGCACAGAAATGCAAAGTGATGCACTTCGGGAGTGGAAATCCACAGGAGACGTATGTGTTAGGTGGAGAGAGTCTGATATGTATAGCCAGGGAGAGGGATCTTGGGGTGATAGTATCTGAGGATCTGAAGACGACGAAATAGTGTGACAAGGCGGTGGCCGTAGCCAGAAGGTTGCTAGGCTGTATAGAGAGAGGTGTGACCAGCAGAAGAAAAGAGGTGTTGATGCCCCTGTATAAGTCGTTGGTGAGGCCCCACCTGGAGTATTGTGTTCAGTTCTGGAGGCCGTACCTTGCTAAGGATGTAAAAAAAATGGAAGCGGTGCAAAGAAAAGCTATGAGAATGGTATGAGATTTGCGTTACAAGACGTATGAGGAGAGACTTGCTGAACTAAACATGTATACTCTGGAGGAAAGGAGAAACAGGGGTGATATGATACAGATGTTCAAATATTTGAAAGGTATTAATCCGCAAACGAACCTTTTCTGGAGATAGGAAGGTGGTAGAACTACAGGACATGAAATGAGGTTGAAGGGGGGGGGGGGGCAGACTCAAGAAAAATGTCAGGAAGTATTTTTTCATGGAGAGAGTGGAGGATACTTGGAATGCCATCCCGCGGGAGGTGGTGGAGATGAAAACGGTAATGGAATTCAAACATGCGTGGGATAAACATAAAGGAATTCTGTTCAGAAGGAATGGATCCTCAGAAGCTTAGCCGAGATTGGGTAGCAGCACCGGTGGTGGGAGGCGGAGCTAGTGGTTGGGAGGAGGGGCTAGTGCTTGGCAGATTTCTACGGTCTGTGCCCTGAAAATGGCAGATACAAATCAGGGTCAGGTATACACATAAAGTAGCACATATGAGTTTATCTTACTGGGCAGACTGGATGGACTGTACAGGCCTTTTTCTGCCATCATCTACTAGGTTTCTATGTTATTATGCCAGGTCTAAGACTGGCGTAACTGCGGGCGTGTGAATGTAAGGTGTGCTGATACTGGGTTATGCTAGCGTTCTATAATGAATTCTGGGTGCCGGGACGCTATTATAGAATAGTAAGGCTGCCAACTGGTTTCAGATTCACAGGACAGGGTTTACCCAGTTGCATGCAGAGACCAGTAGTTCTGATTTCCCCATTGCATTCCCTAAGAAAAGAAAGACAGGTCCCAGCATGCACAGGGGTAAACCCAGGACAGGATCGACCCTGTCCTGTGAATCTGGATCTAGTTATCAGTCTTATAGAATAGTTTCTCACAACATAGCATGAGGGTGCCTAAATGGATATACCCACTTACAGAATTGTCCCATATGGTGATATTCTGCTCTATAAGTACAGCTAAACAGTTTAATTATGAACATGATGGGGCTAATTTAAACCACTTAACTGTATGGATAGTGACTGAATATCACTGCTGTCTGTCTGTATCAGTGGCGTTCCTAGAGCGGCTGACACCCGGGTGCATTTTTACCTGCTGGGGGGGTGCCGCGCGCCTGTCCGCTTCATTCGTTTCCATGCTCCCTCTGCCCCGGAACAGAAAGTAACCTGTTCCGGGGCAGAGGGAGCACGGAACGAGCGGCGCCGACAGGCGTGTGGCACCCCCCCCCCCCAGCGGTGTGCACCCAGGGCGGACCGCACCCACCGTCCCCCCCTATGAACGCCACTGGTTTGTATAGTTGGGAAGAACGCTATTGATCTGCTTTAGTACTAACATGATACTGTCTCTGAAAATTTCCTGTAAATGCCCAGTCCCTGTATAGTGTTACTGAAAGTTTATGGATAGGGGACTGAGGATTAGGCTGATTATTCCTATTACAAAATGAACAAAACGATCACTCTTTCAAAAAGTACAAAGACTAGGGGACACTCAATGAAGTTATATGGAGACACTTTTAAAACAAATAGGAGGAAATATTTGTTCACTCATCGAATAGTTAAGCTCTGGAACTCTTAGTATCTGGGTTTAAAAAAAGGTTTGGACATGTTCTTGGAGGAAAAGTTCACAGTCTGTTATTAAGATGGACATGGGGGAAGCCATTGCTTGTCCCAAGATTGGTAGCATGGAATGTTGCTACTATTTGGGATTCCAGAATTTTGCTACTATTTGGGATTCCAGAATGTTGCTACTATAGGGGTTTCTGCCAAGTACTCGTGACCAGAATTGGCCACTGTTGGAAGCAGTATACTGGGCTAGATGGATCATTGGTCTGACCCAGTATGACTACTCTTATATTATTATGTACTCCAATCAAATAAAAACACCATTCATGTTCATGTAACATCACTCATTAATTTAGAGGCACTGAGAGATAAGAAGGCATAATCAAGGAATACAACAATAATTGCACTAGATTTTATTCATGTCTAAGACCTCACACCACATTGTTGTGCAAATAACCACACCTTAGACATGAATGAAATCTAGTGTAATTACGTTTCTCTCTCCAGAGTGGAAGGAGTTCATTATAACATACCCAGTGTACCTGAATATAACTCACCTTGAGCTACTACTGAAAAAAGTGTGAGCCAAATCTAAATAAATAAATAACAATCGTTGCTTGCTCTGTGGAGGCCACGTGGATCTCATTCAGAAATGGAAGCTTCAACATCTCTTTTTGGGACAACCTCAAAGACCTATCAAGAGCATAAAAGTGGAGCTTTCCACTAGATGAGGAGTACATCCCAATACAGAGCACGATAAACTATATTTTGAAAAAAAAAAAAGAAACTGATTTGTTCTCTGTCTGCTTTAGTGTAAAAGTTAGTCCTGATCGCTGGAAATTATTCTAATTTCTGCAACGGGTGATAATTATCATACAGTGCTTCATAACCACTGGAGATATTAAAGTCATTTTTCACAAGTAACAGGATATGTCAACACAACTTGATGGATGACGTGGTTCTAAATTGACATTGTTCTGCTAAAGCATAATCTTTTTAAATAGTGCTTAATGTGTCCAGAGTGCTAGAAATTCCAGGGAGATATGGCAAGAATAAAACATTAACTATCATTTTTGTTTGCTGTGATGCATGGTGAACAAACTAACATGTAAAAACAATTTACAAAATGTTATCTTGGCCAAAGGTAGTTTGGTCCATTGATAAATACTGATGGATTTGACCAAGCCTGACAAAAGTATTCTCCTCCCAAACTGAGACAGATTAGTTATAATCAATTACATATTCACACACAATTTAAGCACGTAAAGAGGGGCATAATCGAACAGAAACGCCTATCTCCATGGGCGTTTATCTCCGAGAACGGGTCCGTGAAGGGGCGGACTGAATCGTATTTTGGAAAAAACATGGACGTTTATCTTTTTCTGAGCTGGGCGTTTTTGTTTTTCAGCGATAATGGAAACCGAAAACGCCCAGCTCAAAAACGAATAACTCCAAGACATTTATTCGTGGGAGGGGCCAGGATTCGTACTGCACCGGTCCACCTCACATGCCAGGACACCAACCGGGCACCCTAGGGGGCACTTTTACAAAAAAAAAAAAAAAAAAAAGGTAAAACAGCTCCCAGGTGCATAGCACCCTTCCCTTGGGTGTTGAGCCCCCAAAGTCCCCCTCAAAACCCACTGCCCACAAATCTACACCATTACTATAGCCCTAAGGGGTGAAGGGGGGCACCTACACGTGGGTACAGTGGGTTTGGGGGGCGGTTTGGAGGGCTCCCATTTACCAGCACAAGTGTAACAGGTGGGGGGGGGGGATGAGCCTGGGTCCACCTGCCTGAAGTCCACTGCTCCAGTGACCTGCATACTGCTGCCAGGGAGGTGGGGGTATGACATTTGAGGGTGAAAATAAAAAGTTGTGAAACGGCATATTTTGTGGTGGGAGGGGGTTCGTGACCACTGGGGGAGTCAGGGGAGGTCATCCCCGATTCCCTCCAGTGGTCATCTGGTCATTTAGGGCACTTTTTGGGGCCTTATTCGTGGAAAAACAGGGTCCAGGAAAAGTGCCCTAAATTCTCGCTAAAAACACATATTTTTTTTCCATTATCGGCGAAAGGCGCCCATCTCTGATCGGCAGATAACCACGCCCCAGTTCCGCCTTCACCACGCCTTCGACACGCCCCCATCAACGTTGTCCGCATCCGCGACAGAGTGCAGTTGAAAACGTCCAAATTCGGCTTTTGATTATACCGCGTTATTCGTTTTTGTGAGATAAACGTCCATCTCCCGATTTAGGTCGGAACTTGGGCGTTTTTCTCGTTCGATTATAAGCAGGAAAGTCTCCAGGATAAACATTGAGTTTGGCCAAGGTGAAAAAGGTCAAAATAGTATGGCATTCCAATGCCAGTCTACAATTGAAATGATTGCCTTAGTAAACTGTATTTAAGGGTCCTTTCACTAAGCTGGGGAAGGCACTAATGTGTGCCTACCAGAACTTAAAATGCTTTACCATGGGGTGTGCTCTAGGCGTGGCCATTTATGCCAATGAAAACCTGGTATAAATGCCGATGCCTAAATTACACATGGAACGGGCATATTCTATAACACTGCACGCAAATTCAAGGAATGCCCATACCCCACCCATGGCCACACCCCATTTTCCGAGCCACGTCTTAGAAGTTACACGCATCACTTTCTAGAATACTCTTAGACATTAGTGCATGTAAATTCTAATTATTGCCAATTAGTATAATTGCTTAAGTTCAATTATCAGTGCTGATTGGCTTGTTAAGATAATTACATTGCGCGTACAACTCAAGTCACACTGCAGATAATGGCGGTCATTATCCATGTAAATGCCTTTCAATATTAGGGCTTGTGACTACAATGCATTGTTCTAATGAAAAGGATTATCACAATGCTCTAGGTCAGAGGAATATAATCCTTCAGGATATCCTGTTATCCACAATGGGCTTAACTCTATAACAGGATGCCCTGATGGCACACGCTGAGCACCAATTCTATGATGGCATTTGTGTGCCATGATGCCATTATAGAATACTAGCAAAAGTCGACTCTGGCACACCTAAATGTAGCTGTGAACATTTACGCCAGGTCTATGGCTGGCATAAATATTAGCATCTAAGGGGTGTAGCTATCTACATGAGCTACTGTTAAGATTTTAACATGATCCTGTTCTATTTTAGCATAGGTCCCATTTGATATAATGAGACCTAGTTACAAATAAATAACTAGAGTTAATACAATTTCCAAAACACAACTAATACCTTACACTGAATACTCAGCAATTCGTGCAAGGCTTCCAAAGATATTTTATAAAATATTTGCACAAAACACAAAGAGGAAAAAGCCTCAGCAGACCCCAGCTATTTCATGTCATTATAGCTAATCGGGGTTCAGTGTATCATTGGCATAAAAAAAGTTTAGGGAGCTCATTACTAAAACACTCTCACTAACTAGACATAATGTGCTCCTGCCTGTTAACTACCGTAAGTCCCTAAAGCAGAAACGAAACGCTGGCCACCGTCAGACTTATGTGGTGGTCATAAAACTTGCAAGCTATGTTGTTTTGAAAGAGTATGAAGTAGAGCGTATTATATTTTTTTGATTTGTGAAATAATATAAAATAACGCAAAAGAGGTTTTTCTTTTCATGCTGATGGTAGACACTGAACCCCGATTGGCTATAATGACATAATGGGGTCTGCTAAGGCTTTTTCCACTTTGTGTTGTGCAAATATTTTACAAAATATCTTTGGAAGCCTTGCAAAAATTGCTGAGTATTTGGTGTAAGTCACAACTCGGGCATTCGGCACACACTCAGACGTATCAACCCTCTCCTGCCTCCAAATTCAAAAGGACTTCCTGTGCAGTTCGAATTCCTCTCTCCTCCTCCCTTGCTCCTCCCCTTCTTTCCTGCCCCCTCCCCTTGCTACCCCTTGTTTCCCTCCCACTCTGTTCTCTAGCTGGCCCTCCCTGTACCCTCCCCCACACTTCTGTCTTCGCTGGCCTTCAGCCCGGTTGTGGTCGGCCCCCCTTTAATGGGTGTGCCTGGTTCTTTAGTTGTGTTTTAAAAATTTAAAAGTACTTCAACGTCTTCCAATTTATTATTGATACTGTTAACAATAAAATAACATCTTAGAAGTAGCACACTCTGATAACTTTCTCCTAATTGTGGCAGTAATGTGTGTAAACATACAGTATTCTGTAAGTTGTGTGTGAAAATGACTGATTCTTTTTTTACATTTTTGTAAGTGATATTGCTGAAGGGCTGTCTGGTAAGGTTTGTCTCTTTGCAGATGATACCAAAATCTGCAATAGCGTAGACATCCATGATGGTGTGGATAATATGAGAAAGGACCTAGCAAAGTTTGAAAAATGGTCCGGAATTTGGCAGCTAAAATTTAGTGCTAAAAAATGCAGGGTCATGCATTTGGGCTACAAAAACCCGAGAAAACGGTAGAGTTTAGGGGGTGAAGAGCTTTTGTGCATGAAAGATGAGCGGGACTTGGGTGTGATCATAAGTGATGATTTTGTGGCCAAACAGGTAGAAAAGGCAATAGCAAAAGCTAGGGAGAGGAACGGCCAGTAGGAAAAGAAGGTGATACCCCCTGTATAAGATTCTGGTGAGACCTCATTTTGAACATTATGTGCAATTCTGGAGGCCACACCTTCAAAAAGATATAAACATGATGGAGTCGGTCCAGAGGGCGGCTATTAAAATGGTCAGTGGTCATTATAAAGCATATATGGGGACTGACTTAAAGATCTCAATATATATACTTTGGAAGAAAGGTGGGAGAGGGGAGATATGATGGAGATGTTTAAATACCTATGTGGCATAAATGCACAAGAAGTGAGTCTCTTTCAATTGAAAAGAAGCTCTGGAATGAGTAACATAGTAACATAGCAGATGACTGCAGAAAAAGACCTGCACGGTCCATCCAGTCTGCCCAACAAGATAAACTCATATGTGCTACTTTTTGTGTATACCCTACTTTGATTTGTACCTGTCCTCTTCAGGGCACAGACCGTATAAGTCTGCCCAGCACTATCCCCGCCTCCCAACCACCAGCCCCGCCTCCCACCATCGGCTCTGCCACCCAATCTCGGTTAAGCTCCTGAGGATCCATTCCTTCTGAACAGTATTCCTTTATGTTTATCCCACGCATGTTTGAATTCCGTTACCGTTTTCATTTCCACCACCTCCCGCGGGAGGGCATTCCAAGCATCCACCACTCTTCTCCGTGAAAAAATACTTCCTGACATTTTTCTTGAGTCTGCCCCCCTTCAATCTCATTTCATGTCCTCTCGTTCTACCGCCTTCGCACCTCCGGAAAAGGTTTGTTTGCGGATTAATACCTTTCAAATATCTGAACATCTGTATCATATCACCCCTGTTTCTCCTTTCCTCCAGAGTATACATGTTTAGGTCCGCAAGCCTCTCCTCATACGTCTTGTAACGCAAATCCCACACCATTCTCGTAGCTTTTCTTTGCACCGCTTCAATTCTTTTTACATCCTTAGCAAGATACGGCCTCCAAAACTGAACACAATACTCCAGGTGGGGCATCACCAACTACTTATACAGGGGCATCAACACCCCTTTCTTCTGCTGGTCACACCTCTCTCTATACAGCCTAACAACCTTCTAGCTACGGCCACCGCCTTGTCACACTGTTTCGTCGCCTTCAAATCCTCAGATACTATCACCACAAGATCCCTCTCCCCGTCCGTACCTATCAGACTCTCACTGCCTAACACATAACGTCTCCCGTGGATTTCTATTCCCTAAGTGCATCACTTTGCATTTCTTCGCATTGAATTTTAATTGCCAAACCTTAGACCATTCTTCTAGCTTCCTCAGATCCCTTTTCATGTTTTCCACTCCCTCCCGGGTGTCCACTCTGTTACAGATCTTTGTATCATCTGCAAATAGGCAAACGTTACCTTCTAACCCTTCGGCAATGTCACTCACAAATATATTGAACAGAATCGGCCCTAGCACCGATCCCTGAGGCACTCCACTACTCACCTTTTCCTCCTCCGAGCGAATTCCATTCACCACCACCCTCTGGCATCTGTCCATCAACCAGTTCCTAATCCATTTCACCACTTCGGGTCCTATCTTCAGCCCGTCCGGTTTATTTAAGAGCCTCCTGGAGGGAACCGTGTCAAAAGCTTTGCTGAAATCTAAGTAGATTACGTCTATAGCTCGTCCCTGATTCAATTCTCCTGTCACCCAATCAAAGAATTCAATGAGATTCGTTTGGCACGAAAAGGGGATGGACTCAGAAGTAACCTGAGGAAATACTTTGTTCATGGAAAGGCTAAATTCGTGGAACAGCCTCCCAGTGGAGGCGGTGGAGATGAAAACAGTATCTGAATTCAAGAAAGCTTGGGGGTAAGGATATAGGATCTCTAAGGATCTGTTAACTCTGTTCATTATCCTACTTCACTATTGTTGAAATTCAAACTCTGTATTTTTAATCTAAACTGTAAGCCACATTGAACTCAAGCTTGTTTTCAGGATAATGTGGGATATACATGTCAAATAAATAAATAAGGGAGTAGATGGCATGGATGAGCAGACTAGATAGGCCATATGGTCTTTATCTACCTTCATTTTTTCATTTTTCTTTATTTCTAAATGGGAGTCCAGTCTATTGCCCGCCCATGCTTCACCATATGAACACCACTCTCACAATTATGTAGTATTGCAGTTTAATGCATAATTATAGAATAGTGTTTAGAGGGTTTACTGCCATGTACATGCATAAGTGTTAGCAATATTCTATAAATTTACACATGCAATCAGTTGTAAATTCAAGAACCTTGTTATAGAATAAGCTGGAAAGAGCAATTATTGGGCAGATTTGAAACCGTTTTGTCTGAAAACCAATGATTTGCATAGTTTGGTTGCTCAGAAAGCCTGGCCCATTTCATCTTAGAAATAATTTTGCTGTGAATCTCTACATGACATGTTGCTAGTAGGGATATTAGCCTGTTTTAATTAATTCCCCCGGGACTACTAGTGTTTGGTTTGATCTCAGGGGGAACTGGTTGAAGAACAACAAAGCATCTGCCTGTAACATCTGTCTAGACAGGAGTCTCAAGTTTAAATCTCAGCATGGCTGATTCACCTTTTTAATATTCTGAGGTAGACAATATGAAATCCATCTGTGTGGTAATTAAGCCATAAATTTAATTGTAAGAATCGGTGAATCTGTGTGTGTGTGAGTACTTTAGATAAGCATTCTTTATAAAACACTAAGGTTTGTCTGGGTCAAAGTTGTGAAGGGCTTTCTGAACCATGACGACATTTGCAGAATTGAAACTCATTCTGACCTATTTTTGAAGCGTCAAAGTTACACACGTCTCAAATAGAAATGTTATTGACTTTAAGTGTGCTTGAAGGTAAAGTGTTCACTTCCTCATCAACAAACATCAAGCCAAGTCAGTTTCACAAGGACGGTGCCGCTCAGCTCTGACATAGAATCAGCAGTTTGTGGTTGATGCAGCCTACGAAAATCCGATTCCATTTCCATCATCCACCTCAAGTGTTGGGAATATAACGATGAATTACCGCAGCTTGTGCAAACATCAAATTCTTTATACACTTTAGCACTGTAGGAAGACATGCAGACATTTTCCAGCAGTAAGACAGGATAATTCCTTTACGAGAGGGCAAATTTCACAGAAGCAAAAAAAAAAAAAAAAAAAAGACAATATATTCAGAATCATACTTCCTTAAGGGGTCCTTTTACTAAGTTGTGCTGAAAAATGTCTTGCGGTATTGTAGGCACGAGTTTTGGGCGCGCGCCAATCCATTTTTCAGCGCACCTGTAAAAAAGGCCTTTTTAAAATTTTTGCCGAAAACGGACGTGCGGCAAAATCAAAATTGCCGCGCATCTATCTTGGGTCTGTGACCTGTCAGCCATTGACCTAGCGGTAAAGACTCACGTGCGTCAAATGCCACTTGGCACACGTCCGATACGTGTGTCTTAAAATATAAATTTTCGGACGCACGTATTGGATGTGCGCTAAAAATGAAATTACCACAAGAGCCAAACGGTAGCCGGGCGGTAACTCCATTTTGGTGCACGTTGGGCGCGCGTAGATGTTTACATGGCTTAGTAAAAGGGCCCCTAAATTTCTTTCAATGGAGTTAATGTACAAGACTGTTGTTGGACAGATAATCTGCCTATAAAAAGTTCTAAAGCAGGCTTGTCCAACCTTTTTCTGTTGGGGGCCACATATTTTATATTTTGCAACAAAGGGCCAAAACACACACAATTAAATCTCCCACGCTTCAGCTACAGAAGAAACAGTGGGCTTCCTGCTTCTGCACTGTGATATGGCTCTTTGCAAGCTTGAATATAACAAAAGAGAGGGAACGAAGTACAAACTAAAGTCCAAACAAAAAAACAGCACCACGGGCCTTTAAAAATGGATACAGAAAGTGAAAGTGCCTTGTTGCTTTGTAGCTTTTACTATACAAGATGTGGGGTAAGGAATAATATATTGTAGAGAAATATATTTGAGTTATTGCCCAAGTTTTCCACGTCATCACTGTGACCCCTGACGTAGGTGCTAGTCACCGAAACACGGCCCGTGTTGGGTCTTTTTGTCAAGGCTCAATCATTAAAGAACTGTGTTCCATTTTTAAAGGCCCGTGGTGCTGTTTCTCTGCAAGCTTGAGTTATGTGGTGCTAGAAGTTTGGGTTGGGTTCATGGTTTCAAGTCTCAGTAATCCTGCCCAAGCATCACAAGAACTGCCTAGCTTCCGAGGGTCAGAAAAAAAGCACTTGGTGGGCCAGATTCTGCACTTGGTGGGCCGTAGGTTGGACAAGCCTGTTCTAAAGCATGTTGAAGTAGTGAAATACAGCCCTAAGGACATAAGAACATAAGTATTGCCATAATGAGAAAGACCCAAGGTCCATCAAGCCCAGCATCCTGTTTCCAACAGTGGCCAATCCAAGTCACAAATACCTGGCAAGATCCCAAAAAAGTACAAAACATTTTATACTGCTTATCACAGAAATAGTGGATTTTCTCCAAGTCCATTTAATAATGGTCTATGGACTTTTCCTTTAGGAAGGCATCCAAACATTTTTTTAAACTCTGCTAAGTTAACCGCCTTTACTAAATTCTCTGGCAACAAATTCCAGAGTTTAATTGCACGTTGAGTGAAGAAAAATTTTCTCCGATTCGTTTTAAATTTACTACATTGTAGCTTCATCGCATGCCCCCTAGTCGTAGTATTTTTGGAAAGCGTAAACAGACGCTTCACATCTACCTGATCAACTCCACTCATTATTTTATAGACCTCTATCATATCACCCCTCAGCCACCTTTCCCCAAGCTGAAGAGCCCTAGGCGCTTTAGCCTTTCCTCATAGGGAAGTTGTCCCATCCCCTTTATCATTTTTATCGCCCTTCTCTGCACCTTTTCTAAATCCACTATATCTTTTTTGAGATGCAGCGACCAGAATTGAACACAATATTCGAGGTGTGGTCGCACCATGGAGTGATACAAAGGCATTATAACATCCTCATTTTTGTTTTCCATTCCTTTGCTAATAATACCTAACATTCTATTTGCTTTCTTAGCCGTAGCAGCACACCGAGCAGAAAGTTTTAACGTATCATCAACGACGACACCTAGATCCCTTTCTTGGTCCGTGACTCCTAACTTGGAACCTTGCATATAATTCGGAGTCCTCTTTCCTACATGCATCACTTTGCACTTGCTCACATTATATGTCATCTGCCATTTAGACGCCCAGTCTCCCAGTCTCATAAGGTCCTCTTGTAATTTTTCATAATCCTCCCGCGATTTAACGACTTTGAATAACTTTGTGTCCTCAGCAAATTTAATTACCTCACTAGTTACTCCCATCTCTAGGTCATTTATAAATATGTTAAAAAGCAGCGGTCCCAGCACAGACCCCTAGGGAACCCCACTAACTACCCTTCTCCATTGAGAATACTGACCATTTAAATCTACTCTCTGTTTTCTATCTTTTAACCAGTTTTTAATCCACAATAGAACACTACCTCCTATCCCATGACTCTCCAATTTCCTCTGGAGTCTTTCATGAAGTACTTTGTCAAATGCCTTCTGGAAATCCAGATGTACAATATCAACTTGCTCACCCTTTATCCATATGTTTGTTCACCCCTTCAAAGAAATGTAGTAGATTGGTGAGGCAAGATTTCCCTTCACTAAATCCATGTTGACTGTCTCATTAATCCATGCTTTTGAATATGCTCTGTAATTTTGTTCATAATAATAGTCTCTACCATTTTGCCCGGCACCAATGTCAGACTTACCGGTCTATAATTTCCCAGATCTCCTCTGGAACCTTTTTTGGCTAAGCCTCCCCAGCCCAAATGCAACCTTCCTTTCCTCTTTTGAACATAGTAACATAGTAAATGACGGCAGAAAAAGACCTGCATGGTCCATCCAGTCTGCCCAACAAGATAAACTCATATGTGCTACTTTTTGTGTATACCTTACCTTGATTTGTACCTGTCCTTTTCAGGGCACAGACCGTGTAAGTCTGCCCAGCACTATCCCTGCCTCCCAACCACCAGCCCTGCCTCCCACCACCGGCTCTGGCACAGACCGTATAAGTCTGCCCAGCACTATCCCCGCCTCCCGCCCCCGGCTCTGCCACCTACTCTCGGCTAAGCTCCTTAGGATCCATTCCTTCTGAACAGGATTCCTTTATGTTTATCCCACGCGTGTTTGAATTCTGTTACTGTTTTCATTTCCACCACCTCCCGCGGGAGGGCATTCCAAGCATCCACTACTATCTCCGTGAAAAAATACTTCCTGACATTTTTCTTGAGTCTGCCCCCCTTCAATCTCATTTCATGTCCTCTCGTTCTACCGCCTTCGCACCTCCGGAAAAGGTTCGTTTGCGGATTAATACTTTTCAAATATTTGAACGTCTGTATCATATCACCCCTGTTTCTCCTTTCTTCCACAAACCCTGCCAGCTAAAGAAGTGCTGCTTCGTGCAGAAACACATGAGATATAAATGGAACTCCTGTCCGTCCGTCCGCTCGCTCATCCGCCCCTCTGTCCCCCGATTCCATAGCTGTCAACAAACAGAGTGTGCGTGGGGCCATAAGCAACCTCCTTTCCTTGGCCGTCGCTTCCTGGAATCCTGCCTGAACAGGATGCTGCATCATAGGGGGTGGGACCGGAACAACTGTCAGCAACGTACGCTCCATGGCCCCGCGGACAGTGTCTGTCCACCGACGTCCACTGCACTGAATCGGAGAGGCAGCACCGCAGCACAGAAAGGCAGGCAGCTTCTTTTTGTTTTTGTGGCTGGGGGAAGAAAAAAAAGAGAGACGGACGGTAATGCTGGAGATAGGAAAGACTAGAGAGAGGATGATGGGGAGGGAAGAGATAGAGGCACCATACTGGATATTTGGCGGGTCAGACAGAGGAGCAAGGCTGGATATTTTGGGGGAGAAGAGGCAGATGGGCAAAGCTGGATATTGGGGAGAGTGTTCTTTCTTCATTTTTGACTTCTGGCTTGGCTGTAGGGGTAAGGTAAGAGGGTCCATGGACTCCATGGTGCATGCTGTGTCAGATTATTAAAAAAAATGTGTAGGCCTTCTGTAAAAATTCTAAATCTGTTCCAGGAGGATAAGCATTAGGCAGTGCCTTAAAAGGTGGAGGACAAAAGATTTTGCTTTCTTTTTTACTTATTTGACAGTTTTTTAAATTTATTTGAAAGCTTCCCATATCTAGATTTAAATATTATGAAATAAAAATTGAATATCACTAAAACAGCTTAAAATTATTATAGATGGTAGAACTGGACATAGAGGGGAGGGCAGGGGAGAGGAGATTTGCTGGACATGGAGGGGAGGGCAGGGAAGAGAGGAGAAATCACTGGACATGGAGGGGAGGACAGGGGCAGAGGAGAAATCATTGGGCATAGAGGGGAGGGCAGGGGAGAGGAAAATTGCTGGATTTGGATGGCTGGAGGGGACAGGGGAGAGGAGATTTGCTAGATATGAATGGAGGAGAGGGCAGGGGAGAGAGGAGAGTTGCTGGACATGGATGAATGGAGGGGAGGGAAGACTGGAAGGAGATGCACATGGATGGAGGGGAGGGAAGAGAGGAGAAATCTGGACATAGATGGAGTGGAGGGCAGGGAAGAGACGAGAAATGTTGGGCAGGAATGGAGGGAAGGAAAGACAAAGGAAGGAGATGCACATGGATGGAGGGGAAGGGAGAGAGGAGAAATGCTGGACATGGATGGAGGGGAGTGCGGAGAACTGCTGGATATGGATGGAGGGAAAATTGCTGAATTTAAGGGCTGGATCGGAACACTTTGAGGGAAGATGCTGAAACTGGAGAAAAGATAGGGACAGGGCTACAGATGGTAGACAGGACGCATAAGGACACAGGAGGATGATGGACATGGTGAGAGAAAAAAAAGATCAAATGGAATGAAGACACTGCATAAAACAGAAGACACTGGGACCAAAGCGAACAGGAAAACTAAATGATCAGACAACAAAGGTAGAATTTATTAATTGTAATATGTCAGCTTTTGGAAATGTGCATCTGTGATATGTTGCATGTAAGTTTCAATTTTTCTAGTACTGCTGCATGCTGAGTCTGACTTCTTGAGGTAACTTTCCAGTTTTGCCTTCATATCTGTTGTGTCATGTGTTTTTCATGTGTGATCAAGATGCAGTATTCTGCTAGCGTGTAGTATTTGCCAGCATTTTGTTTTGTTTCACTAGGTTGTGTACTGGTGTTTTAGAGCCCGGTGTAATTATACTGCTGCCTTTCCACGCATAAGGTTGTAGCTCGTCCTGTCCTTGGAATTAGTGCTGTTATGGTTTGGTAAGCTTATGAGTGTGTTTTTGCACAAGTTTGTGTGTAGTGTTTTGCACTGGAGAGATTGTGTGTTGGCCTTACTGAGGTGGCACCAAAACATCAGAAAGGGTGTAGAGCCTAAATCATGACACACTACCTCTTGACAGATCTACATATGGTCGTTAATAAAAGGAGCTCATTGTGAACACTATCCACCCTAAAAGGGTGTTCTGTGGCTCTACATGAGAATTGTGATGATATGATCCCTTGTTTCATATTGTTGACGGTCTGCATTTTCCGTATGGGTGGTATATTGGTGTATTAGGTTCTGCCCAGTGTAATATTTATGGTACAGTAAGGTTCTGAGTGTGTTTTTGCACAAAGTTGTGCATAGTGTTTTGCAGTTGAGCGATTGTGGTTAGTATATGCTTTGAGCAACCACTTTATTCTTTGACATATGATACATATCTTAATAAAAGGTATTAATTGTGACTATTTTATTTGTACTTATTTTTTTTCTGTGTGTTGTCAGACAATTATGGATGTAAGCTCCACCCCCGGCCCCACCCCTAACCCTGCCCCCTTTAGCCTCCCCAAACAGTTGGGCCACCGACTGCCTATGGGCTCAGGCCCACCCAAAATCGACTGTCTAGCTATGCCCCTGTTATGAAGCTGATGCTGGGAGTAGGTGAGTGCAGCATACACACCACTTGCCTCTAGCAATATTGCCAGCTGGGCTGCCTTTCAATCCTGTTCTTCTAACCCTCTTTCTACCCACCCCTATGATGAAAGGATTAAATGATGATGTAAAGAATTAGCTGTTCCTGAGAAGACCTTGCATCTGGCTCCTTCACAGAGTTGTAATATTTAATGAATGTATTCAGCCTGCCAGGTTTGCATTAAGGAAGCTGCTGCTGAGACTCTAGCATTATTTGGCAGACTAACTACCTAGCAATGTGCCAGGATGCACTGCGAGGGGTCAGGCACCACCATTTTGAAAGATGGCATCACTCTTGCCTTTAAAGGTATGGGTTGGGGGGGGGGGGGAGGTTGAAGAGCTGGAAGATGTCAGGGTGGTATTCAGGGTGAGTTGTGGGGAGTCTGGTGGCAAATAATATGAGAAGTCTGGGAATGATCGGTGATGGAGTCTTGGGTCACCATGGAATTTCTTTGGGGGGGGGGGGGGGTCAAGGGGAGGTGCAAGGAGGCCACATGCTACCAGGGTGATTTTTTAGGGGGCAGGGGAAGGGCCACTGGGGCATTATTGGGCAATGTAAAGGGACAACCAGATCATTCTTTTGTAGGGGAGGGAAAGACATGCAAGGGAACCATTTGCACCATGAATTATTTTTAAGGAGAGTCAGAAGTGGGGGATGGAAAGGTACAAAGGAACCAATGCTCTGTAGATGGGAAAGAAGGTACAAGGGCGTCAATTACATCACCATGAGTTGTTTTGGAAGATGGTCAAGTGAGGCAAAAGGCAAAATGCATCGCTCCTAGGGACCATAGCATCCCTGAAGCACACCATCACTATGTACACCCCAGGGAATTATCAATACAAAAAAACACTTCACTTTAAATGTGCTCTGCTCTTTCAGAAGCAAGATCTACTACTCGCTCTTATATTCAAACTAATCTGAAAAACAGGGAGGAAAAAGCCTCAGATAATGCAGGTTATTTCAATCACTGGCATAAAAAACCATCCCCCAAATCAGAACATTCTTACTTTATACTTTTGCAATTTTTCTTTTAAAAAAGCTTATGTTAAAAAAACCCAGTTACTTAGCTTAAATAGCTGTATTACTCTCCCCCAGGGGGAAACTTTCAATTGCTGCACATAAAGAACATAATTATGTATTACCACAGCTTTCAAAACAACATTTATTTTCTTGATAAATAAAACCAAACAGTACACTTACTGCTCTCTCGCTCACACCCACTAGCTGAGCACTTTCAAAATGGTGGCTTGGCATTCCGACAGCCTTTTCATACAAAAAAAACCAGCCAATTAGAATCTCACATTGAATCTATTGGTTGTACCCAATGAAAAGCACTCCAAACAGGCAACTGTAAAACTATCAAAATATTGAGGCAACTACAAAATAAATGGTTCAATTCAAGCTCAGAATTCAAACCACTGGGTTATAAACAGCCCAATCGAAAAATCCATTTTTGCTCTTTCTTAACAAGTTGCAGCTGATGGTCTCCTCCCCTAACATCTTCAGGCACTCGGTCAACTGTAAAACAATGTAGATCATCAAAGGAATGCTTTTGATCAATAAAATGTTCCACAAGAGGTACCTCGCTAACATTTCTTCTTAATGCACTACAATGTTCTATAATCCTTCTTTTTAATTTTCTTGACATTTGCTCTACATAAAGCTGTGGGCATGAGAACTGAATACAGTACACAACATATTGTACCACTTGTGATTCATACTATCTTAAATCATACTTCTTTTGATCTCTTGGAGTTATAAAACTTGACAGTGTTAAAATCAGAGGACAAATAGAACAATTATTACATGCACTATGTCCTTTCATGGTGTCAGCCGCTGTAATATTTCAGAACAGTGCTGGCGACAGAAATTCCTTTAGATTCTTGCCTCACTTATATGCTAGTCGTAACTCTTTCTCTGTAAACATTGGCATTATTTGTAATATCCCCAATGCTTTCTCAGAATCTTCACAAGCTCTTTACTACCTGCTCCATACTGTAACACATAAGTGATCACGTCATCCTCTGATTCACAGGAAGTATGTGTAGAAAATAAAAGTTCTTGATTATTGTATAATGCACATCAATATGCTGTTTTTAACATCTCGCTTCAAATCGGTGTATTTCTTTTAATATCTAAAGTTTTAAAAACTTGAAGAAGCACTGAGGAGTACAGGTATCAAGTGCGGGTGCTGAAAAAGAAATTGGCCCAAAGGGGGTATCCGATTTGATGAGCAGATATTTCTTTTTTGCCATAATTTGCTGAAAGATGAATGAATTACATTACAGAGTCTGAATGTTATAGGGCAATTAAATGTGCAATGAAATTATAAAGAGCTCACTGAGGACCCTACAAAGTTTTTACAACAATGAATCCAGCAAGTTGCTGAGGAAGGTCTACTGAATGGATTTTTGACCATGCAAGAGTTCTTAGTTTTGAATAAAAAATATCCTCAAACACCTGTGATTTACATGCTATCTAAAGTACATAAGACTTTGATTAATCCCCCTGGAAGACCAATAGTTTCCAGTAAAGATTCTTTACTGGAACCCCTCTCGAATTTGCTGACCATATCTTACGACCACTTGTAAAACTATCTTTTTCATACATTAGAGATTCTTCCCATCACAGACTGAAAAGGAACAGAAGGGCACACTTCCCTGTAATTTATCCAGTTGCAAACTATGCCAAAACATTTCACAGGACCCCACAGTCATAGTAACATAGTAGATGACGGCAGAAAAAGACCTGCACGGTCCATCCAGTCTGCCCAACAATTTGAACTCATGTGTATACCTTACCTTGATTTATACCTGTCTTTTTCTGGGCACAGACCGTATAAGTCTGCCCAGCACTATCCCCACCTCCCAACCACCAGTCCCTCCTCCCACCACCAGCTCTGGCACAGACCGTATAGGTCTACCCACCACTATCTTCGCCTCCCAACCACCAACCCCCCACCGTCTCCGCCACCCAATTTCGGCTAAGCTTCTGTGGATCCATTCCTTCTGCACAGGATTCCTTTATGTATATCCCACGCATGTTTGAATTCTGTTACCGTTTTCATCTCTACCACCTCCTGCAGGTCATCCACAAAGGAAAGATATTCAACATAAAGGAATCTTTCACTTGCTCATCTTCCAATGTGGTATATATCATTCAGTGTAAAAAAATGTAACGAAGGATGTTATATTGGAGAAAAAGGCCAGATGCTTAAGACAAGATTCAATTTACATAGACATCACATGAACAATACTGGTGCCAGTAGGGCTCCCACCCCTGTTGGTCAGCATTTTACAGGACCAGGACACTGTACCAGTGACTTCACAGTGAAAATCCTGAAAGGTAACTTTAAAACCATACAAGAACGTAAGACTTTTGAAGTCAGAATGATTGAATATTTTAACACCCAACAGAAAGGACTTAACAAGGATCTGGGGTTCCTAGCCCATTATAAACCATAAAGCTGTATGTCTCTGTTGATCACCCCACCCCTCACCTATCCACACCCATCCTGTTAGAATATCAATGATATGCTTTGATGTCCCCATGCATACCTCCTACCCACCCCCATCCTCCCACCCTGTCAGACTGTCATAGTAATGCTTGAATGTTTTCACTTATATACACTGTCAGCCAGCACATTTGCTTATTTCCGATCTGAGGAAGAAGGGCAACCTTCGAAAGCTAATCAAGAAATGTATTAAGTTATGTCCAATAAAAAAGGTATCATCTTATTTTCTTTTCCATGTTTTATTTTGTTTGATCTCTATTGATAACCTTAAGAGTGGACTAACACGGCTACCACACTTCCCTTCACACTTTCTGAAACTCCTTCAACAAATATGCCCTTTAGCAGATAATGAGATTAATTTAGTAACTTTAGACGTTACATCTCTTTATAAGGTTATACCCATACAGGAGGCCTTGGACATTGTAGGGCAGAATCTAGAACAATGATCTGAGCCAAAGAGTTTTCCAACAACTTTTCTTGTCAAAATTATAGATCTTGCTATGAGTAAAAACTTTTTTGTGCTTGAAGGACATTTTTTTAAGCAAGAGTCTGGAGCAGCAATGGTACTACAGTGGCCCCATCTATAGCAAACCTATTCATGACATGGTTTGACAAGCAGCATGTGCGAATTTCAAGATTTTATGTGCATGTTAGTTGTGGGTCAGATTTATTGATGAAGTTTTAATGATCTGGACATGCACAGATCAGCATAAGTACATAAGTAATGCCATACTGGGAAAAGACCAAAGGCCCATCAAGCCCAGCATCCTGTCCCCGACAGCAGCCAATCCAGGTCAAAGGCACCTGGCAGCTTTCCAAACGTACAAACATTCTATACATGTTATTCCCGAAATTAGGGATTTTTCCCAAGTCTATTTAGTAGCGGTCTATGGACTTGTCCTTTAGGAAACCGTCCAAATTCTTTTAAAACTCTGCCAAGCTAACCGCCTTCACCACGTTCTCCGGCAATGAATTCCAGAGTTTAATTACGCGTTGGGTGAAGAAAAATTTTCTCCTATTTGTTTTAAATGTACTTTTTGAAATATCTTAATAGTTGTCATCATACAATTTGATTTGCCATGAACAGTCATAAATTTGAGAGCTATTAATGCACCACAAGTACCAAGCCTATGCAGGAAATGTTGGGGGCATTCCCAGCAAGGTCCCATACAGTTACCTCACAAAAAGGTTCTTTACCACATATAATTCCATAAAGAAGACTAACATTTGTGTGTCAGTTATACACATAAATGACTAAAATACTGCCATATACACATGTATATGTGTATAAACACACACACACAAGTGCTAACAAATCCTAAGCACTATTCTATAAGTACGCATATAGCTTACATTGCATGATATGTATTTATCTAAGATATACAGATTTTACAGACAAGCATACAGATGGGTGGAGTCTGGGTGGAGCATGTGCAGACTGCAAGCTTCTGTGCCTACCTTACAGACCTTATAGCCATATGGCTGGTGTTTAATGCTCACACCTAACAGCATACGCATGTATATACTCAGGTGCTGATGCACAAAAGTCCCCGTAAATAACCTGTTGCATTTAGATCCCCTGGTAAAAGTTAACGAGTCTGAAATAGCGAGTGCTAATCAAAGGAAATCTCATGCAAATGAGCTGCTCACAATTACAGCAAGCAGCTGGGTAGGGAATGTGCCACCCAGGGGCGTATCTGAACTGCGGCGGTAGGGGGGGCCAGGACCAGAGTGAGGGGGCACATAATAGCCGCCGCCACCGCCGATCCCCCTCCCCTCAGCCGCTGCCATTGCCAATCTCCCCCCCCACCGTTGCTGTCGCTTACCTTCGCTGGCGGGGGACCCCAACCCCTGCCAGCCGAGGTCCGCTTCCTCCTGCCGCTGCCGGCTGCCTTAAAAGAATTCCTTCAGCTGGCAGGGGACCCCCAACCCCCGCCAGCCAAGCCGAGGTCCTTTCATTTCTTCCATTGCAGTCTGCAAAGCTGGCGCCGAAAGTTTCTTCTCAGTCTGACATCACTGCACGTCAGACTCAGAAACAGAATGAGCTTCATTCTGTTTCTGAGTCTGACGTCCTGCACGTACAACGTGCAGCGACGTCAGACTCAGAAGAAACTTTCGGCGCCAGCTTTGCAGACTGCAGTGGAAGAAATGAAAGGACCTCGGCTTGGCTGGCGGGGGTTGGGGGTCCCCTGCCAGCTGAAGGAATTCTTTTAAAGGTAGCCGGCAGCGGCAGGAGGAAGCGGACCTCGGCTGGCGGGGGTTGGGGTCCCCCGCCAGCGAAGATAGGTGACAGCAACGGCGGGGGAGGGTTGGCGGCGGTAGGGGGGTCCAGGGCGAAATCTGCGGGGGCCCAGGCCCCTGTGGCCCCATGCAAATACGCCCCTGATGCCACCCACTATGCAGCGCATGCGTAGGACAGTCGCTCACTAAATGTCAATGCTATGCGCATGCCCAAAATAGCATGTACTATGGATGTAACTCTACAGCATTACACTGCTACACATGGCTTTCATACATGCATATAAGCAATAAACCACCCTGGCCTTGACAGTTTCTCTTTGTGGGGTTCCATGCCAACTTTCACACCCTAGGTGGTCTATAGATATATCTGCGTGGATGAAAGCCGTGTGTAGGTTTTTTTCAAAATTACAGGTGCTGTGGGCACACCTCCACAATGTACTTTTTTGTTCCAAGACAACTTCTTCACAGTGCTATTACATGTGGAACACACACATGTGCAAATACTGTTTAAATATGACAGCAGATTGTTTCGCTGAGAAACCACCGTCATGGTACAACAGCTCCTGACCTCCTGTAAAACTTTTCTCATTAAAAGGCAGGTGCTTCTTTCTGTGCATCACTCTGAATGCACATTTAAATACTAATCAGCTCATTGTAACACATTTGCATACAATTCTCATTGACTGCTACCATGAATGGTAAAAACCAGGAGAGACCCCTTTTGTGCATTATTCGCTGAAATAACAAGCATGCTAAACTGTAATGAACCAGTTCAAAAATCAGATGTTCCGAGCACGGTAAGCTTTATACATTGGGGCCTCAGTTATACTGGCTTTCTCAGGACACCTACTTTCTTTTACAGAATAGGTGCCACATAGATGCCTAAATGTAAATGAACAGTTCTAGAATTTCCCTCATTAAGAAAGCAAAAATGTACTTACTGCTGCCAACTTAACTACAACAGTGCTAGTAGTGCACACCTGCAATAGGTTAAAAAATTAGCCGGGACCAGCCTGCCAGCAACTGGAAACATTAGCACAAGGGCCAGCAGAAAGACTACTAAAGACCATCTCACATAAAAGGTCCTTCCACATAAGTATTGTTTTCTGTGACCCAGTTACAAGCTCTCTTATGTTTGAACCACTTCATATCTCGCTAAGACCACTTGCAAGTGAAAAGTGCCTTCCTTTCTCTAAATGGCAACTGCAAAATTGATGCTGAGTGCGGTTTTCACCCTTAAGTAAAGCTTCACTGCAAAGCTTCTTTAAGAAACATGTTTAATGCGGCACAGGTTGCAAAAACAGACATTTATCTATCTATTCAGGATTTGATATACCACCGCTCAAAATCTGAGAGTAAGATCTTGATGGTTGGTTTACAAGTCAAGGGTAATAAACTGAACAGAAAAAAATACACATGATCGAAAAACAGAAAAAATGGGGACGGAAAAGCCAGAGAAAAAGGAAGGGGATGGCCAGTAGAACACTGCAAAACCTGTAGGGCAGTGGTTCACAAACCCATCATGGAGTCTCCCCAGTCAGTCAGGTTTACAGGATATCCACGAGAGAGATTTACATGCACTGCATGCAAATCTGTCTCATACATACTCACTGTGGATATCCTGAAAACCTGCCTCCAGGCCTGGGAACATGGGAGGAGTAGTGGTGAGGTTGAGAAGGGGTGGGGGGGGGGGGGGGGGGGGGGAGAGGAAGGCAGATCACTAGCCAGGTAACCAAAAATTATCACTGACCAAAGAATGAGCACTTGAATAGCCAAGTTTTAAATACAGTCTTAAATTTATGGTAAGAGCTGCCCTTCTGCGTATATTGGCGGTAAGTGTACCTTAATTAGTCTGAACAAAAGCAACCAAAACTTAGCTATCTTGGGAAACCAAAACATGAGTTGATTTTCTGTTATTTCAGGGTTTTTTTTTAAACCCTTTTTTAAAAATGTCTAACAACAAAAGGAGCAATATTTAGCCAGCCACTGCCAGCTGAATTAGACCTGAATATCCAGTGCCTGCCCCTATCCAAGCATTGACACTAAATATCCAGGTGTTCAGCAGCCTGCCAGGAATTACCCAGTATTGATGCTATTCAGAGGCAGGAACCGGATGGTTTACCTATGTTTTTGCTGTCCTAAATTAACCAGATAGCTATTTGGGAACCACTGCTGAATACTGGCAGTGGCTTGGCTGCATCCAACACTGCCCCAACTCGCCCCAGGACCACCCTGGCTCTAACTGGACAGTGTTGTGGTGATGAGACTAGACTTTGAGGCATTACCTGGTTATGTGCCGCCGAATATTCTGTGGGGACCTGATCAGTGCTAGTGAACTCGGCAACACAGCAAAACCATAGCTCGTAATGGCCACCACACAACCCTTCCTCTCTTCTATCTCCACTGCATCCTAAACTCATGAACCTTATTCGCCCACATCACCTTGTATTTGTTATCTACCAGACTTGGCGAACGCCTGTATGGTATTACATATGCCACATTGAGCCTGCAAATAAGTGGGAAAATGTGGGATACAAATGTAACAAAATAAATAAATAATCAAATAGAGCCTCTCCTACCAGGTTAACTAACGACCCCAAACATTCTTTTCTTTCACTCATTTCTTGTAAAGGCAACTCAATTAAACCATTTCTGTTGAAAGTTGTGGGGCCCTTTTACTAAGGTGTACTAAGGCCGTAACGCACAGCCGCAGATATTGAGCATTTGAACAGCAAAGGTAGCACAGAGTCCCCTGAGGGAAGCCTTTTGGTGAAACGGGTCCCCGATGGGACGTTTCACTACTGCCGTGCACTGTTGCTGAAAAGATAAGTTAAATTTTGTTTTCCCCCCACATTGTTGTCAAAATGCGAAATGGAGTGGTCTAGTGGTTAGGGTGGTGGACTCTGGTCCTGGGGAACTGAGTTGGATTCCCACTTCAGGCACAGGCAGCTCCTTGTGACTCTGGGCAAGTCACTTAACCCTCCATTGCCCCATGTAAGCCGCATTGAGCCTGCCATGAGTGGGAAAGCGCAGGATACAAATGTAACAAAAAAAAATTATAAAAAATTGAGGCTGTTGGGTATTTTTGGACCTATTATAGAAGCCAGTACTGTGTTGCAATTGCTGCACCACATAACAGCATAAAAAAAGCACAGGCGTCTGAGGTCTTTTTCCCAACTTTATATAACATTATATGTTTTTATAGTGTTAGCCACAGTCAATTTCCTTTCCCACTTCTTTTATTTAACACATTTATACCCCACATTTTCCCACTAGTCACAGGCTCAGTTCAGTATAATATCATTAAACAACGTCATAGTAAAAAAATTAATCAAACGTATTGTCTAAGACAACAAAGATAATAAAAGATGATGGGAAAACATTAGGGTCCATAAATTTTGCTAAACAGATAAGAAAGAAACTAAGTAATGTCTGGATGGTACGCCTTCTTGAACAGGGTGGACTTCAATAATTTTCTGAAGTTTAGATGATTCTGAGTTGATTTTAAGAGTTTAGGCAGTGCATTCCATAACGGAGTTCCTATGAAGGAGAAGCTTGATGCGTAGGTAGATTTGTATTTGAGGCCATTGCAATCTGGGTAATGTAAAATTAAATAGGATCGGGAAAGACAAACTATTTCTGAGTGGTAGATCTATAAGATTTAACATGTATCCAGGAACTTCACCATAGATGATCCTATTTGGATGTAAGGATGTAAAAAGAATTGAAGCGGTGCAAAGAAAAGCTACGAGAATGGTATGGGATTTGCGTTACAAGACGTATGAGGAGAGACTTGCTGAACTAAACATGTATACTCTGGAGGAAAGGAGAAACAGGGGTGATATGATACAGACGTTCAAATATTTGAAAGGTATTAATCCGCAATCGAACCTTTTCCGGAGATGCGAAGGCGGTAGAACGAGAGGACATGAAATGAGATTGAAGGGGGGCAGACTCAAGAAAAATGTCAGGAAGTATTTTTTCACGGAGAGAGTAGTGGATGCTTGGAATGCCCTCCCACGGGAGGTGGTGAAAATGAAAATGGTAACGGAATTCAAACATGCGTGGGATAAGCATAAAGGAATCCTGTGCCGAAAGAATGGATCCTCAGGAGCTTAGTCAAGATCGGGAGGCGGGGCTGGTGGTTGGGAGGCGGGGATAGTGCTGGGCAGACTTATACAGTCTGTGCCAGAGCCGGTGGTTGGGAGGCGGGGATAGTGCTGGGCAGACTTATACGGTCTGTGCCCTGAAGAGCACAGGTACAAATCAAAGTAGGGTATACACAAAAAGTAGCAAACATGAGTTATCTTGTTGGGCAGACTGGATGGACCGTGCAGGTCTTTTTCTGCCGTCATCTACTATGTTACTATCTACTACTATGAATCAAGGTGCAAATTTTAAAGGCAATACGTTCCTTGATGGGAAGCCAATGCAATTCTTCTCGAAGGGGCTTGGCAGATTCAAATTTAGATTTTCCAAAGATCATTCTCGATGCTGTATTCTGTGCGGTCTGAAGTTTCCTGGTTAGTTGTTTTGCTTGGACTGCATTACCTACAGCCCTGAAAACTATCGACGAAATAACTAACTTTCGCAAATCTCTAAAGACACATCTCTTCAACAAGGCATACAAAGATAACCCATAACCGTACAAAACTACCGCACCAACCCATCCAGTTATTAAAATCCACCTTCTATACTAACCTGCCTAACACCTTCCCTCTTTCTTCCCTTACTTAATCTTTGCACATTACCAATTGTACCTAAGATCCTGGAATGACTATGTCATAACAAAACTCTGTAAGCCACATTGAGCCTACAAATAGGTGGGAAAATGTGGGATACAAATGCAATAAATAAATAAATATTAGATGTACATACTAAGGCATGTTAGCTCTTCGGAGCATGCTAATAACACTGGGAAACGCTCCCTATCACATGTTAACGGCATGAAACATAACTCAGAATGCATGAGCAACGACTCTTGTGGTATCATTAATTGCATCACATTATCTGCTAGCTGAGCATTAAACGTGCAGTAATGACTTCCAGATTAATTGCAAGGTGCACTCCCTACTCACTCCCTGCTCCAGTGGGGATTTCCACATTAGCTGTTGAACACAGCAATTAGCATACACTAACAGCTAATGTGGTGCCATGCTGTTAGCATGAGTTAATATCTATACTAAGCAGCTATCACTCACCCCTATTACCTGCATTGTGTCACAGAAAGCTTCCTTCTGGAGTTCAGAGGATTTCATTGTATAGCAGAGATGTCAGGTCTCATTCAGCAGCAATGTGTCAACACCCATTTCTCTGTGCGTGTTAGAACTGTCAAATCATAAAGTAGGGGTGAATCAAATAGACGCTTGCAGCTGGATGGGAAGAACACATAAGTACATCAGACCAAGGGTCCTTCAAGTCCAGCATCCTGTTTAAAACAGTGGCCAATCCAGGTCACAAATACCTGGCAAGATCCCAAAAAAGTACAAAACATTTTATGCTGCTTATCCCAGAAATAAGCAGTGGATTTTCCCTAAGTCCATTTTAATAATGATCTATGGACTTTTCCTTTAGGAAGCCGTCCAAAACTGTTTTTAAAAACCCTGCTAAGCTAACCACCTTTGCCACATTCTCTGGCAACAAATTCCAGAGTTTAATTACACATTGAGTGATGAAATATTTTCTCTGATTCTTTATAAATTTACTACTATGTAGCTTCATCACATGCCCCCTAGTCCTAGTATTTTTGGAAAGAGTAAACAAACGATTCACATCTACCTGTTCCACTCCACTCATTATTTTATACACCTCTATCATATCTCCCCTCAGCCATCTTTTCTCCAAGCTGAAGAGCCCTAGCCGCTTCAGCCTTTCCTCCTTTATCATTTTCATCGCCCTTCTCTGCACCTTTTCAAATCCTCTATATCTTTTTTTAGATGAAGTGACCAGAATTGAACACAATATTCAAGGTGTGGTCGCACCATGGAGCGATACAAAGGCATTATAGCATTCTCATTTTTGTTTTCCATTCCTTTTCTAATAATACTAACATTCTATTTGCTTTCTTAGCTGCCGCAGCACACTGAACAAAAGGTTTCAACTTATCATCAATGATGACACCTAGATCCCTTTCTTGGTCAGTGACTCCTAATGTGGAACCTTTCATTACGTAGCTATAATTCGGGTTCCTCTTTCCCACATGCATCACAATAAAGATTTGTGTCCTTCCCATCTGGCTGCAAGCGTGTATTTGATCACCCTTACTTTATGACTTGACTATGTATGTTGTTATAACATAGGGCATTAGCACCTTTCACATCTCCATTGATCACGTCCAAAGCCGTACACTCACAAATATGGCTGCAGATTTATTAACTTTCTCAACTAGAACATAGCCTCAAATTTCACGTATTACACTGCATCACAAGAAAGCAAGGCAACCGATTTGCAAAAGTCAAGGTGAAGACAGAGCAACAGCAGATCAGATCAGTAATCTATAAATAGTGCTTCACTGTACAAGTATGACATTCAATCAATTACAAGCCAATGCTGACATAGCCTTGTTTTACCCATCAGGGCTGCTTCTTTCAGTTTAATCTTAGTGGTGAATCAATCACATGATTTAACCACTAAGATTTATTGATCACATCACTATATGGTACTTGAGCAATTCTCACTCATTTTGATGTGGCTTTTCAATTAAATATTAGTGCGCACTGAACATTATAGACATCCAAAGTTTAACCATGTAGATGCAGAAACAAGGGAGTAGCATGATCAACAGGACACTTCCCAGCAAGACCAAAGAGATGAGAGATGGAAAAAAATATTCTTTAATGGTAGATAAGACTTGACATGGCGACAAAGGGCGACAAAAATGATACAGGGGATGGGACAACTTCCCTATCAGGATAGGCTGAAGAGGCTGGGGCTCTTCAGCTTGGAGAAAAGGCAGCTGAGGGGAGATATGATAGAGGTCTATAAGATAATGAGTGGAATAGAACGGGTCGATGTGGAGCGTCTGTTTATGCTTTCCAAAAATACTAGGACAACGGGGCATGTGATGAAGCTGCAGTGTGGTAAATTTAAAACGAATTGGAAGAAATTTTTCTTCACTCAATATGTAGTTAAACTCTGGAATTCGCTGCTGGAAAAGGTGGTTAAGGTGGTTAACTTAGCGGACTTCAAAAAAGGGTTGGACGGCTTCTTGGAGGAAAAAGCCATAGAATGTTATTGAATGGACGAGGGAATAATACAGTTTTTCTAGGATGGGTGGGACAAATTGCTTGTTCTTTTGGCCACTGTCGGTGACAGGGTGCTGGGCTCGATGGACCCTTGGTCTGTCCCAGCATGGCGATGCTTATGTACTTATGTGTTTTGACGAACAACACCTGCCTCAGGAGTCTATGTATGGAGATCACTTGTAGATAAAGCTTAAGAGCAAGCAAACCAAATCAAGCCTTTAAAAAGACTAATGAGTGGTAAATATATAAGCTGCATGGCTAAAAGCACAAACAAAACTTAGGGTACAATGAAGTGCGATAAGAACCATGCATGAAAATCGCTGTGTAAGTGTCAAATGTTTAATGGCAGAAATGGGTCAGTTATTTGTTGGTTGGATTAAATTGCCACTCACTCTGGGTGGCAAAATGTTTCTTATAAGATAGGTTATTGTATTAAGTGGCTTGATTTATTTCATATTCTCCCTGTATAACTTCTAAGGATCTGAGACATTGGCATGACTTGGTCTCCAAGTTCCTCTGGGGAGGTAAAAAAAAACAACAAAAAACCCTGAATGAGGATTTCTGTCCTTCAGGTGCCCCAACATGAGAGATGTTTGGGCCTTTCTGATCTCAAAAACTAAAATATGGTATGTATAATGAGACAGGCTAGGGACTGGGTGATGGGCACTGATCAGTACTATAATATCATAGAAGAACAGATTGTCCACTCCTATACTGCATAGCTTAAAACTTTCTCCCCAGATTAGACATAACCCTCTTATTACTTCCATGCATTGGGCTTGGAAATCTAGTAGAAAAAGATTTGGCTTATCTTATCTCTGTTCCTCATATATACCAATATTGGGTAATAGAGATTTTCCACCAGAGTTGGAAGGAATGGGTTTTCACATTTGGAATGGAACAACTACTAGAACCAACCTAGAGGCAGATGGTTCCCTTTGAGATGTTACAAAGAAAATATGGATTGGAAGAAAGGGACAGATTTAGGTATTTGCAATTAGCCCATGATGCACAGGTGCTTTTCATGATTACCCCATAGACTGGGAAACATTAGATTTTGATCAATTTTGGCCTCAAGAGAAGGTGAACCAAGATTAATTGGGAAATACTACACAAAATTGTCACAAACACCCCTTTGCGAAAACTTGTGGGCTTGTGATGCTGCCCAAGAATACACAGAGGGTGAATTTTTAGAAGGCCAGTTGTGAAGGGATGACTTTGTAGAGAATGCTCAGTTAAGGAAAATGCTACATCATTTATATATGCATCCTATATGGGTACATAAGGTGTGGCCCCAATCGCAGCCGCAATTACATGAAATATGAGGACTTCGATGGGACATAACTTCACTGCTGGTAGGAATGCCCAAGATTGCTCATTTTGGGTGGGGGTGGGTGGATTGGTGGGAATGATCTTACATCTCGAACGAATGTTAAGGACATCCTTTCCAAAAAGCAAAGAGTTATGTTTAGCAGATTTAGAAGATGATTTGGAATTAGACTTGGATGAACACTATTTGTTTGGTTTGAAAAGCCTGTTTTTAAGCAAAGCGTTGTTTATTACTTCATTGGATATAGAAAGACTTTGATGCTATGGAGAAACCAAGGGGCTTCTTTTACAAAGCCATGCAGCAAATGAGAGGAAGCCCAAAGGAATGGAATGGGCTTCCTCTCATTTGCCGCACCAAGAATCGCTAGTACACGTTTTTGTATACGAGGCCCCAAATGCATTACCTACTTTGCATGGAGAAAAGGAGGAAAAAGCTAAACTGGTTTAGGAAATATGGACTCCTTTTTTATCATCAAGATTACGAGTATATTTTCAAACCCATTAGAAAACTTGATTCATTAACTTTTGCATTTAGTTGTTATCTTTATGACATGGCTTTGAGATTCTCCACTGGTTTATTTCCCTTATAATATCACTAATAATAATAGGGTAATAAATCTTAAGGGGAGCAGGGAATTTTGCTGTATATGCTAATGGTTTTGTATTGTATTGCATTTGGTGCAAATACTGATTTACTTTTTCTATTACCATTATTGAAAAATCAATAAACATGTTTTTTTTCTCATAAATTCCTGAGTGGAGTGGAACAGGTAAACACAAATCCATTGTTTATTGCTTCAAAGACAATAAGGGTAGGGGACATGCTATGAAGTTGATAAGTAATACATTTAAAAACAACCGGACAAAATATTTTTCTTTCAATGCTTAGTTAAGCTCTGTAACTACTTGCCAGAGGCACAGACTCATCTCCAGCACATCTAAGTTATTTCCCTTTGTCTGACAGTTCTGAGTCTTCACAGTGATGTTCTATACTTTGGTTAACTGCATGCTAATCACCTGATTAGAGAGAGCCTATCAGGACAGCGAGCAAAACAATAAAAACTTGACTACTACATCATGGACCTTTTGTTATTTATAGGTTTGAGAAAATTAAATAGTGATATCTACTGATACCAGGCGGGTAGTGTCCTGACACCATATTCATGGAGGCAGGGTGCTTGTTGTTTATATGTGTCCTGTGTTCTTTAAGTAGGATAGGGTTACAAAGTGATGCAATTGTAGTGATAGGCTCTTCTTGTTCCCTGGGCCTTGTGGGACTTTTCCTATTGGCTGACCTCTTGTCCCTGTGTATGTGGGCTGCAGCCCACCCCTTCTCTTTCCATTTTGGGTTGAGTGTGCGCTTGCAGCATGGTTTTCTAAAGAACTGTAAGGTGACTTTTTCTGTACCTTGAGCATGCTTCCCTTTCAAACTACTGTTAATGACCCAAGTTTTTACCAGTTTATAAGTATTCACAGCATTTACTCCTAGCTCCCCTAGTATACAGGGTGAGCTGGTGAGAACAGAATCCCAGTCTGCAAGGCAGACTCTTGTCAAGCACATCTAACTGTATGTTATTTCCCTTTGAAGAAGGGAAATTTCCATTTAAAGAACGTATAAATTTCCGTTTAAAGAACGTATAAACTTCAAAGCCCACACAACGATCCACAAGATCCTCAATGGTGAATCTCCAAGCTACATGTCCAACCTGATCGATCTTCCAGCCAGGAATTGGTCCAAATCTTCTCGAACATATCTCAATCTTCATCTTCCAAACTGCAAAGGCCTCAAATACAAAACCTACTACGCATCCAACTTCTCTGTTATAGGAAGCCAACTCTGGAACGCCATACCTCGACATATCCGAAAAACCAATGAACACCTACCCTTCCAAAAACTGCTGAAGACTTACCTCTTCAAACAAGCCTACCCAAATGACAAATCCTAAACCCGATCCTAAATCACACCACTAGCACCACCCACACTCCAATTCTCTCCCCACACCTATCACTTTTGTCCTACTCTAGGTAACTCTATCATCTATGCGACACTCTGTCCCATACTTTGTATTATCTCTGTTATACTTTGTACCATACATGTAAGCCGCACTGAACCTGCTATTGAGCGGGAAAGAGCGGGGTATAAATGCCACAAATAAATAAATAAATAAATTTGTTTGAATTGGATTAAGGATGATTTTGGTTCAAGAATTCTGAGTCTTCACAGTGATGTTCTATACTCTAGTTAATTGCAGGGTAATATCCTGAGCAGACAGAGCCTATCAGGAGAGAGAGCAGAACATTTACAGATGACAAAAAGTTTTTCAAAGATGGAGAACACTAGCGAATTGTGAGGAATTTCGGGAGGGATCGGACTGGGTATTTGGATGGCACAAGAAATATAATGCAGACAAGTGCAAAGCGAGGAATATAAAGAAAAATAATCCAAACTATATTTACACAATGCTGGGTCCTGTATTGGGAGTCATCACTCAGAAAAAAGGTCTAGTGAAATATTCATAAGTGTGCTGCAGACATCAAAAAAGCATAATGCCTCTAATTGGACATTAATCAAGGAGTATTGTGTGCAGTTAAGGCAGAAGTGTAGCGAGGGCAGCTGACACCCGGGGCGGTTCGCCGCTGCACCCCCCCCCCCCCGGTTGCAGCACGGCGCCACCCCCTCGGAACACGAACACCCCCTAGAGCATGCAACCCCCCCCCCCCCCCGGAGCGCAGTCTTACCAAGGGGGGGGGGGGCGGGCGGGAGGACCGCTCTGCCCCGAGTGTAGCCGCTGGGAGCTGCGTCGGCTCCGTTGGTTCCCTGCTCTCTCTGCCCCAGAACAGGAAGTAACCTGTTCTGGGGCAGAGAGAGCAGTGAACAAGCGGAGCCGACACCCCCCCCATCGGCATGCACCCGGGGCGGACCGCCCCACCGCCCACCCCCTTCCTACGCCACTGAGTTAAGGTTGTTTGAACATATCATTTATAACTTAATCGTAACACAAATTATGTTTTTAAAGACGCCAGGACCCTTTTACTAAAGAGTGTTAAGACCTTACCAGGTGGTTAACACACGTTAACCAGCTACTGGAGAAAGTGTTACAATGTTTTGCAGTAATTTGCCTGTATGCACGCGCTAATCAGTGCAATATCTATTTTTTAGAGATATTTTTTCCAGGGTGTATATCATGGGTGGAGAGTAGGCATTCCTGCAGTATCCAGCTACAGTGCTCTGATTATCACATGCTAAATTGATAACACAGAGTTAACATGGGAGCACCAGCATCTATCACATACGAAATAGGAGTGAGTAAGAGCTCACGTGCCATGGCATATCCCCAGGGTCTTAGGGGCCTGGGCATCCTCCACTCTGGGCTCAGGCCCCATCCAAACTGGCAGCACCTGATAAATGACTGGCAGGGATGCCAAAGCGCTGCCAGCCAAAGAAATTCATTGCCGAACTGTTACCCTCCTCCTCTTCCAGCTGCAGGAAACAGGACATTGGCGGCAGGCCTCCAACCTCTACGATTCCTCGCACATGAACTGAGCATGCTCAGGAAGTCCTTAAGTCAGTGACTGCAGGCATGCCGGTGTCTTCCTGTTTCCTGCAGCAGCAAAAGGAGGAGGGGAGGGGAGTGGTTCTGCAGTGAATTTCTTTGCTGGCAGGACCTCAGCATCTCCGCCAGCAAAGGTATTTTTAATGTGCTGGGGAGGGGGGGGGGGGGGGAAAAGAGGGAATGCATTGCTTTCCTCCAGTCTACCCCTGGGTCCTCCCTTCCCCCAAATCAGGGAGCTGGCTATGTCCTTGCTCACATGTTAATGTAGGTACCACATGCTAATGACATTAGCACAAAACCTGCATTAAAAAAAATATATATATATTAACCCCCTCTATAAATCTGGGCTTAGCAAATGTGTTAAGCACAGATTTCACTGCACTTTGGTGAAAGGGCTGTTTAGTTTTGTATGTTTTGGGCAGTTCAAAAATATAAACAGCCTGAGAGAAGCAAGTCAATAAGTTCAAAAACCAATCATTTGACAAAATCGCAGAGTCCAGTTTCAAAAATGACTTTTCCCATGCAGGTAGCTGCATCAGAAAGATGCTGATGTTGCCTGTCTACTTTCCCACTGCATTTAATGTTATAGTTTTGAAGACCTATGTTTGATAAAACCAGTGCATTTTTTCTAGCGAAAAAGGTGCCGGTACTCAAATGCCAGGCCACCTCTTCAGGGGTGGGGTGATCACTGAGGGGCCCACCCCACAATAGCCAGGACCCCTAGAACCAGTCACAGAATCTATGACAAAGCAGGATTTGTGTGTAGAGCCTGAGATCTTTCATTAAAACTTGGGGACCATGGGTCAATTTTAGCAGACAATAGAAAAGGTGGCGGTACTCAGTACCCCCTCAAAAAAAGCCCTGGATAAAACATTCATTAAACAATCGAGGTGGTGATTTAATTCATTTGCTTTTGAGACAGAGAGGTGTGGTAGCCGTGTTAGTCCACTCTTAAAGGTAATCAATAGAAATCAAACAAAATTAAAACATGGAAAAGAAAATAAGATGATAATAAAAAAGGTATCATCTTATTTTCTTTTCCATGTTTTAATTTTGTTTGATTTCTATTGATTGCTTTTGAGACAGAAACAAATGTAGATCTACAATTTACTATGTACCCATTGGGTCTTAATCATGAAATAGACCAGTCTGTTGAATATCTTTTGTGCCTAAATTTCATTGGTCACAATGCCAGAAGCTAGTTTTTTTGCTTCATGTTTTTAACTTGGTTAGCCCATTGAGCTCTTTTTCCACATTTTTCAAGACAGAGGTGGTGACATTCATTTGAAATAGACAGTGTGTGGGGTTTTTATTTGTACCATTATTTGAATTGCTTTCTTGGTTTAAAGATTAATGAAATATCTCTTTGTTCAGAGCCTGATGTCTGAAGTTGTGCTGGAGATTGAATTGTACCCCCGAGGCTGGTGGCTGCAGCCTGCCAAAACACTGCTGCTTCCCCTCGAGCTGTCAGGTGCTTTGTGAATATCATTTGAGCAGCGATGTGACAGCGGCTGCATTTTCCAGATCTGGAGAAAATTCCTTCCTCAAACAGGGAAGTGGCTTTGAAATTTGTCTCTCTGCTTTTGTGAAGTGGTGGCTTTTCGAATTGCTTGTCCTGCTTGTCTCCAGCGGTTTATATTTTTGAACTGTCTGTAACTGAAGGTCTGATACTGAAAAGGACTCGTACGTTTACAGGGATGCTAGTAAACATATTATAGTTTATTAAGATTTGCTTGAACAAAGAAAAGAAGCAACAAAGAAGGAGGAAGATAACATCTATGCAGCCTTAACCCTTGTCCCTGAGGAAAGTGATTGAAACCCCGCGGAGTCGGGCAGTTCCAGGGGAAGGCAACTGATAAATGTTTCAGCAAGGCAAGATAGTTCTGCCTGGGAGGCAAGAACTCAAAAGATAAGTGCACAGTTTTCACTTAGTATATACTATTTTAAAAGTAACAAGTGATTTTATAGCACTGTGGTGATTGGGACGCATAAAAAAATGAGCATATGTTGCTCTCCCAAAAAATTGTTAGAGTTACCTAATGAAAGAAGTGCTATGCCACTTTTTAGCAGCATTATTGACTGCAGTTACAGTGGTTTATATCTGAGGGTACTCTATACACATAAATTATAGATCTGCCACATTATACTGGTGTGAACTGTTTTGCTAGCACTTTCTTGAAGTTGGTGGCTAAGAGTCCTGGTTTGTGTACACAAGCTAGTGGAATAGCAACATTTCATGTAGAATCTCAAATAGTAGCAACAGTGGAGGAGTGGCCTAGTGGTTAGGGTGGTGGACTTTGATCCTGGGGAACTGAGGAACTGAGTTCAATTCCCACTTCAGGCACAGGCAGCTCCTTGTGACTCTGGGCAAGTCACTTAACCCTCCATTGCCCCATGTAAGCCGCATTGAGCCTGCCAAGAGTGGGAAAGCGCAGGGTACAAATGTAACAAAAATAAAATAGATACTATTGGAGATTCTACATGGAATGTTGCTACTATTGGAGATTCTACATGGAATGTTGCTATTCCACTAGCAACATTCCATGTAGAAGGCTGCGCAGGCTTCTGTTTCTGTGAGTCTGACATCCTGCACGTATGTGCAGGACGTGAGACTCACAGAAGCAGAAGCCTGCGTGGCCACATTGGTGATCTGCAAGGGCCGACCTCTACATGGTCCTGGGGAACTGAGGAACTGAGTTCGATTCCCACTTCAGGCACAGGCAGCTCCTTGTGACTCTGGGCAAGTCACTTAACCCTCCATTGCCCCATGAAAGCCGCATTGAGCCTGCCATGAGTGGGAAAGCGCAGGGTACAAATGTAACAAAAAAATATATATCATTTGACAGGAAAGGCATAGCAGTCGTATCAAAGAACACACACACACCTAGTATTAATGAAAAAGAGATGATATAAGGAAAGCAAAAGATAACATATAGTGGGGAGGGAGTAAAATTAGGATAATTGGGGAGGAGGGGGCTGAGGAACAGCAGAATAGCAGTGACCAGCCCTAATGACAACATCTTATGGTGGGTCAAAGGCCTGGGCAAAAAGCCAAGCCTTTAATCCTGATTTAAAATTCTTAAATATGGGCTCAGCATGGGTATGCGGAGGGAGGGAAGGAATTCCAAAAGGACGGTGCGGCAAAAGAGAAGGCACGATGCCTAGTTGTTTCTAGTTGTGCAAATTTTGGGCCAGGGAGAACCAATCGATCATTTATAGAACAAAGAAGGCGAGCTGGTGAGTATGGAATAGTAAGGGAAAATAGATATTGCAGGAGACCAATAGTTTAAAGATATTAGCCCCCTGAATGTTGATTACACTGGTAATGCCGCTGACAGCTCTAACTTCTGTTGCACTATCCCCTTCATTCTCTCACAAGTTGCCTAAACTTTAAACAAGGTTAAATGTCTAGAACACTGCCTTTCATATGTGTATTTTGTTTGCAGCAGCCATGGTTTAAAAAAATCATGGCCATCACTGGATCTGAATATTGACCTGCATTTTCTTTTAAATGTAAAACTATCGTTAACAAAATGATGATATATGCCTTAAAAATTAAGTGATATGTTCAAACCATGTGGGGCCCCTGTTCTCTGCCTCTATTTGAAATCTAGGCACAAGATATTTTATAACGATATGGGTTAATATTCAAAGCAATGTAACCAGCCAGAAACGGCCGCTACCCCGTTAAATCACTTGTTCGGGGTTGGGGCTATCTGCTGATTTTCAGCAGCACTTAAGCAGAAAATTAGCAGTTAGCACCTAAGTGAAAACCAGCTGTTTTGAGGGTATTCTTGGTGCAGAGTCAGCACTTAACCAGCCAGGTTAACCGCATAAATAAGACCCCATAAAACACAATCCTATATGTGGTAACCCATAGCCCCTTAAGTGCTGACTATCGACTTAAAAGGCTATGCGTTAGCCAGATCCTTAAAAAGCGGCCATTCAATGCTGAAGCCCAGACATCACCAGACGCTGAACATTCAAGACCACCACCAGCAGTGGTCAGCAAAACACTCACCACCGCTGGCAAAATATTTACCCTGTGGACCCCTTGGATAATCATATGTTGTTTTATGCAAGAGATGCCTGGACTAGAACTTGGTGGAAAGAACAAGTAAAGGTATCACAGGGCCACTCTGAAACCTCAATGGAAATGGAAAGGGCGAAGGATAGCAGGAGCATCACGTGACGACCTTGCCCAGTCATTTTGGAAGTAATTCTATAACACAGATTCTATCATTTATGCACCAAATACGCATATAGAAGTTTAGAATAATGGTATTTATATGCATATGAGTGCACATATGTGCATTAACTGCCAAAATTCCACATAAGTGCTATTCTGTAAATATCTGTAACTTACATACAATTGTGCATATTTGCAAGGGGATGTTCACATGGGCAGGGCTCATAATACTGTAAGTTATGCAGGTGTGTCCAGCATTCAGGCACTAAATCATACCATGTCTATGGCTAGTATAAGTGCCCATGTCTAAATTGTAGACACATATATACAGTTAGGCTAGTATTCTATCAAGAAAAGTAAGCACCTATGCTCCTTTGTAGAATAGGCTCCTACCGGGTGCCCTGTCATAGAATTTACCTCCCTGTGACATTTTCCTTCAGGCGGCCAACTGTAGTGTAAACACGGCTTGAATGAGGTGGACACTTATTCCCTGGAAGTTGAAAGCAGACCAACAACTTACCTTAAGCAGGTCAAAGGAACACCATCAGGAAGTTATGGCTTTTGCTTACTACGATTCCTAGCTAAGGATGGAATTGACAACCTAGAACTTGAAAGAATCCATATTCCTTTAAGGGTTTCCCAGGAAAAGAACCTGTGGCTTGACAGACTAAGGACTGGAGACTTGCGGCTGAGCTATGGAGGCTGCTTAACTGCAACCTGAGCTCCCAAAAATGTGACCACATGAGGTAGGAGAAGCCCACTGGACCAGAAAGAGGTGTATCTTATCAATGGCAGTACATAACAAAATCCAGCCAGACACACCCTTGCTGGTTCAGTTTTCAAATGGCCTGATCTGCATCCCAGCTCCTTGCAGTGTTCCATCGCAAGTTCTTCTGTACCTGCTTCAAAGCCTGATTCCTGCTCTACCCTTGGTTCCTGTCTCACATCCGATTCCTTCATCATGGTTGGTTCCCATTCTACCTGTGTTTCCTTTTCCATGATTATTCCAGCTCTACATCTGGTTCTGATTCTGCTTGGCTTCCTTCTATCTTGCTGTACTCTGCCCTCGGCCTAACCTCTCTATCTACACTCTTGTCCATAGATTTCCTGACAATCCCTGGCTGTGCCAATTGGTCCTTTTACTCAAGTTTTATTTTGACCTATGAGAAAAAATGAGCACACTAGGAAACTTTTGATCTACATAATATTTTAACTTGCAGAACATAAAAGTTAACTAAACCTATGTCAAGTAAGAAGACAAATTAGCCGATCCATGGCTGCCATGGTATAAATAGGACAATTTGTGGTCTGTGCCTGCTTATCATTCACAACAGATAACCATGTTTTAGAGAAAAGTGAATACAAGAAATGACAGCCTTGTATTGTCCTTTTGTTTTACACTCTACAAGTTCTAGTAATTCATCTATAATAAATACGTTCTGAACGTCAGCAGACAGCAAGAATATTTATCATACTATTACAAGCTGGAAGCCAGAACAGTTACCTAAAAAATTATAAATCAGTTCAAAGTGAATCATTTTGTATTCAAATAAGGGTCTGGCTTACTTGGAGACCAGAGAAAAGGCCTCAGAACAGATGGCTGGACAAGGCACCAGCTTGATGAGCATGTGCCCTAGACTTGATGGGAAATGTGCCTGGGTCACCTTCTCAAACACGGAATTGAAAGTGTTGATGTCCGCAGTCTTGCAGTTCTGGTCGCCGCCTCCGGTGTCCAAGATGTTCCCACCGTGAAGAACCAAAATCAGGACATGAGTTTTGCAGCTTCTTTGCTGACTGTCATCCTAGGAATGTTTAAAAGAAAATGTTGAAGATGCAACCCACTGTAAATGAACATCTTTTCTACAGAGGCACGAATAATTAACTCACCACAGTCGATATATATGCACTACCACGCACAACAATCAACTGAAAGGGGTTCAGGATCACTGTTCCCTCTGAGTGGGGGGGGGGGGGGGGTGCTGCTTCACTATCACATTCTCAATAGTGCCGCAGAGGCAAGCTCTGCAGGGCTCCAGGGACCCTGCCTGTCCCTATCGATTAAAAATAAAATATTGAAGCATCACCCCCTACTGGATGCAAAAGCAGTTGGAGGGAACAGTGATCTGGGTGCACATGTAGGTGATACTTTTGTTGACCCCACAAATTAAAATTATACGTAGATGTTAAGATCAGATCTAACTCTGTTGTGCAAACTCTGCTGCAAGTGCACTAATGTGCAAGAGTCTCCACATGACTAAAGGCACACATTAAGCCATTTAAGGGCCCTCGTGAAAAGAAGGCCAGAGGTGGGGGTAGAAATGCTCAAGCCTGCCCTGAGGTGGTCCCTGCTGGGCCAGTCAGGAAACAGGAACTAAAATTTCCAGAAATACAAGACCATAATTAGGAAAGGGCTGCAGACTGGTGAGGCAAGACTTCCCTTCACTAAATACATGTTGACTTTGTCCCATTAGTCCATGCTTTTGAATGTGCTCTGTAATTTTGTTCTTGATAATAGTCTCTACCATTTTGCCCGGCACTGACGTCAGACTCACTGGTCTATAATTTCCAGGGTCTCCTCTGGAACCTTTTTTAAATATCGGCGTTACATTGGCCACCCTCCAATCTTCTGGTAGAACAAAATTTAAAAAGTCACCAATGACGTCATACGCATAAATTGAAAATAAAGAATGAAAAGAATGACTGGAGTGAACATCACTGGTGATCTTAACGGAACTGGAAATGTCCAAAAGAACTCACTCACTCACTCTCTCTCTCTAATTAAATATATAAAAATGTGTAAAAAAGGATGCTACTACAAGACTATAAAAATTGGTATAACACAAACAAAAAAAAAAAGAGAAAAAATTAAGAACTGTCCCAACTTTCTGCTTTCTACGTATCGTTGTGCTCTGGAGATAAAAAGGATAAACAGGAAAAAAAAGGGGGGGGGGGGGGTAGCAGCAGCAGCTCAAAATGACGTAATATATAGCAAACACAAAATGAATCAAACATCGATAGACTGATACTAAAAATGTAAAAATATATATCCATATACTACAATAATGAGGCAGTTTAACAATAATGAGCGTTTAACGCGTGTAAACCATTTATGCACGTTAAAAACACTAACGCGCCTATAGTGCACCTTAGTAAACATAGACATAAATGTGACCAATGTTCTACTTCAATTCAATTCAATCCAATCCAATTCTCGTATACTACTACTTAACATTTCTTTCCAGGGTTCAGTGTGGCTTACATTCTAGGTGAGACAAAAGCAGATAGTGTTAGTGTGAGGTATGAGACCACTGGTGTAATGCACGAGACTAAAAACATTAAAGGAAAGGATAATGGATGATACTAGAAAGTAGAAGTCATGATGGATTATTATGAAGCAGTCTTTGGGAAGAGAAAGGTTTTTAGCTTCTTCCTGAAGTTGAGGTAGCTATTTTCTGTCCTGATGTCACTTGAACGTCGACACTGGAAGGATCTGTATTTGAAGATGGGTCAGACATTTGATTTAAAATTTTCTTCAATTTGCAAATCTAGGAATGTTATCTAAATGATTTGGTATATATATATATCAAACTTATCCATGTGATCTAGTATAAACAGGTCAAACTTCTCATTTAATTAAAACCTGTATGACTGAACATCAACACCCTATAAAGACTGCAAAACTCGAAGCACCTTGGGTACATCATTGCCTGCAGTGTGGCCATGATTGAATTATTGCGTTGTATGGTGATTAACAAATTGAATATATCTACACATAGGTGAGACACTTGGCCACAGTATAGACAGCAAGAAAAACGATGGATATGTATTCTAAATACTGTGGAACCTAATGGTTTAAATATTACAGTTGAATGGAACATATTAAACATTTTTTGCTTCTATGATCATGTGTCATCAATGACGGAGTTACATCAGAGCTACACTGGATTTTTGATTGAACATATTGTGCCATTTGCATATTATAAATATAGCTAGCCGCCATCCTGTGTGGTTTGAAATTTTGAGAGTGATTTGCATTCTCCTGAAGCAGCTATCAGCAATAGGAGACAAGTTTTGAATGTGAGTTTATGTTGTGAAGATTTATGGGCGATGGAACTTTAAGTGATGACCCCATGTGTGGAATAGTGGACCAACTCTGATGCAGCAAGTGCCAGATAAGTAGAACTGTTTGATATTGATGACTGAAGAGTTTCAGATGACTCCATTTTGTTTATGACTGACTGTGTATATTTTTTTGTAGATAGGGATTTTAGTTCACACGGAGGTTTTTCTCCATTCTTTTTTTTTTTATTGATTGATGTCAGCAAGTGAAATTTAAGTATAATTGTTTGATATTTTTAAGGGAGTTTTTGTTATGTGGTACTCTTTTTCTCTTTTTGATATACTTGTTTCAGACCTCTCTTTTGGTGGAAAATTTTAAACCGATGATAAACGGACCAAGTTTAAAGATCTCTCAAAGCATTCAGCTTGTCACGATTGTGGTCGTGACCCCTCTCAGACTTACCTTATTTCTGGGGGTCAGCTTCTGAGCTGGCTTTTGTCTGTCCTTCCTGAGTTAGCTCTGCCTCTGTATGCTGGCTGCTTCCAGCATGGCTCTAATTACTCCACTATACTGCACCTGTGTGTGTTGAGCCTCTCTGTGCTTCAGTATGCTTTCTGCCAGAATCCTGTAGCTGTGACATCATCAGTCAGGCCCTTGATAAGGAAGTGGTGTTCTTCCATTCGGGGCCTTTGCAAACACCAAAGGTCCAGGTCAGTGTTGGTGCAGTGACCACCTCTGCCTTGTCTTGCTTCATAGGTATTGTTCCTAGTTTGCATTCCTTGTTTGTTTGTATTTGGAATCCTATTCTGTTGGCTCCCTTTCCTTCCTGTCTGTGTAACCCTGAACCCCTTGTGCAGTTAGCACTGCAGCCCTGTTTTTGTCTAGGTGCCTGTGGGCACTTCTGAATCCTGGCTGCTGTTGGTTTCATTTCCCTCCTGTCTGAGAACCTTGAACCCCTTGTGCAGTTAGCACTTCTACCTTGCTTTTTGTCTGGGTGCCTGTGGGCACTGCTGTATCCTGGTTCCCTGTTTCCTTGGGCTTCTGTCCCACCCTGGTTAGTCAAACTTGTCTTAAAGTCTTTCTCCCTGTATGGTATCTGTATTTCCTCTGTTGGGGCTGGTTGGCTTCAGCTTCAGTACCCCTCCTGCTTGTGTCTGCCCTGCTTGCTTTCAGTTTCCTTCCAGTCCGGTCTATTTGGAAATCCTGTATCCTGATTCCTATCCTGAACCCTGTTGTGGTCTGGCTTGTTTAGTGTCCCTCCTAGCGTGAGTTCTCGGGTGTTCCTACCTGCTAGTTCCAGTTTTCCTCCAAGCCCTGCCGGCTGCCTGCACCCTGGGGCTTAACCCCCGGGGAACGGCAGCTAAGTGTAGGTGAAGCCTAGGTCCAGTCCAGTGTGTTCCAGTCCGGTGGGTTCCAGTCCTGTGGGTTCCAGTCCCGTGTGTTTCAGTCCCGCGAGTTCCAGTCCGGTACGTTCCAGTCCGTGTGTTCCGGCTCGCTTGTCCACGTCTGCAGTCCTTGCCTTTGCCGGTGTGCTAGCCCAGTGTTGGTTGGTGAGTTTTGCCTGCTGCTGCCGCTCCCTGTCAGCAGCTCAAGGGCTCACAATTGCTCCAGGGTCCGCGCTCGCATGCTACGAACCTGAGCACCTTACACAGCTACTTTAGCTATTTTGAGAACTTGGGCTTGAAGTTTTTTGTATTCACATTAGTTATGTATCTGAGGAGTATGTAGGCTTTATATAAGAGTCCCAGTTGTTTGGCAAACAGGTTTGCAATTTATATCTTTAAAGTTTGCCACCTTTTTTCTTTTTTTGTTATGTTGAGAAAGCTCCATACCAAAACCGTGTTTTAGGATCCAGACAGAGGCAAAGATTTGGGGGGGGGGGGGGGGGGGGAGGGGTGCAATGGGAGCAGTTGATCCCCCAAAATGGATTTCGAATGAAACGGTACCTATGTGGATTGTCCCTTCAGCCTTGAACCGGTGCCTATTTTACAAACAATCTGCTCCCCCTGATGACAAAACCTGGCTACACTTCTGGTTCCAGATCCTCCCTGGCCATACCTCCAGCAGAAAGCCTTCAAGCCAATTCAGCAATATCGGTCCAAACAATAGAACCCTCCCTGTTATACCACCCAGGCTAGCAAACCTATGGCATAAGAAATGAGGCTGAAGCACACAGAAACCAGAACTGCTTAAGTTGCAGATCTATTGGGTGCCAGAGGGTTTGGGGATCCCTTTACATTTCTTCTGCTCACATTTAGGAGAAGGAGAAATTAGGCTATAATTATATATTCCAGCAAGGTGCCCTGACCATATATTCCATTGTTTTTTTCCCCCCAAAGTTTGTTTACAGTGTTATAAAAAAACAAAGTAAGAAATGCAGCAACATCAATCAGTTGTCACCCAGAGAAAATAAGTACAAGGGCACCTTCTTTAGACTTATAAGTTCCCGCTACCCCCCACAGAACCCCCTCAACAGAAAACCACAACAGAAAATCCTGCCCACCCACTTAGGGCTGTGATGAAAAAGGCGAATTTGCCAAGGTGAATAATAAAGAAGTATCTGGTTGTGCGATCCATGTGGTATAACAATCCCAAATTTTATGAGAGGGCAGAATCCGGCCAGTCCGGAACACAATTTATTACATCATGTGAATTTAATCCAACTTCCAGAAAATGACATATATCCTATTATTCTGGAAAGTCTAAAAGCTGAAGGATAACATCTGTCATATCTATAGGATTCCTGAGGATCCCAGCACAGCAAAGTGGATCACAAAAGCAGAGAAATGAAAAAAGGGGATGGGACAATTTCCTTATGAGGAAAGATTAAAGTGGCTAGGGCTCTTCAGCTTGGAGAAAAGATGGCTGAGTAGAGATATAATAGAGGTCTATAAAATAATGAGTGGAGTGGAATGGGTAGACGTGAATCGTTTGTTTACTCTTTCCAAAAATACTAGAACTAGGGGGAACAAAATGAAGCTACAAAAGTAGTAAATTTAAAATGAATCAGAGAAAGTTTTTCTTCAATGTGCATTTAAGCTCTGGAATTCATTGCCACAGAATGTAGTAAAAGCAGTCAGCTTAGCGGGGTTTAAAAAGGTTTGGATGGCTTCATAAAGGAAAAATCCATGGACCAAATTAAAATGGACTTGGGGAAAATCCACTGCTTATTTCTAGGATACTCAATACATAGCTAGTAGAGATAAACTAGGGAGTGAAATACAACGTTGGTTGTCAGGGAAAGTCTCATACCGTCACTGGGGTGATACCTGACACCAATACAGGTGAACCCTTGTTTAGTGACGCTTATAATCATAGACTGACCCCCTCCTACCAATTTTTGAAATTTTTATGAAAATCTATCTTTCTTGATTTTTAGATTTTTCTAATGATTAAGTCTTAACGTTTGTCAATACTCCCCTATGAGTCTAGGTGTTAGGTGATGTAGCAATACAGTGGCTGAGCTTATAACGCCTGTTTAATTGCTAAACCACACTTATCTGTAATGACGCTCTTCTCCGATTCACAAGTCTTCCTGTTTAGCCTGTAGTCCTGAACGAGTGATCCCGACAGGTGCCTGTTTCGCTCCACACCGCTTTTTCAAGGGATACTAATGCTCAGGATCGTGTATCGGCTTCAGTCTAACATGCTCAGTCTAACAGCTTCTGCATTCATTCAGGTAGGAGGGGGTCAGTCTATGATTATAAGCGTCACTAAACAGGGGTTCACCTGTTATGGTGTCAAGTATTACCCCAGTGACTGTATGAGACTTTCCCTGACAACAAACGTTGTATTTCACTCCCTAGTTTATCTCTACTAGCTATGTATTCAGTATTGCAGACGATATAGTAGAGCATTGCCATTGATATTTGATATTTGATATTTCTAGGATAAGCAGCATAAAATATATTGTACTTTTTTGGGTTCTTGCCGGTACTTGTGACCTGGATTGGCCACTGTTGGAAACAGGATGCTGGGCTTGATGGACCTTCAGTCTGTCCAAGTATGGGAATACTTACATACTTATGAGCTCAGTGTCCCTGAGCTGCAAAGTTATTAACTTCAGAACTGTAAGTAGAATCCTAAAAGTGACTGAGTTAAACCTGTCTGTCCTTAGCAGCAGGAACTATAGATAAAAAAAGGGAACTGTGTTTAATTCCTGCCACCCCCAGTGATACAGTAGGACTTACCAGATAAGGAGAATGAAGTACTTGTTGATAAAAAGAGTGATGTGCATTCAGTTCTGGTCGCCGTATCTCAAAAAAGATATAGCAGAATTAGAAAAGGTTCACAGAAAAGCGACAAAATAATAATGGGGATGGAACTCCTCTCATAGAAGGAAAGGCTAAAGAGATTAGGGCTGTTCAGTTTGGAAAAGAGAAAGATGAGAGGAGATATGATTGAGGTCTACAAAATCCTGAGTGGTGTAGAATGAGTAGAAGCAAATTGATTTTTTACTCGTTTCAAAAGTACAAAGACTAGGGGACACTCAAGGAAGTTTCGTGGAAATACTTTTAAAACAAATAGGAGGAAATATTTTTTAGTCAAAGAATAGTTAAGCTCTGGAACTCTTTGCCAGAGGATTTGATAACAGCAATTAGTGTATCTGGGTTTAAAAAAGGTTTGGACAAATTCCTGGAGGAAAAGTCCATAGTCTGCCATTGGTAGCATGGAATGTTGCTGCTAATTGGGTTTCTGCCAGGTACATGTGACCTGGCTTGGCCACTGTTTGGAAAACAGAATACTGGGCTAGATGGACCATTGGTCTGACCCAGTATGGCTTGTTGTAATGCACAAATGTGAACTCGTTTATTAGAAACAAAATTGCACACAGATCAAAAATAAGAGGGAATATTGGCCATCAGCCAAAGGAAGTGTAATCCAGTGGGTAAAATAGCTAAACCTAGGCTTCATGCTCACATTTCAGCTCTGCTGCAGATTCCTTGGACAACCTTTAACCCTCTATTACAGTTTATTGCAAATGGACAGTGCTAATATCATTTTGGCTCTTTCATTTCCTTCTGGGAAGATTGCCACTTAGCCTAGATGCCAGAAATATGCTTCCAGCCATCAGCTCCTGTATTGATTGCTGTTAGGTTTCCGAGAAACTAATATAAATCTATATTATTTTTAGCACCTGAAGAACCTTATGGGACTGAACATTTATACAAGCCACTTCAAGAGGGTTCAGGTAACAAATCTTTCTATACAAAAAGTTACTATATGTTTCTGCATATGGAAGTTTTTTTTCTAACTGCAAAAAAATACAATTTGTGGCATTTTAATAGGTGGGAAAATGTGGGATACAAATGCAATAAATAAATAAATAAATAAATAAATACGGTTTCCAAACGAAAAGGAGCTGGGACAGAGTTCGGCTTTGAAAAGCTTCTGACCAATTTGCAGTTTTACCTATATACACACACAATGTTAAAGGTGGAGCAGCTTAGAGGTGAGAGAAACAGGTGCCAGATGATGGAAGCCAGGGCTCAAACCCCGCTTCTTCCACTGACACACTCTGCAACCTTGGGCAAGTTACTTCTACACCCCCCCTCCCCCCATTACCTTAAGTACAGTTTGGACTGTAAGCCTATCTGGGCAGGGAAATAACTTATGCACCCAAATGTAATTCACCTTGAGCTCAGATTTGGAAAATGCAGGATATAAATCTACAGGCAAAGTGTAGGTGGTCTTTAATGCTTTATGAGTGAATGTTAGGTCAATATTTAATAGTTGGCATATTTTAGAGGAGTTATTGAAGGACAGGGCCTTGGACTGTCTTTTTCTTACAGAAATCTTGGCCATCAGGAGATGGACACTGCACTGCCCCAAGCGATATCATCATCATCATGGTGGGAAAGAAGGGGAGGGGTGATGATTTTTCATGGCCATCTTTCTTTTGTGCAACGGTAAGTTGATCTTCCAGATAAATGTGAAGGGCTTTTAATAAGGGTGTGTGGAGCATTAAAATGTGATCCTTGTTTTTTTTTTTTTTTTAATTGCTCTCCTTCCTTGAATGGTAAAAATGGCAATGCATTGCTGAAGATCTCTTATTGATTAGGCTTGTGTTTTCTGATGTAAATGGTTTTGGGTGATATTAGACAATGGATCCTGTGTTAAAGCAATCTTCCTGCTGTCTTCTTTGGAAGACATCATCAGTAAAGAAAACAGGGGAAAACATCTTCAACACAAAATATAAACTAATGTTCCTCACAAACAATCATAGATACAAAGGGAACAAAAGAACTTATGATGTTGAGAGAAAGAAAAGGAGGAAGAATGGGAAAGGGAAATGGGACTTGATATACCACCTTTCTAAGGTTTTTGCAACTACATTCAAAGCGGTTTACATATATTCAGGTACTTATTTTGTACCAGGGGCAATGGAGGGTTAAGTGACTTGCCCAGAGTCACATGGAGCTGCAGTGGGAATCAAACTCAGTTGCCCAGGATCAAAGTCCGCTGCACTAACCACTAGGCTACTCCTCCACTGATTCCACCAATAAGAGCCAACCTCATCAGTGATGTCACAATGGCTTGATTGCCCAATACAGTTCCCCAGGATCAAAGTCCACTGCACTAACCACTGGGCTACTCCTCCACTCATTCCACCAATAAGAGCCAACCTCATCAGTGATGTCACAATGGCTTGATTGCCTGATACTTGGCTCACTTCTGATATTGTGATGTCATAAGGGAAAGGGGGAAAGGGAAATGGGACTTGATATACCACCTTTCTAAGGTTTTTGCAACTACATTCAAAGCGGTTTACATATATTCAGGTACTTATTTTGTACCAGGGGTAATGGAGGGTTAAGTGACTTGCCCAGAGTCACAAGGAACTGCAGTGGGAATTGAACCCAGTTCCCCAAGATCAAAGTCCACTGCACTAACCACTAGGCTACTCCTCCACTCATTCCACCAATAAGAGCCAACCTCATCAGTGATGTCACAATGGCTTGATTGCCCAATACAGTTCCCCAGGATCAAAGTCCACTGCACTAACCACTGGGCTACTCCTCCACTCATTCCACCAATAAGAGCCAACCTCATCAGTGATGTCACAATGGCTTGATTGCCTGATACTTGGCTCACTTCTGATATTGTGATGTCATAAGGGAAAGGGGGAAAGGGAAATGGGACTTGATATACCGCCTTTCTGTGGTTTTTTGCAACTACATTCAAAGCGGTTTACATTTATTCAGGTACTTATTTTGTACCAGGGGCAATGGAGGGTTAAGTGACTTGCCCAGAGTCACAAGGAGCTGCAGTGGGAATTGAACTCAGTTCCCCAGGATCAAAGTCCACTGCACTGACCACTAGGCTACTCCTCCACTGGGGGCATCAGATTGATATCAGTGGCTAGGCTGCTAGGTCTCCTGTAGCAGTCAGTTATTCCAAACCCTTGAGCCTACTGCATATCATCAATCACTTGCCAATCGGGACCAAAACCTCCAAACAACTAGTGTCCACACTTTATTAAAGAAACTAAATATTTATATAGGGCATAAACTTGTCTACCACATACCTAGTGACTACTTATCCTGCGTTAGCAGATTCAGCGCTGATCAAACAGTTCCGCTGCCATTTCCAAAATGAAACATCTTAAGTTACGAACAGCAAAAAAACCGGGATAGGGACATCTGTCTGGCATTATTTTGAGAAACATGGCCACACAGACATCCAGGCAGAGCAAAGGACTTTCATCAAGAGACCCAGGTTCAAATCCCATCTTGTAATTGTGAGCTCTCCAAGAACAGAAAAATACCTACTGTACACGACATGTACACCGCTTTAATAGCCTTCAGCTTACAGGTATCTTATGTATTTAGGTACAGTAGGTATATTTCTGCTGTTGAAGGGCTCACAACTAAAAACAAAAAGAAAGAAAGAATTAAAGTGGGACTTGAACTGAGGTCCCTTGGCTTAAAGTCCACTGAACTAACCACTAGGCTACTCCTGATACTGGCTCCTGCTGTGGTCCGAAGGCCTGCAAGGGAGAGGGAGGGGACAGAAACCACTGGGGAACTGAGGAGGGATCATGCCGTAATTCCTGTAGTGGTCAGCCGATCAAATCAGAACCCCCTTTTCTTTTTTTACCCTGGGATGTGAATGTGATTGAAACTTAGGATGTTCTAAATCTAAGACTTGGAAGTTTCTTCCTGTTTGGTCCTCCCTATTACCACCCAAAAGATGCCTCCTACCCTCCCCAACATGCCCCCTGAGGGGGCATTTTGAGACATTTATATATTTTGAAAATGAGCACCTATGCATGTTTATAAAAGAACACTAACATCGGCACCTTCCTGCTAGATGCCCCCATTTAAAATTCAGGCGGATTTAAAATGAAAAGTATAACTCCCTCTCCTCCCCACCACCACTTGCTCCTTCCTCTCCCTTTTTCTCTTCATCTACACTCTCTTCCTTCCCTCCGGAGAATCTGCCCTGGCCTCTCCTCCGCTCTCTGGACTGCTGCCAGCATCTTCCACTGCCACCAGTATCTGCTCCTGCTGAGAGCAGCAGGAGCATGCCACTCTGCTCCCTGCCACTGTTTTCCCCGAAAGTCCCGATGGCCCCCATGCACCTGTTGAAAAACTTACAGGTGCTCCTATGCACAGTGTTGGCTAAACACTGGGAAAAGCCAAAGCTCCTGGATGTTTTCCAATAGCAGGGCTTTGAGATTCTCGCCTGCTATGGTAACCTATGCTGGCCATGGTTGGGCCAGGAGAAATCGGAGGGGTCTGTAAGTGAAGGCACCTCCTTTTCTTTATAGAAAACTAGCAGAAGTGGCAGAGAACGTGTTTGCATGAAGATGCGTAAATTATTATATGTTGTACTTCCCACGCGTACATCTGTGCCCCACCCACTCACCACTGATTGGTATTGCTGAAAAATCACCTGGTTTGGTGATGTCATAATAGAATTGTGATAGTATAGATGATTTCAAGAAATCTGATGATTCGGGTATTGTTACTGTATATATGTTTTATTGTAAGTCAACAGGAGTTTATGTTAGAAGAGCAACCTATACACTTAAGTACATAAGTATTGCCATACTGGGACAGACTGAAAGTCCATCAAGCCCAACATCCTGTTTCCAACAGTGGCCAATCAAGGTCACAAAGTACCTGGCAAGATCCCAAAAAAGTACAATACATTTTATGCTGCTTATCCTAGAAATAAGCAGTGGATTTTCCCCAAGTCCATTTTAATAATGGTTTATGGAATTATCCTTTAGGAAGCCATCCAGACCTTTTTTAAACCCTGCTAACTGCTTTTACTTTATTCTCTGGCAACGAATTCCAGAGTTTAATTACACATTGAGTGAAGAAAGCTTTTCTCCAATTTGTTTTAAATTTACTACTTTGTCGCTTCAGTGCATGCCCCCTAGTCCTAATAATTTTGTAAAGAGTAAACAATCGATTCACAGCTACCCATTCCACTCCACTCATTTTATAGACTGCTGTCATATCTCCCCTCAGCAGGGCCGCTGAGAGACTGGGCCAGGCCCAGGGCAAGGCCACCCCCGCCCCTCCCTGAGGTCGTCATCATCGCCGCCCCTCTCCGTCCACCACTGGGCCGGGCCCCCCTGAATTCAAATCATAGCACCTCACCTCGACCTTGCTCCGTGTGAAAGAAGCATAGCAGCGGCAGTCTGCAGATTGCCTCCCTTCGGGTCTTCCCTCCTTGTGTCCCACCCTCGCGCAAGTTACGTCAGACGAGGGCGGGACACAGGGAGGAAACGCCCGAAGGGAGGCAATCTGCAGACTGCCGCTGCTATGCTTCTTTCACACGGAGCGAGGTTGAGGTGAGGTGCTATGATTTGAATTCAGGGGGGCCCGGCCCGGTGGTAGGCGGGTGGAGGGGACTGTGGCGCCAGGCCCCCCTTGGAGGCCCGGGCCAGGGGAATTTTGTCCCCCCCTGCCCCCCCCCTCTCGGCGGCCCTGCCCCTCCGCTGTGTGAACAGCTCTAGCCACTTTAGCCTTTCCTCATAGGGAAGTCATCCCATCCCCTTTAACATTTTCGTCGCCCTTCTCTGCACCTTTTTTAATTCCACTACATCTTTTTTTGTGATGCGGTGACCAAAATTGAACACAATATTCAAAATGTGGTCGTACCATGGAACGATACAAAGGCATTATAACGTCCTTATTCTTGTTTTCCATTCCTTTCCTAATAATACCTAACATTCTATTTGCTTTCTTAGCTGCCGCCGCCGTACACTAAACAGAGTTTCAATGTAAATAAATAAGCGTTTGTTGGGGGGGGGGGGGGGGGGAGCTAACTAGCAGTAGTTTGCAGGCAACCTCAAAGCATCCATAGGCTCAGCCTGTGATAACACCAACCACGTTAACATCCTGACGCAAGTTGTTTTTCTGAAGCTGAACAAAATGAGGCTTTCAAAGATAACCGTTCTTTCCCTCAAAATGTTATACAATCAGCTCTTGAGTCGGAAGAACATCATTACTGAAAATCACTTTTTGAAACCAGTATCCGCACAATTATTCATCTTGACAGAACTTGCATTTTTCTGAAGCTAGACACAAGTGAGGGTGTCAAGGATGGACAGTAATTTTCTCCCTTGTAATGTTATACCACCCTGGAATTGAGGAATCATTACTGAAAAGTGTAGTTTTGCACTTTTCATCCACTTCAAGGAGAACAATGAGTAAGAAAACAATAGTAAAGAAAAATGTGTTACTCGGTTTTGACAGGGGAGTTTTAAGTGGCTTCAGAAAATATATTCTCTGAAAACAACCTCTGCAGCATCAGTTACCCTGTCAAACGTTCCAGAGAGGGGCCTGGGCCCAGCCTCTTTGGGCTTCGGCCACATAGCAGTGGAATGCCATTGCTATGGCTGATGGGGATCCCCATGCCCCATGTCCCACCAGCAAGACTCCCGGCATGTCTCTCTCCCTTTCCATCCTCCATTGAGGGATCCAGCATCTCTCACAGTCTCATCTCAGCCCCTCCCCCCCTCTGGTGTACCTTTAAAACTTCACTTCCAGAGGTAAACAGCAGTGAGATGTTGATCACATATACTGCTTGCGCTGGCCTCAGAACCTTCCCCCCTGACACTGTCCTACCTATTCAGAAACAGGAAGTTGCATCAGGGGGAAGGCTGTGGACCGACACAAGCAGCTTGATTGAATCACTGCTGTCAGTGACCTCCGGAAATAAAGATTTAAAAGGTAAATGGGTGGGGTGGGGGGGGAAGGGGGAGAAGATGCCGGTTTGTGGATTGCATAAGGAGTAGAAGAGAGAGGGAGAGATGCTGGCTTGCAAAAGGAGGAAAGAAGAAAAACATTTTCATGCCCACTCACTGTGGGTTCAGGCCCACCTAAAACTGGCTGTCTGACTACACCACTGGTTCTAATGCCAATATTCCAACACCCCCCTAAAAACAGACCCCCTAATACCTGAATTCTGAAGTTGGTGTTGCTTTAAAACCCTGAGTACAGCATTTACAGTAATTTATGTATATCCAGTGCCACAACCCAGTTGGGTTTTCAAGATTTCCACATTGACTATGGGTAAGGAAATTTTTATTGAGCACTTCAGATAAATACACATGAATAGTAAGTCACAATACAAAACACAAAAAAAAAACGTAAAACCAAGTTATGAAATAATGCTCTTTTACAAACTTAATCGCCCTACCAATCCCCTCCCCCCAACTAAACCCCAAACCCCACTATCCTCACCTTCCGTATTAGGTGCCCCTATGCAGTATGAAATCAACCATTTAAAGTTCGACTGCATGCCGCTGGATTGTGTTCCAAAAGGGTTCCCAGATGGCTTGAAAGGCCACACCTCGCTGAAAAATTAAATCTTGGATCATACGAAGTTCCAGAGAAAGAATCACAATCATTTGGGAGCACCATAGCTGTTCTGAAGGTGCATCTGAAGAAAGCCAATGTAACAAGATCACTTTCAGAAATAGCAAAATAAACCCATGAAGAAAGACAAAAAAAAAACCCTTTCTCGATGGTTGGGGTTTAGCAAGGACTCCAAATAGCAAACGAGGAGTTGAATAAGTCAGAACTTTCCAAATATTGGAGATGAAGCGCAACACATGCTGCTGTAAAGTTTTAACAGGACAAGTCCAGAACACGTGTCCCAAAGTTACCTCCCAGTGTCCCCATCTAGGTCAACCAGCTTTGGGTCATAATTTCAACAAGCACACCCTCCTGGGAGAAATATATAGATGCATAGTGAATTTATATTGCATCTCTCAAAATGATACATTATCTGTATGAGAACGAAGTACCTTTAGATCAGCAGCAAACCACTCCTTTACTGGCACTCCAAGGTCTGCCGACCAAGCCTATATCTTCTTATAATCCAAATTAGAAGTGTGATCCTGAAGATGTTTATCATGAAATTTCAGAGGGACCTTCCATTGTGAATTTAAGGTATAAGCTGTTGAAAGCAGTTCCATATTTGTCCGTATGAAAATGATCAGAGGCTATCATAGCAACGAAGAAGGGCAACCTTCGAAAGCTAATCAAGAAATGTATTAGGTCCAATAAAAAAGGTATCATCTTATTTTCTTTTCCATGTTTTATTTTGTTTGATTTCTATTGGTAGCTAAATAATAAATAAATAAAGTCAAAGTTGTAGATAAGCTTATACCTCTTGTTGGGATAGCTTAAACTCCTCTCAAAGGGCAGCAAAAGACTTCAACCATCCCACAACTGAAAGGACATAAAACAGACATTAGATGCCCTTAGCCTCCCAAGTTAGGAAAGCAGGCGAGTCACTATCTGGAGGAAAGGCACCATTATTTCTAATAGTTAACAGTGGAATCATTTGTATATTATGGCGGTGAAATTTACAGACCCACTTCCAGACCAGCCTTAAAGGTTTATATAACACAAGATGAGCCACACAGGAAGGGGACCTCAATTTAATATCATGTAGATAAGCACTAAAATGTTCTTTATATAATAATTTGGAGGTTTTTGACTAGTGACAAAGTAGCCTGCTATCCACAGCACGAGCAAAAAAGTTCTATGTGGGATATTGAAGGCATTAACCCTATAAAGTCAATCAGAGCACTAACAATGAAAGGTTAAGCATCTGAAGTCTTTTCCTCCTATGTAATTCAATAGTAGATTAGTGAGAGGGTTATGTGCATTATTTAAGTTGAAACAGTAGTTAATAGGCAACATACCATCAGTAACCTAAACTCCCTTTTCTCTCCAAATTACTTGAACGTGCTGTTCACCATCGCTGCCTTGATTTTCTCTCCTCACATGCTATTCTTGACCCACTACAATCTGGTTTTCGCCCTCTCCACTCAACCGAAACTGCACTTACTAAAGTCTCCAATGACCTATTACTGGCTAAATCCAGAGGTCTCTATTCCATCCTCATTCTTCTTGATCTTTCCGCTGCTTTTGACACTGTCGATCACAGCATACTCCTGGATACCCTGTCCTCACTTGGATTCCAGGGCTCTATCCTTTCCTGGTTCTCTTCCTACCTCTCCCTCTGCACCTTCAGTGTTCACTCTGGTGGATCCTCTTCTACTTCTATCCCTCTGCCTGTCGGCGTACCTCAGGGTTCTCTTCTTTGTCCCATAGGCGCCCGGTATCGGAAGCTTGGGGCCGAAGATCGGATCCTGATGACGACGCTCGTCCCAACTGCCCGCCCTCTTTCCCCCAAGATCCGTTTCCTTTTTTAAAAATTTACCGTCAGTCCGGCAGTGCAGCGACAGACAGCGTCAGTGAAAGCGCTCCCAGTAAAAGCGCTTCTCTTCGCTCAGTGCCCCGCCTTCTTCTGATGTCATGATGTCATGACATCATGACATCAGAAGAAGGCGGGGCACTGAGCGAAGAGAAGCGCTTTTACTGGGAGCGCTTTCACTGACGCTGTCTGTCGCTGCACTGCCGGACTGACGGTAAATTTGAAAGAAAAAAAAGTAAAGGGATCTTGGGGGGAGAAGAGGGTGGGCAGTTGGGGCAGGGGAGAGAATGAGATGAATGGGATGGCAGGGCTCAGGGAAAGAGGGGAATTGCTGAATATGGGTGAATGGAGGGGGCCAGGGGAGAGAGGAGCATGGATGGGATGGCAGGGCTCAGAGAAAGAGGGGAATTGCTGAATATGGGTGAATGGAGGGGGGCAGGGGAGAGAGGAGCATGGATGGACATGGATGGGAGGACTGGGCCCAGGGAGAGAGGAGAAATTGCTGGACATAGAGGAGAGGGGAGGGAAGAGAGAGGACGGAGATTAGGGAAAAGGAAAAGAGAAGAAAAACTGCACATGGATGGAGAAAATAGGCAGAAGCTGGATCCACTGGACAGTCAAGTCTGCGGAGGACCCAGCTTTTACTTAGGATATAGAGCAAGAAATGAAGAAGAAAGGCGGAAAGTAAAGAAATAAATGGAAAGGAAGCCCTGGAAATGGAGTTAAGAGGACAGAAAGCAGCAGAATCAGATACTGGGCTAGCATGATCAGAAAAACAAAGTCACCAGACAACAAAGGTAGAAAAGATAATTTTATTTTCATTATAGTGTTTGGAATATGTCCACTTTGAGAATCAGGTGGTCAACATTAAAAGTTTATATTTATTTTACTTATTTATGGCATTTTATCTCACATTAAACATGAATTAGGGTGTTTTGTGGCTGTACATGAGAATATATATAAATGGCGAGTGTCATACTCACTTGCAAATGCGCAGTAGAGATCCTCTCTGCCCCACCCCCGCGTCAATACGTGATGACGAGGGCGGAACGGAGAGGGTCTCTACTGCGCATTTGCGAGGGACACCGCCGTCGCTAACGCTCCCCCCATCCGGAGTCACCGCCACCACCCACCTTCCACCCGGTCGGGCCCTCGCTCCGCTATTGAAACAGCGAGGGCACGTAGCACACAGTTCTGCTGAGCTGCCGTCGGCCTTCCTTCTTCTTCTCTGCCTATGTCCCGCCCTCGACGATGTTACTTCACATGAGGGCGGGACACAGGCAGAGAAGAAGGAAGGCCACGGCAGCTCAGCAGAGCTGTGTGCTGCGTGCCCTCGCTGTTTCAATAGCGGAGCGAGGGCCCGACCGGGTGGAAGGTGGGTGGCAGCGGCGGCTCCGGGGGGGGGGGGGGACAAACTCGGAGGGGGAGCAGCAGCGGCAAACTCGGCGGCGGGGTGGGAGGGCCTTTCAATCCCCCCCTCCTATACTAGCCCGTTTTTATGGGCTGAACGGCTAGTTGTGATATTATGATCCCTTGTTTCATATTGTTGACGGTCTGCATTTTCCGTATGGGTGGTATACTGGTGTATTAAGTTCTGCCTAGTGTAATATTTATGGTACAGTAAGGTTCTGAGTGTGTTTTTGCACAAAGTTGTGCATAGTGTTTTGCAGTTGAGCGATTGTGGTTAGTATATGCTTTGAGCAACCACTTTATTCTTTGACATATGATACATATCTAATATCTAAATTTAATAAAAGGTATTAATTGTGACTTATTTTTATTTTTTTTCTGTGTTATCAGACAATTATGGATTTAAGCTCCACCCCTGGCCCCACCCCTAACCCGCCCCCTTTAGCCTCCCCAAACAGTTGGGCCACCGACCGCCTATGCTTGGTCCCCTCCTCTTTTCTATCTACACTTCTTCCCTTGGTTCATTAATCTCATCCCATGGCTTTTCCTACCATTTCTATGCTGATGACTCCCAAATCTACCTTTCTACCCCTGATATCTCACCTTGCATCCAAACCAAAGTTTCAGCGTGCTTGTCTGACATTGCTGTCTGGATGTCTCAACACCACCTGAAATTAAACATGACCAAAACCGAGCGTCTCATTTTTCCCCCCAAACCCACCTCCCCACTCCCCCCGTTTTCTGTTTCTGTTGATGGCTCTCTCATTCTCCCTGTCTCCTCAGTTCAAAACCTTGAGGTCATCTTTGACTCTTCTCTCTCCTTCTCTGCTCATATCCAGCAGATCGCCAAGACCTGTTGTTTCTTTCTTTACAACATCCGTAAAATCCGCCCCTTTCTTTCTGAGCACTCTACCAAAACCCTCATCCACACCCTTGTCACCTCTCGTTTGGACTACTGCAATCTGCTTCTTGCTGGCCTCCCACTTAGTCACCTCTCCCCTCTCCAGTCGGTTCAAAACTCTGCTGCCCGTCTCGTCTTCCGCCAGGGTCGCTTTACTCATACTACCCCTCTCCTCAAGTCGCTTCACTGGCTCCCTATCCGTTTTCGTATCCTGTTCAAACTTCTTCTACTAACCTATAAATGTACTCACTCTGCTGCTCCCCAGTATCTCTCCACACTCGTCCTTCCCTACACCCCTTCCCGTGCACTCCGCTCCATGGATAAATCCTTCTTATCTGTTCCTTTCTCCACTACTGCCAACTCCAGACTTCGCGCCTTCTGTCTCGCTGCACCCTACGCCTGGAATAAACTTCCTGAGCCCCTACGTCTTGCCCCATCCTTGGCCACCTTTAAATCTAGACTGAAAGCCCACCTCTTTAACATTGCTTTTGACTCGTAACCACTTGCCTCCACCTACCCTCCTCTCCTCCTTCCTGTACATATTAATTGATTTGATTACTTTATTTTTTGTCTATTAGATTGTAAGCTCTTTGAGAAGGGACCATCTTTCTTCTATGTTTGTGCAGCGCTGCGTACGCCTTGTAGCGCTATAGAAATGCTAAATAGTAGTAGTAGTAGTAGTAGTAATATAATAAAACAATTTCAAGAAAAGTTGGAGGTACCCCTGAACCAGTCATTGATTTGCCTCATATCACATCCAATGGTCAGATATCTCAAATTTAAAAGGCCCATGCCTCCTTTGTCTTTCGGAGAAAAAATGATTTTCAAAGAGAGGTGTGTCTGCTTCCCTTGCCACAAATAAGTCAGTATCTGTTTATGTAAATGTGTTTCTTCCTTAACTTTGAGCTACAGTGACAACATGTGAAAAATGTACAACCAACATGGTATTAATAACATATTAAAAATGAGTATGTCCTATCAATGACAGTGGATAAGCTCGCTGAAGATCTAATTTAACCTCAGTGGATCTCAACAATGTTTAAATCATATAAGGTAGGTAAGTTTGACAGAATCAGCACTCCTAAATATTTAAATCTATCCTCCCAATGGTCCCGTACTGCCAGGACAGCTGGCAGAGGTAATGATTTACTAAAATTTAAGCTAAACCCTGCCAAGGACCCATACTTTTCTATAAGTTCAATAGCCATGGCCACGATACTCTGTGGATAAGTCAATATTAATAAAATATTATCAGCAAAATCCAAGGTTTTCAAAATTGTGGGAGCCCTCTGTAATCCTGCCACCTCTTTTTCCTGTCATAAGGTACATAACAAAGGTTCTAAGATGAGAATGAACAATTGTTTATCTTACCAACATGGTAAGTATTTGGAGGCAGCTGCCATCTCCCCTTCTTGCCCCCTCTCTTGTCCCATATACAGCATCCCCCTCCCCCACCGCCGCCTTACCTCTTCCCAGACCTGGGACAAAGTTGCAATCAGACTCATTGCAGGAACACAGCCATTAAATATAGGCCTGTGCTCAAGTGGTGTCACATCCTGCCCGCTTCCCAACAGGAACTCTGGTGTTGAGAAGGGCAAGATGCTGCGGTATTTGAGCAGGGGCCTGTGTTTACAGGTCACACACTGGTGCAAAATTTGATTGCAACTTGGGTCAAGAGGTAGTGCAGTGGCAGGGTAGATCCTAGACAGGGGTAGGGAAAGGGGTGAAGATGATGGGAAGGGAGGGAGTGGAAAGGAGGATGCTGGACCCTTGGGGAGAGTACGGAAAGAAAGACAGGATGGTAGCCACCTGGGGGGAGCTTAGGGAGGGGAATGAACATATTGCCAACCTGGGAGGGATTTGAGAAGGGGGATGGTGGTCATCTAGGAGGGTAGGGAAAGGAATGGAAATACCGGCCACCTTTGGGGGAGGAGAGAAAGGAAGGGCAGATCCTGGACTACAGGGCAGACAAGGGCCTCGAACTGCCCTGGGGGGGGGGGGGGGGCTCCCAGCTGCAAGTTTGTCAAAAGCATCAGGTACGCTTGGGCCAGGCCTATTAGCTCAATTTGCACTGAACCGACGAAGGTACATTAGTTCTCAAAAGAAAGTTGCAAATATATAAAGTTAGTCCAATCAAAGGCAGGGTCTACAATTGCTTAGACTTTGAATGAAAAAATTCAGAAAATCCATTTGATATTCAGAAAAAAAATTGGTATCTGATCTTTCGTCTTGGCTGAAGTTTGAGGAAATACAGATCTGCACAGGGACACAGGTAGAATTGGCGGTTATAATGAAGTGGGAGGGTTATCTGTACTGATGCTGTGCCAGGATGTGGACACTCTAAGCAATGAGCAATCATCCAACTGACCCAGCTGAATATGTCAAAAATGGAATGCCTAAAATGGATCAAAGATCTTGCTTCTGACATTAATGAGAATGGCCGAAAATCAGTGAAAACTGGCTGCCAAAAATGGCAGCTTAAGTTATCCATACGGTATAGACTGTACAATTTATTTTAATTTACTACTAAGATGTTCACTTTTAGACTGAGTGAGCGTTAGTATTCTGGTGTGCTTAGTAATGCATGTCAAATGAAGTTTCATCTGTGCCTTCTGCCTTAGAAATGAGGCCTTTTATCTTCTCAGCAGACCTTCCTGCTGTTACAACATTCTAGCTCAGTTGCCTTTAAAAAAAGTTTTATCTCTGTCTTTCAGCAAAGTCAATTATCATATGTCCCTGAATTCACACTGTAGCACTTTCCACAGACTCGGAAAACTGAACTGAAAAGAGACTGACCGCTGGGCCTTAACAGAATTGGCCATCAAATTATTGTAGATCCCCTGGAGAAAGTTTCAGAGTTGTTGCATACATAAATCAGATTGTAAACTTCTTCACTTTTGTGAAAGTGTAGAAAAGATTGCTTCTCAAGGAGTCAATGCAGTAAGTTTGCATTAGAGCTGTGTTGACACTTAACACAAAACTTTCTAATGCGAAATCGTAGCTCCCCAATTCACTAAGTATATAGCATGAAAATTACTGCCATGTTTAAAAAGTGTGCACTGTCAGAAAAAAAAACAGCACCCCCTGCTGCGGGAAATGCAGCCATTTGCTGCGCAAGTGTCTGCCTTCCTGTCAGTGTATGAGTGGGGATTGGCTCACACGCCAACAGGAAGGGAGACATTAGAAAAAATTAACTGCTGGATTCCTGGATCCCCTTTCTCCTCCCATACAACCCCTCCCCCCCCCCCAAAATCCTGCATGATCTAGTGGACCCCCATCCCATGGAATCTCTTCCCATGACCCCAGAGATGACTCCCCCAATCCCCTAATCTCCTCACCCCTGACACTCAAAACATAGCATTCATTGTAGTCTAGTGGACCCCAACCTCCCATCCCCTCCCCATCACACAAACTAAAAAGCCACTGATGGTCTCGTGGACACAGACCCTCCCTGCAACCCCTCACCCCCATGCCTAGCGTCTGCCAAACAAGAAAAAAAAATCCCTTATTTGGCAGAGTGACCCTGTGTGGTGCACCCTAGCATGAACCACAGAGGATCACTATTTTTCACGTTGGTAGCATGGAGGTAGAAGTGAGTGGGGGCAGGGTCCACAGGAGGGGAAGTCAGGGTACACCAGGGACTTTTTTAATTTGAGTGACTAGGAGGGGAGGGTATCTATGGAATTCAGATTTTGGATATCGGGGGATGGGAGCCATCTTTGGGGTCAGGACCCTTAGGAGCACAGGGTGATGTGAAGTCTTCTACGTCTTCTCTGACTTTGCATTAGAGCCCTGGCATTGTGCTTAGACTTGCACTCTCCTGCACACATCTGTGCATCTGTGTAGAATAGTGAATTAGCCTTACCACCATTTGTTTAAATGTGCTTTGTACCCACAGCTTTGTGCAAGGTTAACTGGTATGGAAAGGAAAGGGTGAGTACTACAGAGGAGGACAGGGAGACAGTCGAAAGGGACTGGAAGGGAAAACCTATATGCCTATAACCAGAAACAAAATTCCTGAAAACATACAATCCCATGCCCCCATACATTCCACACACAACACCACAGACATATAGGTTCACTATCCACATAGACACAAATCGACATACTACAGCAGATAAACACACATCCTATAGAGAACCTGTGCTCAATCATACAGCCCTATCACCCTATCAAGAGACACTTTGCTAAATAGCTTCCCACCAAGTTATCCACACAGACCTACCAGAATCTATGAATGAAGTAAAGGGGAACGTGCCATTGTTGCACATGGTACATATGCACTTTTTACCTTCCTACAGATTGAAATTACATTGTCCACCCTCCAACCATTAGCTACTGAAAGCTAATTTTATTGATAGTTCTGAGGTTTCATTTTTGAGTTCTTTCAGAACTCTGGACTGTATACCATCTGGTCCTGCTGATCTGTTACTCTTTAGTTTGTAAGTTTGCTCCATTTTCCAGGTTAGTTACGATACATTTCAGTTCCTCTGAATCACAGCCATAAAAAAGTATTTCCAGCATAAGTATCGCCCTGACATCTCCCTCAGTAAAGTCCAGAGCAAAGAATGTATTCAGTTTTTCTGCTATAGCCTTGGTCTAAGTGTCCCCTTTATCTCCTTATCAACCACCAGTCAAACTGACTCCCTTACACACTTCTTTCTTCAATTCTCACTAGGAACTAGGTCAGCATAATGTACTCCTTACTTTTTACTCTTTAATGTCTACAAAAAAATTTGAACATATTGTTCATTAAAAAACTCTTCTGAAATATTTCAATTAATTTGAAATAGGATCTCAAGACATTGTCAACCTTATTTTTATTTTTTTACAAAACTTCTCACCTCATTGTCCTCATGAATCTCAATGCTGCTTTGTCTGGGGCATCTCTGCTTCCTTAGAGGAACTCTGTATAACTCACCTGTAAAAAAAAGGAGAATCATGTTAATAGGTCAGAGTTTGAGCAGTGCAGTAGATTCAGGGAAAATTATAGAAAAGTTAGCTTTATTTTATTTTAAGGTATGAGTAACTTGATGGTTCTCAAACATGGAGGGTCATTTTCGATATGACATCCTAGTCCGATTTTGGACATTTTGCACCAAACATCCAAAATCTAAATAGGAAAGAAGGTCATTTTCAAAAAATAAAAATGTCTATTTTTTTTCTAAAATACTGTTTTGAACGAGGTTTTGTGATTTAGATGTTTTGTTTTTTGGTCCATTTTTGAAAAATCAAAAACGAATAGAGATTCGTGCCATTGGGATGTAGGAGGAACCAGCATTTTTAGCAGAATGGTCCCTCAGACATCCCAGAAGAGCAATGGGGCACCCTAGAGGGCACTTCTGTGCACTTCATATAAATGTTCCCAGGTACACATCTCACCTTTGCTCCCTTATCTTGTTCCCAGTCCTCCAAAACCCACCCCAAATCCACTGTCCCCCACTACAATAGCCCTTATGAGTGAACGGGGCTACCTGTGGATACAGTAGGAATTTGGTGACCTTGGAAGGGGTCACAGTTTCCACCACAAGTGTGACAGGTAGAGGGAGATAGGGACCTTGGTCCCCAACTGTGTACTGCACTAACCACTACACTATTTCAGGGACCTGCATGCTGCTCTAATAGACCTGACATCTGCAGCTGTCAAAGAGGCTAGTTAAGTCATTTGTTTATTCACATTTTTGGGGGTGGGAGGGGGACAGTGACACCCCCCAACATATCCCCTTGAGATTTGAACGCACTTCTGACAGACTTCATTGAAAAACATCTAAAAATAGGTTTCAAAAATACTGATTTGGACGTTTCTGTGAGAAAAGATCCAAATGCTGCTTCATGCCACTTTTTAGATGTTTTCCTCTTTCAAAAATGAGTCCCACAGTCAGGTCTGATTTGCAGGATATCTTCAGTGATCTTTTAGAATATGGTTGTATTCATTTTGATCTAAGAACCAGATTCATTTGTATAATTTGGATGCCCTGACAATTGGATCATTTGGGTTAACTCAAAAATTGGATTTAGAAACCACAGTGATAGTAGTGAGAGAAGAAACTAGACCAATAGCTTTCAAACCAATCCTCAGAACTAATCTCACATGCTTGGTTATCATGCTATCCATGATGATCATGTAGTAGAGATTCCACACATCTATATGTTTTTAGACCCAATTTATGCAAATATATATCATGAATATTCATTATAGATAGCCTAAAATCCAGACTGGCTAGGGTGCACTCATCACTAACGATCCACATAGGATCAGTGGGGCAACCCAAAACCCACTCTTATCTGAGAACTATTCCGTACTCTTAAATTAATTGAACGTCTGTGTGTTTCTCAAAATATCTAGACAACCGGATAAGTTAGAAATTGAATAGTGAAAGGGCTTAGATACTTAAATGCCACCCAGAACAGGATTGAGGCATGTTGGCTTAAAAGTGTGACTAACGTTGTAGTGCTGCTGTCTCTTGGGGTTTTTTTTGTTACATTTGTACCCTGCGCTTTCCCACTCATGGCAGGCTCAATGCAGCTTACATATTGTATACAGGTACTTATTTGTACCTGGGGCAATGGAGGGTTAAGTGACTTGCCCAGAGTCACAAGGAGCTGCCTGTGCCTGAAGTGGGAATCGAACTCAGTTCCCCAGGACCAAAGTCCACCACCCTAACCACTAGGCCACTCCTCCACTGTTGCTACTATTCGAGATTCTACATGGAATGTTACAACATTCCATGTAGAAGTCGGCCCTTGCAGATCACCAATGTGGCCGCGCAGGCTTCTACATGGAAACAGAAGCCTGCGCAGCCTTCTACATGGAATGTTGCTAGTGGAATAGCAACATTCCATGTAGACTCTCCAATAGTAGCAACATTCCATGTAGAATCTCCAATAGTATTTATTTTATTTTTGTTACATTTGTACCCCGCGCTTTCCCACTCATGGTAGGCTCAATGCAGCTTACATGGGGCAATGGAGGGTTAAGTGACTTGCCCAGAGTCGCAAGGAGCTGCCTGTGCCTGAAGTGGGACTCAAACTCAGTTCCTCAGTTCCCCACACCAGTCCACCACCCTAACCACTAGGCCACTCCTCCACTTACCCAGTTTACCCATTGTGAACGTATCTTAGCAAGTAGAACATTATGATGTAACCCAGCCTTTTAAGATCTGCATGCTGATCCATTAAATTTTATACATAGAGTACCATGTGAAAAATCCTAAAACTCCATGCAGCTCTAATGAATGTCTTGTTACTTGCTGATTAAAGGCTTTTCAAACTAGGCAACTGATTCTGCTACAAAAATGGCAAAACTATGACTTCATTAACCCAGAATTCTCAGGAAAAGAACGTCAACCTTTTTTTCACCAGTATGTTTCAGAATTCAAGGGTGTGTTCTCCAGGCAGATTTTGCATAATTAGCAATTGCTATGCTATATGAGAAAAAAATAGGGAGAGAATTAATTCTACAGACTCAACCAAAAAAATCTTGCTTTCTATTACCATGAAAGCAAAAGGGATGGGAATTAAATGACAAGTCCTCTAACGAGTATTCGTGGTGGCTTACTATTCACTCATTTGGAGGTGCTCACCTGAATAGCTCAGAATCAAAGGTATCTATCTGCTGAATATTTACAGTTAGCTGGAATAGTATTTAACTGGTCAACAGTGTTTCCGACCAGTTAAATAGCACTAAATATCTGCCAGAAAATTAACAACGTAACACAGAATAATATGAGAGCTCTGTCTGGATATCACATCCAAGGTTGTATAAGAATAAGCTTTGTGAAACAAAGAGGTCTTATTCAGCTATGGCCACTGCAGCAGTATCTGGATGGTCCGTAGGTAGGGTCAGGGTAAAGTAAGGACTTACCCAGTCAGCGACAATTTCAGTCCACTAAACAGGTAAGAGCCCAGATAAAGTAAGGTTAGCAAAAAGGCTGCCCCAACGTTATCTGCTTGGTTATCAGGCACTGGTCCGACTATCAGCCAGCACCCGGATAATCATTCACAGCTGCAGATGACCTGGATATTGAATACCAGTGACTGATTAAACCCAGCTTTGAAAATTGTATTAATTAGGATGTATTTACTGCCTTTTTGAAGGAATTCACTCAATGCGGTGTACGGTAAGAATAAATCAAACATGAGCAATAGACAATTACAGCAGTAAGAATATTCAAATTACAATACAAAGTATGGCATAGTTACTACTTACAGTGTCAACACAATACATATTAGAACATTTTAAGTGACAGGTAAGGGTAAAGCAAATGAAACATATAGATAGGTAAGAGAGTAAGAGGAGTTAGAGAATAAGGTGACTAATTCAAAGAATATCCAGGTTTAATTCAGACTGCAGCTGCCAGCAGCTTCACAAGCCATGGACTGAACATCAGAGGGAAAGTCTAAGCATTACGTTAAATCCAAAATCTCCTTCCATCTTTGGAACAGATATAAATGTGAGACTGAATTTGTAGGGTGGCAATTTATAAAAACTTAAGTAAACAATAGTAGAGGGACTCCAAGATACAAGGTCACCAAACATAAAGAGGAATCCAATAAAATTTATATGGAAATATGATGTTTGATTTTAACAAAATATTTCTAAAAAGCAAGGAAAAGACCTCAAAACGCCCGACTGCTTACTTTCAGTTTTTGGCGGCTTTAACTGGGGGCGTGGTGTTCATCACTGGTCATAAAAACCTTGCTTGGAAAGAATTATTTTAACTTTTATTTCCAAAAAGATTTTAACAATTTTGCTCTTTTTTACAAAAAAGATTTTTTAAAATATATTGACAATATCAATGCTAACTTCGAAGTTTATTTGGTTCATAAAAACCTTCACTGATTCTCATGAAGTGCTATAAAGCAGCTTTACAGAGATAAAGTAAAGTCGAACACTTATCTGTTGCCCGACGGTGGCCCCATCCGTTTCGCTTGTAGGCTTTTTCAAGGGCTGTGCTTCGACAGAGAAAGCATTGAGAAATTTTTTTTCTCTCTCTTGATCTGATCATGGCTTACTGGTTCAAAGCAGCACTAAGCCATGATCAGCTCAAGAGAGAGAAAAACAAAATACATAAACCCACACCTATCAATAAGGAAAGAATTGTAATATATAATGAAATCCATAATAAAGCATAATGGGAAGAATAGAAGGGGGAAATTAAGCGCCGGGATATATTTTTTGGCAAGGAATTCCACCATTTAGTACCTTGGTATGAAAAAGTAGCTGAATATGTAGATTTATAAACTACTTTCTTACAGGTAGGAAAATGAAGATGCAGGTAGTCATTTGCAGCAAAGATTGAATTGCGAGAAGGCAAAGTAACAAGGGGCAATGGGGCAATACCATACAAAATCTGAAATATGAGAGCACAGAGTTTGAGTACAATCCTGGCCCTAATGGGAAGCCAATACAAATTTATTTATTTATTTATTTATTGCATTTGTATCCCACATTTTCCCACCTATTTGCAGGCTCAATGTGGCTTACAATGTTCCATCATAGCATTCGCCATTCCAGAGTAAAAGATACAATTGGTGTTCCATAGAGAGCATGGTTGACATAATGGAAATTAAGCAGGCAGTTATAGAAAGAGAACATAAGAATATAAGATGGAGTGGTGAGATGTGTTACAGTTTCAGTTATTGCTCATTGTGGTATGCCTTGTTGAAGAGATAGGTCTTCAGGGATTTACGAAAGTTAGTCCGTTTGTAAATTGTTTTTAGTTGAGTGGCAGTGCATTCCACAACTGCGTGCTCATGTAGGAAAAGCTGGACGCATGTGTTAGTTTGTATTTTAGTCCTCTACATTTGGAGAAGTGAAGATTAAGGAATGTGCGCACTGATCTTTTAGCATTCCTGGGTGGCAGGTCAATAAGGTCTGACATGTAGGCTGGGGCGTCTCCGTGAATGATTTTATGAACTAGAGTGCACACCTTGAACGTGATGCGTTCTTTGAGAGGCAGCCAGTGTAATGTTTCTCTTAGGGGTTTTGCACTTTCGTATTTTGTTTTTCCGAATATGAGTCTGGCTGCAGTGTTCTGGGCTGTTTGCAGTTTCTTGATGATTTGCTCTTTACAGCCAGTATAGAGTGCATTGCAGTAGTCTAGATGACTCAGCACCAGGTTGCGAAAAATGCTCCTTGGGAAGAAAGGTTTTACTCTTTTGAGTTTCCACATTGAATGGAACATCTTCTTAGTTGTATTTTTCACCTGACTTTCAGTAAAGGAGTAGCACTCTCAAAGCGTGGTACACGCATGACCAGTCTAGCTGCAGTATTTGATCTGGATTTTGCTGAATACTGCATCTGTATTTTGATTTGATGGAATTCTTCAGTAAAAATCCTTTTCTATTGATTAGCCTGTCAAGATTCGACAGCAAGCTTTTTCAAGAGTGACTAAGCTAGAATGTGGCTGGGAAAAGAGACAGATGTCTACAGATATAGGGCCTTGAAATCAAGTTATTGCCCTGGTTCTGTATACCCCAGAGGGAAGAGATATGGAGTGTCAGCACTTGCCCAGTCAAATACACTATAATTCATCCAAAAGATCTCGGGACATCTGACTACCCACTCTTCCTCACCAAATCATTAACACACCTTACTTTACAAAATAAAAGAATACAGAGGTCATAAAATAAAGAAAAAAGGTTAAAATTACAATCATAAAAAAGCAAATTAACAAATTAAAATACTCAGGGGTCCTTTTACTAAGCCAGGTAGGCGTCTACGCACATCCAACGTGCACCAAAACGGAGTTACTGCCCGACTACTGCGTGGGTCTTGCGGTAATTTCATTTTTGGCGCATGTCCAATACGTGCATCTGGAAAATATTTTTTATTTTCAGGCACGTGTAACGGACATGTAGGTCATTATCTCCCAGTTACCGGGTGAGTCTTTACCGCTAGGTTAATGGCTGGCGGTAAGGTCTGAGCCCCAAAATGGACGCATGGCAACTTTGATTTTGCCGCCATATCCATTTTCAGGAAAAGAAAAAAAAAGGCCTTTTACACAGGCACGCTGGAAAATGGATTGGTGCGCGCGCCCAAACTCCGCGCCTACACTACAGCAAGCCATTTTTCAGCGCACCTTAGGAAAAGGAACCCTCTGTGTTGTTTATTGACATTGGCACAAGGAGAAGATAAGAGTCATTACACTACCATTATTAGAACCAAGATCACAGCTCTCTTAAACCAGGTCCCTCAACTGCAAAACATTTACATTACATTGCCAACAAATACAAGCTACTAATTTATTTAACACATTTATACCCCACATTTTCCCACCAATAGTAGGCTCAATGTGGCTTACAAGACCTACAGTTTAGTTAAATAACATAACAATATAATATAGTTCAGTATAACATAATAATGTAATTTTAAAAAATAGTAAACGTATAGGTATCGTAAAGAACAACAGTGATAATAAGAGTGAATAATAAAGGGAAGGGTCCATGGAATTACAAGAAGAGTGCTCTAACCACTAGTATATACCTTCATTCTTGCTCTCTAGTTTCTGCAAGGATAAAGGATCTATATATGCTTCCTCTATGCAATGCAGATATGCTTGGTGAATAGTTTCTGGGTGTACATTATTATGGCGTCCTTGCTGTTCTCTCCACAGACAAGCAATAGAAGTTGTGTTTTGATTATCAGCATGCTAAGAAAAAAATGTAAGCAAAATTCCAATCTAGTCTTTTATCTTTCATACTAACTCACATGTCTAGACAGCTGGGTCAGGTTATTCATTTATCTCAAAGTACATTATCATAAGAAATTTCTAGGAGCTAGATCTGTTGTGTAGAGCACTTAGTGAATTGATTATGCAGTCAGCGCCTCAAAGACTTGGGTGTTAATACAACATGATATATTTATTTTGTGTTAATTGCTCATTATATATTATGCTTATTGCTGGAAAATAAAGTTTTGCTCAGAGAGGATAATTGGATGCTTATGGGATGCCTTATATTGAAGACAAGTGCAATGTACTTCTCCATATAGTTTCTGTATCAGAGGTGAATAAACCTACTCTTGGAATATTGTGAAAAGGGTACGCTTTTGTGAGTAGCCAAACCATGCTAACTTACTGGATACTTAGACCAATTGCATACAAGGATGCCCCATACACATTTGTTGTTTTATTTCCTGAAAATCAGGCCTCTTCATGACCCTCAAGGGCTAGGTGTGGTACACCTGTTATCTAGATTTGTGCATTCTTTGTTGGTCAACATAAGAAATATACAAAGATATACAACATCATATTTGAATAATTCTCATGCAAGTTCAATACATGGTACCACTACCTGAAAAGAATCCAGTTTTCTCAGGGACTAAAATGGAAACAAATGTCAGTGAACATAAAAAATGTAAAAGGCCAACTTGACAAGCAGAAAATCACCTGGACTGGATGGTAATTAAAAAAAAAAACCTCAAAAATGAAATTGCATATCTACAATCAGTAATCTGTAACCTGTCATTAAAATAGCCTATGACAGTGCTTTTCAAAAGAATTTATTCTGTACTTTGGAGTGTCTGTGTTCTGAATTTGTGAATGAGGCCAGGTATTCTGTTACCATTGAGTGTCTGTAGGGATCTCTAGTAATCCAACTTGTTCAATTTTCTCAATAGGTGTATTGATGTTTTGGGCTTGTTCTGTCCTTGCAAAATATTCCTAACACTATGCTTGACATTCAGTTTAAACCAGAGTATAGAACACCACTATGAGAAGACTCAGAACTCTTGAACCAAAATCTTCTTTAATGCAGTAATTAAACAAAGAAAATATCTTACAGTTCAGATGTTCTGGACAAGAGTTCTTGCCTTGCAAACTGTTCTCAACCAGCTCTCTTCTCCATGCAAGAGAGAAGCTGGGAGGAATTCAACAACATGCTGAGAGTAATGTTGTTTATACTTTTACACTGGTGAAATCGTGTTAGAATCACAGTAGCTTGAAAAGATTGTACAACAGAACACAGCATAGGCAGTTTCAAGTTCACAGAGGAGACATGCTGCAGTTTGACTTATTTGCAGAACAACAGTGGCGCTACCATGGCACCCAACGTGGCAAACCTTTACATGGGTAATTTTGAAACGATTCATCTGGAAGACCACCTCTTTAAATCTAATGTGGTTATGTACAAGCATTATATAGATGATATCTTTATTCTCTGTCATGGAGTCAGTTCGTCACTGGAAGCCTTTCTCACTTGGATTGACCAACTGGACCCATATCTCACCTTGAAGTCGCAATATAACCCACAGGAAATTAATTTTCTTGATCTCACCATCAAGAAAAATGATTATGGCTTTAACTCTAAACTATTTAGGAAACCAACTGATAAAAATGTTTTTTCTACATTTCTGCAGCTTGTAACTGCTCCTTGAAACATAATTTATCATTCAGCCAATTTTTGAGACTAAAAAAAATATGTTCTGATCATGAAGACCATCTACAACAAGCCACAATCATGAAAGACAGATTTCAGAGAAGAGGATATCAACAGCAATGTATCACTGAATGTTACACTAAGGCTAGCATGAAATCCTGCAGTGATTCCTTGGGGGCTTGACCTGCAAGACAAGCCCCAGACATTGTCTGCACATCGAGACATTCCCACGTATCCAACAAAACCAGCAAAATTATCAGAAAACATTGTCACATCTTACACTAAGGCTAGCATGAAATCCTGCAGTGATTCCTTGGGGGCTTGACCTGCAAGACAAGCCCCAGACATTGTCTGCACATCGAGACATTCCCACGTATCCAACAAAACCAGCAAAATTATCAGAAAACATTGTCACATCTTACACTAAGGCTAGCATGAAATCCTGCAGTGATTCCTTGGGGGCTTGACCTGCAAGACAAGCCCCAGACATTGTCTGCACATCGAGACATTCCCACGTATCCAACAAAACCAGCAAAATTATCAGAAAACATTGTCACATCTTACACTAAGGCTAGCATGAAATCCTGCAGTGATTCCTTGGGGGCTTGACCTGCAAGACAAGCCCCAGACATTGTCTGCACATCGAGACATTCCCACGTATCCAACAAAACCAGCAAAATTATCAGAAAACATTGTCACATCTTACACTAAGGCTAGCATGAAATCCTGCAGTGATTCCTTGGGGGCTTGACCTGCAAGACAAGCCCCAGACATTGTCTGCACATCGAGACATTCCCACGTATCCAACAAAACCAGCAAAATTATCAGAAAACATTGTCACATCTTACACTAAGGCTAGCATGAAATCCTGCAGTGATTCCTTGGGGGCTTGACCTGCAAGACAAGCCCCAGACATTGTCTGCACATCGAGACATTCCCACGTATCCAACAAAACCAGCAAAATTATCAGAAAACATTGTCACATCTTACACTAAGGCTAGCATGAAATCCTGCAGTGATTCCTTGGGGGCTTGACCTGCAAGACAAGCCCCAGACATTGTCTGCACATCGAGACATTCCCACGTATCCAACAAAACCAGCAAAATTATCAGAAAACATTGTCACATCTTACACTAAGGCTAGCATGAAATCCTGCAGTGATTCCTTGGGGGCTTGACCTGCAAGACAAGCCCCAGACATTGTCTGCACATCGAGACATTCCCACGTATCCAACAAAACCAGCAAAATTATCAGAAAACATTGTCACATCTTACACTAAGGCTAGCATGAAATCCTGCAGTGATTCCTTGGGGGCTTGACCTGCAAGACAAGCCCCAGACATTGTCTGCACATCGAGACATTCCCACGTATCCAACAAAACCAGCAAAATTATCAGAAAACATTGTCACATCTTACACTAAGGCTAGCATGAAATCCTGCAGTGATTCCTTGGGGGCTTGACCTGCAAGACAAGCCCCAGACATTGTCTGCACATCGAGACATTCCCACGTATCCAACAAAACCAGCAAAATTATCAGAAAACATTGTCACATCTTACACTAAGGCTAGCATGAAATCCTGCAGTGATTCCTTGGGGCTTGACCTGCAAGACAAGCCCCAGACATTGTCTGCACATCGAGACATTCCCACGTATCCAACAAAACCAGCAAAATTATCAGAAAACATTGTCACATCTTACACTAAGGCTAGCATGAAATCCTGCAGTGATTCCTTGGGGGCTTGACCTGCAAGACAAGCCCCAGACATTGTCTGCACATCGAGACATTCCCACGTATCCAACAAAACCAGCAAAATTATCAGAAAACATTGTCACATCTTACACTAAGGCTAGCATGAAATCCTGCAGTGATTCCTTGGGGGCTTGACCTGCAAGACAAGCCCCAGACATTGTCTGCACATCGAGACATTCCCACGTATCCAACAAAACCAGCAAAATTATCAGAAAACATTGTCACATCTTACACTAAGGCTAGCATGAAATCCTGCAGTGATTCCTTGGGGGCTTGACCTGCAAGACAAGCCCCAGACATTGTCTGCACATCGAGACATTCCCACGTATCCAACAAAACCAGCAAAATTATCAGAAAACATTGTCACATCTTACACTAAGGCTAGCATGAAATCCTGCAGTGATTCCTTGGGGGCTTGACCTGCAAGACAAGCCCCAGACATTGTCTGCACATCGAGACATTCCCACGTATCCAACAAAACCAGCAAAATTATCAGAAAACATTGTCACATCTTACACTAAGGCTAGCATGAAATCCTGCAGTGATTCCTTGGGGGCTTGACCTGCAAGACAAGCCCCAGACATTGTCTGCACATCGAGACATTCCCACGTATCCAACAAAACCAGCAAAATTATCAGAAAACATTGTCACATCTTACACTAAGGCTAGCATGAAATCCTGCAGTGATTCCTTGGGGGCTTGACCTGCAAGACAAGCCCCAGACATTGTCTGCACATCGAGACATTCCCACGTATCCAACAAAACCAGCAAAATTATCAGAAAACATTGTCACATCTTACACTAAGGCTAGCATGAAATCCTGCAGTGATTCCTTGGGGGCTTGACCTGCAAGACAAGCCCCAGACATTGTCTGCACATCGAGACATTCCCACGTATCCAACAAAACCAGCAAAATTATCAGAAAACATTGTCACATCTTACACTAAGGCTAGCATGAAATCCTGCAGTGATTCCTTGGGGGCTTGACCTGCAAGACAAGCCCCAGACATTGTCTGCACATCGAGACATTCCCACGTATCCAACAAAACCAGCAAAATTATCAGAAAACATTGTCACATCTTACACTAAGGCTAGCATGAAATCCTGCAGTGATTCCTTGGGGGCTTGACCTGCAAGACAAGCCCCAGACATTGTCTGCACATCGAGACATTCCCACGTATCCAACAAAACCAGCAAAATTATCAGAAAACATTGTCACATCTTACACTAAGGCTAGCATGAAATCCTGCAGTGATTCCTTGGGGGCTTGACCTGCAAGACAAGCCCCAGACATTGTCTGCACATCGAGACATTCCCACGTATCCAACAAAACCAGCAAAATTATCAGAAAACATTGTCACATCTTACACTAAGGCTAGCATGAAATCCTGCAGTGATTCCTTGGGGGCTTGACCTGCAAGACAAGCCCCAGACATTGTCTGCACATCGAGACATTCCCACGTATCCAACAAAACCAGCAAAATTATCAGAAAACATTGTCACATCTTACACTAAGGCTAGCATGAAATCCTGCAGTGATTCCTTGGGGGCTTGACCTGCAAGACAAGCCCCAGACATTGTCTGCACATCGAGACATTCCCACGTATCCAACAAAACCAGCAAAATTATCAGAAAACATTGTCACATCTTACACTAAGGCTAGCATGAAATCCTGCAGTGATTCCTTGGGGGCTTGACCTGCAAGACAAGCCCCAGACATTGTCTGCACATCGAGACATTCCCACGTATCCAACAAAACCAGCAAAATTATCAGAAAACATTGTCACATCTTACACTAAGGCTAGCATGAAATCCTGCAGTGATTCCTTGGGGGCTTGACCTGCAAGACAAGCCCCAGACATTGTCTGCACATCGAGACATTCCCACGTATCCAACAAAACCAGCAAAATTATCAGAAAACATTGTCACATCTTACACTAAGGCTAGCATGAAATCCTGCAGTGATTCCTTGGGGGCTTGACCTGCAAGACAAGCCCCAGACATTGTCTGCACATCGAGACATTCCCACGTATCCAACAAAACCAGCAAAATTATCAGAAAACATTGTCACATCTTACACTAAGGCTAGCATGAAATCCTGCAGTGATTCCTTGGGGGCTTGACCTGCAAGACAAGCCCCAGACATTGTCTGCACATCGAGACATTCCCACGTATCCAACAAAACCAGCAAAATTATCAGAAAACATTGTCACATCTTACACTAAGGCTAGCATGAAATCCTGCAGTGATTCCTTGGGGGCTTGACCTGCAAGACAAGCCCCAGACATTGTCTGCACATCGAGACATTCCCACGTATCCAACAAAACCAGCAAAATTATCAGAAAACATTGTCACATCTTACACTAAGGCTAGCATGAAATCCTGCAGTGATTCCTTGGGGGCTTGACCTGCAAGACAAGCCCCAGACATTGTCTGCACATCGAGACATTCCCACGTATCCAACAAAACCAGCAAAATTATCAGAAAACATTGTCACATCTTACACTAAGGCTAGCATGAAATCCTGCAGTGATTCCTTGGGGGCTTGACCTGCAAGACAAGCCCCAGACATTGTCTGCACATCGAGACATTCCCACGTATCCAACAAAACCAGCAAAATTATCAGAAAACATTGTCACATCTTACACTAAGGCTAGCATGAAATCCTGCAGTGATTCCTTGGGGGCTTGACCTGCAAGACAAGCCCCAGACATTGTCTGCACATCGAGACATTCCCACGTATCCAACAAAACCAGCAAAATTATCAGAAAACATTGTCACATCTTACACTAAGGCTAGCATGAAATCCTGCAGTGATTCCTTGGGGGCTTGACCTGCAAGACAAGCCCCAGACATTGTCTGCACATCGAGACATTCCCACGTATCCAACAAAACCAGCAAAATTATCAGAAAACATTGTCACATCTTACACTAAGGCTAGCATGAAATCCTGCAGTGATTCCTTGGGGGCTTGACCTGCAAGACAAGCCCCAGACATTGTCTGCACATCGAGACATTCCCACGTATCCAACAAAACCAGCAAAATTATCAGAAAACATTGTCACATCTTAGAAGTTCATGATTGTTTTAGAGACAAAAATCTTGTTACTGCCTACCCCAGAGATAGAAATTTAAAAGAGATTGGTCCCTTCAACTCTCTCTGTTCTGAAAAAAGATCAATGCTCATTTTCAATCTTGGTCACTGAGTTTGTGGCAGGTGCAGAATCTGCTCTCATGCAATCAAAACTGACATTTTTACTCATCCACGGACTAACAGGAAATACATTCTACAACACACTTCTGAATGCAACACCAGAAAAGTTATTTGCATAATCAAATGCCCCTGCAACTTGCTCTATGTGGGCAATACCAAATGTCAAGTGAAAACAAGGCTAATCAAAGGATAAGCCACAATATTTGTTCTGCTCCTCTAGTCCAACACTGGACCACAGCAAACCACACTATTGAAGATCTAAAATTCTTTATATACAAGGTATTAACAAATTCATAGAGAGGTGGAGATATTGACAGACAACTTGGAGAAGAACAGAAGATTATTTTTCAATTACAGATGCTAACACCTAATACTGCCTTTGGTTTTTGGATTAAAGGTCACATATCAGTTCTGTTTAATTTTTGCCTTTAGGTCCATTGCATATTTTGACCGAGTGTTATGATTGGGGTCGGAACCCCTCTCAAACTTACCTCTTTCCTGGGGGTCAGCTTCTTAGCTGGCTTCTGTTTCTTTTGTCTGTCCTTTCTGAGCTGGCTCTGTCTCTCTGTGCTGGCAGCTTCCAGCAGCATGGGGTTAATTGTTTTACTTTACTACAGCTGTGTGGGTGGACTGAGTTAACTCTACCTCTCTTTGGGTGTACTGGCTTCAAGTGCTTCACGGTGTTGCATTGGTGTGGGTTGGGCCTCTCTGGGTCAGTGTGCTTTTGCCTAGGTCTAGGGAGTGTGACATCATCAGGGAGGGCCTTGATAAGGAAGTGGTGTTGTTTCCTTCAGGGCCTTTGCAACAGTGGTGTTTGCTTTAGGTAGGGTGGTGCAGTGTGCACTTCTGACTTTGTGTCTAGTTTCCCTGCTTGCTTTTGCTAAGGGCCAGATTAGTGTTAGTGCAGTGTGCACTGGTGACTGTGTTTAGCTTTCCTGCTTTTCCCTTTTGGTTCCCCTGCTGTTCCCTCTTGGTTTTGGAAGCATTACTGTGTGTAGGGTTTTGGAAGCTCTGTTGCTGATAGAAGTACTTCAGGGTTTGGTGTTGTTAGGAACACTGCAGTGTTTGCTGTTAGAAGTACTTCTGGTGTTTGTGCTATTGGGAGCATTGCAGTCTTTGCTGTTGGTGTTTGGTGATTTAGAATCACTTTTGGCTTATGTGTTAGCTTCCCTGCTTTTTCCTTGTGGCTCCCCTGTCTTCCCTTTTAGTGCTAGGAGCTCTTCTGGTTGCTTGCCAGAGTAGTGCTTAGGAAGCACCTTGTTAGTTTTGTATCTAGTTTGCTAGAGCAGTGCTTAGGTAGCTTGTTAGTTTTGTGTTTAGCTTGTTAGTGTAGAGCTCTGCTTGTAGCTTGGTGCTTAGTAGCACCTGTATTAGCTTTGTGTTTAGTTCCCTGCTCTGTTAGTTTAGGGTTTAGGAAGTCCCTTTCTTGAGCAGGGCTTAGGAGCTCATGTTTAGTATAGGGCTTAGGAAGTCCTTTTTGTCAGTTTACTGTTAGGAACACTCCTGCTGGTTTAGGGCTTGGGAGCACGTAGATCAGTTTAGGTTTAGGAGCACTTCTGTTTCCAGTCCTGGTCCCTGTGTCATCTGGTATCCAGTAAGTCCTGCCGGCTACTCGAACCCAGGAGCTCAACTCCTGGGGGGCTTAGTAGCTAAGTGCAGGTGAAGCTGTACGGACCAGTCCAGTGTGCTCCAGTCCAGTGTGTTCCGGTCCGGTGCACTCCAGTCCGGTGTGTGTTCCAGTCCTGTGTCCTCCAGTCCGGGGAATTGCAGTCCAGTGTTCCAGTCCTGTGTCCTCCAGTCCGGGGGATTCCAGTCCATGTGTTCCGGTTCGCTGGGCAGTGCCTGCAGTCCCTGCCGGTGTGCTTGCCCAGTGTTGGTTGGTGGGTTTTGCCTGCTGCTGTCGCTCCTCGGCAGCAGCCCAAGGGCTCAAGTTTGCTCCAGAGCCCGGCCCCGTGGGTTCTGAACCTGAGAACCTGACACCGAGTTCTCAATTTCAATACGTATTTTTAAAATTTTTATACATATCCTTGTCCACATATACATTTTTTACAATCCGGCCATTTTTATCCAGTTATTCTGTACCTGGTTTCTTTTTAAATGGTTTATGGTTTTAACCGGTTTCAGTTTTCAGTTTCCTGCCTGTGCCATGGCATGCATTATTGTTTTACTCATTTCACTGATGTATACAGAGAAGACGCAAATCTTCGCAGGATCCTGCGTATGCTTTGTAGCGCTATAGAAATGCTAAATAGTAGTAGTAGTATAGGAAATATATTAACACAACAGCGAAAATGACTCGAGAATAAGCAGACGTTGCTTTAGATGCTTATTATTTAGTTGGCTTATTCTCGAGTCATCTTCGCTGCTGTGTTACACATTATTCATTTCATCCTCGTGTTTTATTCACGTGTGGCATGCATATAGATCGATAGTCTGACGCACTTCCTTCCTTTCTTTTGTAACTGCAGCAGTGGTGATTTTGGCACCAAGGAGTTTTTCTGCATACATTTGGAATCCATGGTAAATTTCACTGCCATAGATTCAGTTACAGTACAGATCCCTTTAAGTTTTTTAAATTTGAGTTTATTTTTATCATGGCACTTTTTAACTGGATAATTTGTTCGTTTTTAACCAACGTGTTTTTTTGTCACATAGATGGCCTTTTTTAAAATTATGTTTTGCTAATGTGGTATTTATGTTTATTTTCACACAGCTGGCTATACCAGAGATTTATATATAAAGTTCCTATTTAGAGTTACCGCATCTTGCGAAGCTGCTTCTTACTTTTACTCTAGTTTTCAACTATCTGGTTTTAATTATCTGGTTTTTATCATCCATTTCGTTTTTTACCATTGGGTTTCACAATCCAGTTTTATAATCCTTTTTTTTTCAGCCTGCCACTGTGCCTTATTTCTTTTAAAAGCTTTATTGGATTAGCAGTGCTTTAAACACCAAAGCATCACCTTTTTAACATAGTACACTTATGCTTTCATTAAATAAGAAATTAAGTGTTCTTTCTCATTTTATATTCATCATTGTGTTACAGTATTCAATATATTTCCTTTTGGCCACCATTGATTTCCTATTCATTCAGCAGCAGGTCAATTGGTTTCATTTATATTCAACTGTTCTTTTTCAGTTACAACCCCTATCATGCCATTTACACATGCATATCCCCAGCTACATCAATAATATCATCACATTGCAGACAAATGTTGCCTTCCTAATGCATGTTAATGCCTCTTTTTTAATTCATTTCCATGGTACCTTTTGGTTTGGTTTTATGCATATGTAGTCCACTATTTATTTATTCATTTATTTATACAATGTTTTTTTATCCATTAAAAAAAAAAAATTGTTATTTGATCAAATCATGTTTATTGTATGTTTTTTTTTCACAGATATTGTATTTTTGACAACTGAGGCAGGAATTTCTTACTGCTGAAACACAGCCCCGTGTCGGGTCTCTGGTGCAATAAAGGAATTGTGATAGACATTCCCTGTGTTGAAGCTTGTGTCACACACTCTACTTGTTCATTCTCCAAGCCACACTCTCTACTTCTTCATTCTCTGTGTCCCTTCCCCTATATTTCTCAAGAATTGTTCAAACTGACCATGTCCGTGTGTGCAGTGTCTCCAGCGTCCACCTCCCCCCAGCACTGTGACACTATCAGGCTTATTTTTGAAAGAGAAGGGCGCCTATCTTTCGACACAAATCGGGAGATGGGCGCCCTTCTCTCAGGGTGGCCCAAATCGGCATAATTGAAACCCGATTTGAAACCCAACTGCTTCCTGTCGCGGGGACGACCAAAGTTCCTGGGGGCGTGTTGGAAGTGTAGCGAAGGCAGGATTGGGGCGTGCTTAACACATGGGCTTCCTCGGCCGATAATGGAAAAAAGAAGGGCAACCCTGACGAGCACTTGGCCGACTTTACTTGGTCTATTTTTTCTTGAGACCAAGCCTCAAAAAGGTGCCCAAACTGACCAGATGACCACTGGAGGGAATCGGGGATGACCTCCCCTTACTCCCCCAGTGGTCACTAACCCCCCTCCCACCCTAAAAAAAAAAAAAAAAAAAAACTTTAAAAATATTTTTTGCCAGTCTCTATGCCAGCCTCAAATGTCATACCCAGCTCCCTTACAGCAGTATGCAGGTTCCTGGAGCAGTTTTAGTGGGTACTGCAGAGCACTTCAGACAGGCAGACCCAGGCCCATCCCCCCTACCTGTTACACTTCTTGTGGTAAATGTGGGCTCTTCAAAACCCACCAGAAACCCACTGTACCCACATGTAGGTGCCCCCCTTCACCCCTTAGGGCTATAGTAGTGTTGTACAGTTGTGGGTAGTGGGTTTTGGGGGGCTCAGCACCCAAGGTAAGGGAGCTATGCACCTGGGAGCAATTTGTGAAGTCCACTGCAGTGCCCCCTAGGGTGCCCGGTTGCTGTCCTTGGCATGTGAGGGGGACCAGTGCACTACGAATGCTGGCTTCTTCCACGACCAAAGGGCTTGGATTTGGTCGTTTCTGAGATGGGCGTCCTTGGTTTCCATTATCGCCGAAAACCGGGGACGACCATCTCTAAGGTCGACCTAAATGTTGAGATTTGGGCATCCCGACCGTATTATCGAAACGAAAGATGGGCGCTCATCTTGTTTTGATAATACGGATTTCCCCGCCCCTTCGCCAGGATGTCCTGCGAGGACGTCCTCAAGAAAACTTGGGCGCCCCGTTCGATTATGCCCTTCCACGTCAACCTTATCAGCTAGTTTGATGTTTGCGGACACAGTGATTAATATTTTAAGAAAATATTGCATTTTTCAAGAAAGAAGTATATAAAAAAGAAAAACAAAGTTTACATCGCTCTATTTATTTGAATTTTGTTGGAAGGTTTTTTTAAGGCGAGCTTATGATCAAATAGCCATGTGTTGCCGACTAGTATAAGTGCTTTACAGCAGGACGTTGGTCACGGCACCTACTGAGGCCCCTTTTTCATTATAGAGTGATATATCTGCATGCTCTGCTCTTCTGGCTGCCTCTCTGATAATTTAGTTTGAACTTATGGACAGCCAGCTGGCACTCCCACTTTTCCTGTCCCGCTCTGGCTAACACTCATATCCAAAAGAACCACAGTTCCCTTCCTCAGTCCACCACTTTGGAGAAGTAAACTCTTTGGGGTAGGATGCAACTTTGTTCCTAGCTGATTATGTTCATTGACAAGACAACTGAAGAAAAGACCGGTAAGCTTCTGGTCTTGCCAAAAATGTGTTATTGCATGGCTGATAACATTTCTGTCTGCAAGTTCACATAGAAATAAAATGCTAGTAAACAGGCTGCAGATGATGCCTTTTATTAAACTAAACATTACATCTGTGACATGCCCTCAAGATTTATAATTCCTTTAGGTCAGTACAAAATGAACTAAGTACGACAATGCCTGAATATACAAGTAAATCATAGGTTCTATTACAGCGTTAAGTGCGTGTTCTCAAAGGTCTAAATGGATAGGAGCATAAAAGAAATATGGGGAGGGAGAGGAGTATGAAATGTTCTCTGGGTGTCTATCCAACCACTACATTTTTTAAAATCAGCTCATGTTTGCAATTGTTAGCATTCATTATTAAGAAAATAAAAGTAGCAAAATCAAGTAGTGTGATGATTGGACAGCATGAAGTGGCTAAGTGCTTTTAAAATGAGCCCCCTAACGAACCAAATGCTCATTGTTGAATGCATGCCCTTATTATATGTTCCACCAGCCTTGCTGTCGGTCATGATAACATGTTAGTTACTACAGCCCAGGCTTTTGACTCAAAGTTTCATAGTAATTTCATATGTAATTTGTAAATCTAAGTGCTTTGAAAATACACCTTACAAAAAATTGTGTGCACACGAAATCGATTTGGCACACATTAACCTACAAATTAATGAATGTAAAGTTGATTCGTGCACATTAAAAAGTTCTAGCAAGAATAACATTTTTTTTCAAAATTAAAAGTGACACCTGAAATGAACTGAAAAATGCACCCAAAAAGTCCAAAAAATCTAAAAGTGAACCAGATTTTTTTTTTTTGCTTGGGCATATATTCCTTTCCCTTCATCCTGTGCACAAACAAGCATTGTAAGAAACTTACGCTAGTATTTTTTCTTTCAGGCGTCCAGTATGCTCTGGTCCATGGGCCGACAATGATGTGACATTGGGAGGTAGAGAAATCACTCAAATGTCAGCACTTCTCAGTTCGTCCTTGTCAGGATGAGATGGTGCATTATCCAATATAAGGATTGCTGTCCTAGGTAGGTTTATCATTTTCAAGAAGTTTTTTTTTTTTTTTTTACAGATGGAACAAATTCCTTGAAAACAGTTAAGGAAAGCATCTTTGACCATCCAAGCATTTCTCTGGTTCTTATAGGACACCGGAAGTGCAGCAGGAACCATGTTTATAAAGGCCCTAGGATTTTTTTGACTTTCCAATGAAAGTCAGTGGTTATTTATGTTTACCAGTTGCATTGCTACAGGCCAGAATAGTCACTCTCTCTTTACTCAGTTTATAGCCTGGAGCCAAGGCTTTGAGCTGTGATGCAATTACAACATTGAAATTTAACCCAATTTCATCGCTGTTGTACATCTGGTCCCTTGATATGCCTTCCTTTTTAAGACGATGCTGAAATTTCGCTTTCAATGTGACAAATTCCTCATAGTTTGCTGACAGCTTTTCCCAAGCAAGGTAGAGCTGCCTTATTCCATATCTTGCCTTCCAAAGATCAAGCCACCTGATACTACCAATGAAATTAGGGTCACCTACATTGAATTACTTTTGAAAAAAACAGGGCTTTCTGTAATATAGGCCCTGATATAAGTATGCTCTTGTGTCTTTGCTGTGTGAACCACAGGAATAAGGCTTCACTCACCTCATATTCACATTTTTTAAAATAGTTTTTCTAGTGTCTAATGAAAAAATAGAGGCATGATTTGAGCCCCATTTCTTCAGCTCATGGGGATGCATTTTCTCCAACTCCTAGTTCTGTTGCAAATTTTAAGATGGATTCACCCTTGTCAGTTCTTAAAGTGTCAAATTTCCACTCTACAGATTTCCGATCTGACGAAGAAGGGCAGCCTTCGAAAGCTAATCAAGAAATGTATTGTTATGTCCAATAAAAAAGGTATCATCTTATTTTCTTTTCCATGTTTTATTTTGTTTGATTTCTATTGATGCTCTACAGACAAAACAACTTTTTGTCCTCTTTTGACTGGCCATTTCAGAAGTGATCTTCTACAGATCTGAAGGGGGGGAAAATAAAAATGCAGTAATGTAGTGTATTATGTACCTATTAAAAATGTTGCAGAAAAAGAGTAAAAGTCACTGTGCAGTTGAAAAAAGAAAGTTGTTCTTAAGCCGAGAGAAGACCTGATGGAGACAGTTGTTAGGGTGGAAAGATAAATGGATGGGTTGGTGACTCTGCAAAGGATCTGGATGTCGTCAGTGTAGCAAAATGGAATACAATCCTGTTCTTGGATCAGTGTGAGGAGGGGTGAAAGAAAAATGTTAAGCAGGATGGGTATCAGGATCAACCCCTGTGGTATTGCTGACCAGACAGGATAGGCGGAAGAGAGGGACGCGTCATGGAATAGTTGAAAGGTATGATCTGTGAGATAACTGGTGAACTAGGACAGCACTGTGCTGCAGATACCCAGGGAGCGAAGATGAGAAAGAAGCAGGGAGTGATCAACTACATCAAAGGTGAAGGAAAGGTTGCGAGAGACAACAATAACAGAGTGATGCTGATCAAGAGATGAGTCGATATTGTCATGAAAGGTTAGAAGGGGGGGGGGGTCAGTACTTTGGTGGCAGCAAAATTCAGATTGAAAAGGGTGCAGGGCATTGGTGCTCTCAACTTAAGTTTCTAGTTGGAAAAGGACAATTTTTTCGAGAATCTTTGAAAAGAAGGGGAGGTTGGATGTAGGATGGAAGTTGGGTCAGGAACAGGCTTCTTCAAAAGAGGTCGAACAAGGATGTGTTTCCAATTTCCATAATGAGAGAGTAATGAGAGTGAGGAGAAAAGCCAGTTAACAAGATGAGTGGGCCAGGGATCAAGGAGGGAGGGGAGAGGTTGAAAGAATGCATAGCATATAGTTTAGAAGACTCAGAGGGCAGGTTGAAGAACCACCAAGTTGCAGAAAGCGTGCGTGAAGAAAGGGGAGATGGGGGAGGAGGTACAAAATGGGTAGGACAGATATGGAGGCTGTGGAGGGTGGGGGGAAGCAAGGGATTGCCGGAGGGAAAGGATTTTACCAGACCAGACATCAGCAAGATCCCCAAGGGGAAGTGTGGTAGCATCGTATGTTGGAAGAACAATGTAGGCTGGGACCAATTCCTCAAGGATGCAAAAAGCGGCTTGAGGACAGTTTTGCAGCACTCATGATTTGTTTAGTGACTTACTCACATTTGGCATTGCTTTCCTTTCGAAAACTGACTAAAACAGGGATAAAAGCACCTGAATACATTGTAAACAGCACAGATTGTTCAAAATTGTACCTTAAATGTATCTGGTTACTCTGAAATTACTGTAAACCTGGTAGGTTTGCCTTATCCTACAGTTGATCATCTCACAATAAAGTGGTGCTTCCAATATTGTGTTTTTAATTGCTAGGGACAGGCAGATTCTCTGGAGTCCTGGAGTTCCTATTGAAACTGTGATAGTAAAACAGCACCCCCCACTGGCAGGACTGTACATGGAGGACTCCCGCTCAGCATAGAGGGAACAGTGCATGGAAGCATAATGTTGTGCTACCACTGTTGCATGTCTTGATACCACGACTGTGCACAGGTTACTCCAAAAAAAAAAAAAAAAAGAACACTTTCTCTATCAGAATGTGGTAGTACGCTGTGGAAACCCAAATCTCTTTCTTTCTATATAACTTGTATCACAATCGGAGAAGGAAGCAAACACTATTTAGGAGGAAAAAAGCCTCTGTATGTCTGTAAGTCCCAATTTGATTTATGTTTTAGGACTCACAGAATAACAACCTTCATTGGCTGAAAAAAACCCTCCAGTTTGTATTGCTTTAATTCTCCTCTTCTCATTTTATCAATTGTATTAATTGTTTTTATTTTTATATTTTTCTCATAAGAAAGCCCGAACAAAAAAAAGACAGGCGAAATGGGATCCTGTCGGAGGAGGTGGATCTGAAAGATCAGTGCTATACAGCTTTCTTATAAGAAAAATATAAAAATAAAAACAATTAATACAATTGATAAAATGAGAGGAGGAGAATTAAAGCAATACAAACTGGAGGGTTTTTTTTCAGCCAATGAAGGTTGTGATTCTGTGAGTCCTAAAACATAAATCAAATTGGGACTTACAGACATACAGAGGCTTTTTTCCTCCTAAATAGTGTTTGCTTCCTTCTCCGATTGTGATGTAAGTTATATAGAAAGAAAGAGATTTGGGTTTCCAGTGTGTTATTACCACATTCTGATAAAGTATTCTTTTTGTGTGAGTGGTAAATTCTGTATGACACAAGCTACTCCATACATTCTTGGAACCACCACGATGCCAATGCTATTTACGGCTATTTCTGTCTGTTCCGGTATGAAATCCAAAACCCTATGCTGCATTTTGAAAAACTTCTTTTACAGAAGTCTGGATCATTATTCTTCTCTCCAATAATTTTTAGTGTCCACCTGTGTATGTCTAGTGTAGCAAGCAGCTTCCATTTTAGTCAGATACATTTTTTCCTTTGTTAAACAATCAGTTATTGCAAATGGAGGCTGTGTGTTGACAGGTTATTAATAAAATCTAGGACATTGAAGTAATAGGCATTTGCATAAAATAAGAAATAATGCTTGAAGATAGCTCAGGTGTTCTATAAATCAATAACCAACGGTTGCATAGCTATGGGGAGATATTCCCATTTCACACAGCAGGAGCCTCTGGTCAGGATCGGATACATTTTTACATAAAGAATGCAGTCTGCTACATTTAATTCAATTTCCTTTTAAACTGAGCTCTACAGTCAAGGCATTAAAGCTGTTAATAAAAAGGAATGCTATATTTTCAGAGCACATTTGGAAATTTACTGCTGTCCCACTGGCAGGATAAAAGAAACAGTCTTCCATTAATCTACAGAACAGCAACAGCACAAGGAGATTTTCCACAATGCCCTGCCAGGGTGATTCAACCCCCTCAATGGTTTTTAGGAATAAGGAAATCCAAGGCAGGGTTCTGACAAAGGAGCTGATGCACACAGTACCATCTGTCATATTCTGAATCAGCTACCCATGCATAGGAATAACACTGGCTGTATTCTAAGGGGACACTTTTCACTGCCCACCTGCTGAAAATTACCATCTTCTGCCAGGCTGAAAGTACCTGCTGGCTTGCATGATGTAATTTCTTCTAGCACTTGGGGAAAAGAGGAAGTCCTGAGGGCATTTTTAGGATGAAGCTTCATTTTCAAATTTTATGCACGCTACCCTTTCAGCCTCTAACAAAAAGGGATGCGCAACATATTGTCACTTCTAGCCTGCATATGTTACAGCTGCTAATCTTGATTTGATTGATTAAAATTTGGTTAATCGATTTTCCTCAGGGTGATAAAGCAATGCCCATTAAAAAAAAAAAACAAACCTTAAAAATCGAGCAAGGGAAAGAAAAACACCAATATATTGTAGGAAAGAGGAGGCAAACAAAGAGGAGGGAAAGAGAAAGATGAAGGTGAAGAGGCTGCAGTGGTTAGTGGATCCTGGGGAGGCCACCACGGTCTAAGTAACATATTAGTAACATAGTAAATGACGGCAGATAAAGACCTGTACCGTCTGCCCAACAAAATAAACTCATTTTACATGGTATACCCGAGTTTGATTTGTCCTTGCCTTTCTGTGAATAGAAAAAACAGTAGATTTTCGAAAGGGTTGTAAATCTGGAGTAGGAACATGGCAAATGGGAGCAGGAAGGAAGTTCCAAAGGAAAGGTGTTGCGCCAGAAGAGCCAGGTTTGGGTGGATTCGTGGTAGGCTTCTTTAAGGGGAGTTGTGACCCGTTAACATTTAGAGAGCGAAGAGCTCTGGAGGGAGTGTAGGGAACAGGGACGAAAGATAAGAGGTCCCAGAATAATGAACCTTGTGAGTAAGAATGAAGATTTTGTATTGGATACGAAAGGGGATGGGTAGCCAGTGATGTCGAAAAAGAAGAGGTGTAACATGGTCAAATCTGGAAGCATGCGAGAGGATACGAACTGCTGTGTTTTGGACAGGTTGGAGGAAAAAAAAAATCACATATTGCTTTCCTTTTGAATACAGACTGCAATATACAGGGTATTAAAAGCACCTATATACACTGCAAACCACACAGATTATTCAAAATTGCAATTTAAATGTGCCTAGTTATTCTGAAATTACTTTAAAACTGGTACCACAGAAAAGGATCCATGGTAGGTTTGCCTTATTCCGCAGTTTATTTCTTGCATTTGTACCCCACATTTTCCCACCTACTTGCAGGCTCAATGTGGCTTACATAGTACCGTCAAAGGCATTTGCCCAGTCGGTTGATAACAAATACAAGGTTGTATAGTGATCGTATGAGGTATAAGTGGAGGGTCGGAAGGGATGAAGATTGCGTGATGTCCAGTACGATTATAGTCATGCTGTGTTGCTGGGTGAAGAGTTTACATGGGGTTGTTGGGGTGGGCCATTTGAAGAGGTTGGTTTTTAGTGATTTCCTGAAGTTCAGGTGGTCATGGATCATCTCACAGTAAAGGAATAGGAACTCTGTTCCATACGATTGATATGGTAGTACCCCCTGCATACAAACAACTTATAGGGGTTGTCACAAGTGTGGCGGTTTATTTAAAATATTTATAAACCACACTATCTGCATATTATAGGCGGTATACAAAGCTGCAACAAAGAGGAAAGAAGGGGGTAGACCAGTGTTTGTTTCAAAAGCAGGTAACTTATTGAAGAAAGACAGCTAAAGTGACTCAATTCAGGAGTCAAACAAAATGTTTCAGCCACTGATGACAAAATGCAAATATTAGGGCAAAAACATCCAGTAATGCAGCATTCAGGGTGCTGGTGAACACATTTCCGAGGCAAAAGGCATGTCAAATAGACAAGCAAATACAAAGGGAAAGGGAAATGGGACTTGATATACCGCCTTTCTTAGGTTTTTGCAACTACATTCAAAGCGGTTTACATATATTCAGGTACTTATTTTGTACGTGAGGCAATGGAGGGTTAAGTGACTTGCCCAGAGTCACAAGGAGCTGCAGTGGGAATTGAACTCAGTTCCCCAGGATCAGAGTCCACTGCACTAACCACTAGGCTACTCCTCCACTCATTCCACCAATAAGAGCCAACCTCATCAGTGATGTCACAATGGCTTGATTGCCCGATACTTGGCTCACTTCTGATATTGTGATGTCATAAGGGAAAGGGGGAAAGGGAAATGGGACTTGATATACCGCCTTTCTGAGGTTTTTGCAACTACATTAAAAGCGGTTTACATATATTCAGGTACTTATTTTGTACCAGGGGCAATGGAGGGTTAAGTGACTTGCCCAGAGTCACAAGGAGCTGCAGTGGGAATCGAACTCAGTTCCCCAGGATCAAAGTCCACTGCACTAACCACTAGGCTACTCCTCCACTCATTCCACCAATAAGAGCCAACCTCATCAGTGATGTCACAATGGCTTGATTGCCCGATACTTGGCTCACTTCTGATATTGTGATGTCATAAGGGAAAGGGGGAAAGGGAAATGGGACTTGATATACCGCCTTTCTGAGGTTTTTGCAACTACATTAAAAGCGGTTTACATATATTCAGGTACTTATTTTGTACCAGGGGCAATGGAGGGTTAAGTGACTTGCCCAGAGTCACAAGGAGCTGCAGTAGGAATCGAACTCAGTTCCACGGGATCAAAGTCCGCTGCACTAACCACTAGGCTACTCCTCCAAAGCCAACATACATAAAAGTAAACATTTAAAACATAATACAAAATATTCAAACATAAAAGCAATAAAATATAATCGGAGACCATAAGCTTGTGTAAATAAAAAAACCCTTAATTTGCTTTTTGAACTATAAAGCCAAGCTTATACTTCTAACCTCATAAGGAAGAGTATTCTAAGGATGGGCCTCTGGAACTTTAAGTGTCAAGTCTAACATGTCAAACTGGGAACATCCAATAACAATTTGTCAATTATCCCCAGCTAGCACAAGGCATTAAAGCATTAACTGCCGGATTCGATATAGCACGCCTAGAGATCTGTGTGGAAATCCAGGTGTATTCTATAACAACGTGTGTAAATTAATTGGCTTAACAAGCCAATCAGTGTTTTTAACAGCACTTAACAAGCAATAATGAGCACTAATCGGCAATAATTTATGTACACATCTCACTAAGCGTATTCTGTAATATACTGTGCCTAAATTCGAATGCACACAATTCAAACTGGGCATGGCTACAGGCAGGGAAATGGGCATTTTACATGTGTAGTTATACAATATGGACCAGTGTGCATAAATTTACATGCAGGGGTTTACGCCACATTTTCATTGGTGTAAATGGATGCACGTGGGTTTAGGTGCTGGGATATCAACTAAACGTATTCTATATGCCATGCCTAAATCTAGGCACCACTTATAGAATATGCTTAGGTGGAAATGTTTACCGCATGGATTTTTTTTTAGGTGCCATATACAGAATCTGGCCTTAAATGACTTTGCCCAAGATCACAAGGAGCTGCTACAGGATTTGAACACGGGCCTTCTAGTTCCAAGCCCACTGCTCTAGCCATTATTTGGATCCTGGGGGTTTTCTCCAGCTTCATCAGGTTTTAAGCTTACTCAGGAACCAGCCTCTATCAAGTGCCATGAGCTTTCATTCTTAAGTACCTAGGCATTTCCCTTAGGGTTTTATATTCCCATATCAATTCACTCAGCACAGTCACTGGCAGAAATGTACCCTCTACTGGAACCCTGCATTTGAGCCAGTGGATGTTGTCACTATAAAATCAGTGGGGTGACTCTCCCCTACCCGTCAACGTGGCTGTGAATGCAGCTTCCCCAGCCTCAGCTGATCCCAAGAAATGGAAGCCTGTCCAGAAATCTAAACCTAGGTTCCCCTTATCAAAGATTTCATGCAAGGGATTTGGCTTGGGAAATTTAACTTGGTCTTGCTGTAAAATTATAATCATGGTCATCTAATAGCTTCTAAGTTACAGTGCCTTTGTTCCCTTTCTATTACTTGTTATATCAGACATACAATGAAATTACATCACTAGATCAATGGATTCCAACCTGGGGTCCAAGGACTTTCATAGGGTGAGCCACTGGAAAGGAGACAGCCAAATAACCTTACCTCTGGAGTTCTACTCTGTGGCAGCTGCTGCCTTATTTATTTATATAGACGTCGTATGACCCATTTACCTTACAAAGACTGAAAACGAAAGTCAGAGAGAGAGAGAAAATATTAAAAAAAAAAATAATAAAGAAATCTTATAGCATCAATACCCCACTCAGCCTCATACCTATTCAAACATCAAGGAACAAATAGGTCTTAACAGCCTTTCTTATCCTATACTGCTCATGTCAAAAGAGGAGGATCACAGCCTCAGGGAGCCCAAATCCCTGCAGAGGGGAAAGTGTTGCTGATAGGCACCACGCAGGAGCCTAAATTATCCTGGAGAGGAGGTTGGGATTTTCACCAGCACAGGAACCTGAACTGCATGAAAAGCAAGTGGGGCGAGCAAGGCAGATCACTCATCAGGAGCCTGAAAATAACAGACACCAGTAGCATTATAATTGATAGTGAAGGGTAAAGCAAAGATGTAACATATAGATAGGTAAGAAAGTAGGAAGAGTTCAAAAGTAAGATGAACTCGTATATCTGAACTCCTTACTTACCAGAGCTGTGTACTAGCTCATAAGTAGCCAAGAACACATACTAAATATAGTTAAGAGTATAAGAAGGTATCTTTTATTTCTTAGGCATCAAGTATAATTACAATTAGCCATTAGTCTGCAGACACAATTTACAGAACACTATTTGTCATGAGAAATACCATTCAATTGGTTACAGGAATATAATTCCCCAGTTGCAAACAGGTGCTATCTGGGTCTTAGTCCTATGTGACATATCTTATCACTCAAGGGTATACATGGGAAAGCAATTGGATGATTTGCCAATTCTATTGCGCTACATTGGTTTCCCCTGGAGAGAGAGAGCAGCCATGACCCCTCTCTAACTTGAAGCAGGAAGTACACTAACTTTTATATACTCATTCAGGATACAGGTAATATGACAGTAACCACATCTGATAGAATCTATGTTATGTCATGGTTTACACTGATTGGCTATGCTAATGAATAGCTTCAAATCTTAGCTTTAACCAAACACTTGTGCAATGCCCTTGCACCTGGCCTTTGTTTCCTGTGAAGCCATCTGTGTCCTGTTTTTGAGGTTTTTGCACCCTAGCTCCTCTCTCATTTTGCTGCATGGTGTGTCCCAATAACTCATGAGCTTCCTGGAACTTCAGAGTTCAAATCATGGCTAAAGGCCTGTAAGTTTTTATATCATTTTAGATCCTGAACCAAAGTCTCAGGCCTGGGCTGCCAAATAATTATACAGATATGGTTAAATATTATCTCAGCTACGGAAGGAGTGGATAAACATGTCCTACTGCAGTATATGCAGCCAGAGTCACTCCTTGTGTGTGTGAGTGAGACGAGTTAGTTACTTCTTCCATTAAAGGCCTGGTTGAAGAGCCACTCTTTCATCTGCTTCCTGAAGTAGAGAGAGTCTTGTGTTAAGCGGAGCCTTTCAGGGAGTGCATTCCAGAGTGTGGGGGCTACTCTGGAGAAGGCTCGCTTGCGGGTATCACATCGTGTAATGTCTTTTGGAGAGGGTGTGGTCAGTGAAAGTCCTTCGGAGGACCTTAGTGTCCTTGACGGTGTGTGGAGGATCATCCTATTCTTTAGATACTCAGGGCCATTTCCTTTCAGTGCCTTGAAGATCAGACAAAGATTTTTAAATTTAGCCCTGTATTGTACTGGTAGCCAATGGTGTGATATGGTCACGTCGCTTGCAACCTTCTACGAGTCTTGCTGCTGTATTCTGAATCAACTGGAGCTGGTGCAGGCCCTTTGTAGTCAGACCATTGTATAGTGCATTGCAGTAATCCAGTCTTGATGTTATCATGGCATGTACAACTGGGATATTATTTACCTTCTCGATGTAAGGAGAGAGGCAGCATAGCTGTCACAAACAGTAGAAGCAGCTCTTGAAGATTGCTTGGATTTGGGGAATCGGAGTAAGTGTTGAATCTAACTGTATTCTAAGGTTCCTGACTTGTGATTTGAGGGGGAGTTCGTACTTCACAAAAGGCATTTTGATTTCAGATATGTATCCACTTGTGTTAGGGATCCAGAGAAGCTCAGTTTTACTTGGGTTCAGGCAAAGTTTGTTGTGTTTAGCCCATTCTTGAATTGATGTTGGACAGGTAAGTCAGGTTCAATGGGTATGAGTAGCTGCACATCATCCGCATAGATGTAGAACTGAGTGTCCAGTGACTGAATCAGCTCAGCTAGTGGCTTGAGGTAGATATTGAACAGAATAGGTTACAGTATCGATCCTTGTGGTACCCCACAGGTCAGTGTCCATGGTGGTGATGAGTTGCTGCCAAACATGGATTGTTGCCTGTATGATAGATAGGATCTGAACCAACCAAGTACTATGTGTGATATGTTTATATTTTGAAAATGATTGAGAAAGACTGTGTTATGCTTGCTTTTGACATATTTAGATATCTTGATATATTTTTTATGGAAGGTTTTTATACTAATGATGAACGAATAAGTGATCATTGGATCCTTTCAGCCCGTTAGATTGTTTGCGATTCTTGAGCTCTTTGAGGCTTTTCCTTTCATTTTCTCTTTATGGTTGTTTATGCTTAGAGTGGATTTCTTCTGTGATTGTAGGTGAACATTTTTGCAATCCACACCCGCTTTTTTGATAATTCACACTTTAAAAAATACAGGCAACTACATGCAAGTTAACCCAGTAAATTTGAGTGTGCGAAGTGCAGGTTGAAACATATGCACATAATTTTTCTGGTATAATTTTCAAAGCAAATATAATCACATTATTTTGTTTTGCAAATTTACCATACTCACAGGGAAAAGTATGCAGTTGGAAGAGTAATACCCTACCTCCCCCAATCATACAGTATCCTGAGGGAGGGAGGCATTATTTTCATCTACACTGAGTCTGATTTATGGATTTTCTCCATAAGGTGCTTAAACAAAAGGGTTTTTTTTTTGTTGCTAAAATCAGACCCAGTAAGGGCAAAAGGAGAGAAATACTTTACAAGCAACATCAGCGAGATCTCAGCGCTGGCTGCCCCGATTCACAGAACTGCTGCTCTACTAGACTAGTCCTCCATTCCTAGGCAGAAGAATAGTGTGGCCTACTGAGGCCATGACCCAACCAATACTTTTCCTACCGGGAGCAGGACAGGAGATTGGTTGGAGATGCCAAACACACCAAAAAAATATGTTTCTTTTTCCCCTGTTTACATACTAATTTCTCGAAAACAACCTGTACACATGGTTGGAGGATGAGAACAACAACATTGGACTGTTTATTTTTCTGCTCATTATACGGAAAGAATCAAAAAGGTAGAGCAGAGTTTAATTGAATATATCCATTCAAGTCTGCTGCAAAGGCATGTCACACTGCAGGATCTGTTACCTCCATAATCTGCGTTACCAGCTTCATTAATAGCCGCCTACTCACCACCTGCATTTCCTTCCTGAAACGAGACCCTAATTAGACAATGTTCCGTCTGGCAATTTTTGTTATGGATTACAGTGCAATTATGTTAGCATGCTTTTGAGTGCATGTTTTGACAGGTTGACAGGGTGCCTAAGGAATTATGTTTAAACCTTTAACCTGGAGATGTGCTTAGTGTGCAACATAGCTCAACATTTCACCTGCCAATGGTGGTTTAAAAATGGTTTCATCTACTTTATCTTACAACTGAAGGTCTGGCAGTGTGAAAAAAAACCTGACACATCAAACTTTTTTGTCAGAGCTCCTCTGTGAATCCAAATCCTCACCACAAATACAGCGTTGACAAGTGTTTCAACTTCCTCGGCCATGGAATGGTCTTCCAAGTGTTGCTGAGCAGAGATGGAGGCCAATTATCAAAGAAGGGCTGAAATGTCTTCCACAGCAGATGTAAGCCGGTCCTGCTGTACCAGGTTAGAAGGGGCTCGAGAGGCACTGCAAGGTTTGTTACTTACTCACTCTGATCCCGTCAGCTCATCCACTCAGTGGATTAAAAGAAACTGGAACATTTATTAACTTCTTAACTGATGGTTTTCACTGCATTGGTCTTTATACAGTTCAATTATAATTCATATTGCTTTCCAGGTGATCATAAGCAATAATACATTTCTGGGCTAATGCACGTGCTTAACCCTCATGCCTGATCTGCAGGCTGTTAGATCACACAGTGGATTTCACACTCCTGATGTACTTCAATACCATCCGGGCTAGACTGCCAGTAACTGCATACTCCCTTTGGGCTGCCACTTTGAAGGTCTTGCTATCAGCCAGGGTTGGACTGCAATTCCACCCGAGCCCGGGTTACGGACGAACTCCCCAATCCGCTGAGTTTCTGGTTCCTCTAATGGCTGATGCAATATAACAGCTTGATACCAGGTGAATTTCCACCCAGACAGTTCCCACCCACCAATTCCCCCTGAGAAAATTCCCACCTAGGACAATTCCCCCCAGGGACAATTCACATTTAAGAGGACAACTCCCACCCCTCCCACCAAGGACTCCCCCCCCCCAAGACATTTAACACCCTCCTTAGCCTGTAACTTCTTTCTTGTATAAGGTCCCATAAGTCCTGGCGGTGCTTTTTTTATTTTTTTATGGCGGGTGAAACAAGGAGGTTAGAGCAGCATATGGATGTACGCAGAGGACGTACAGTAATGGAATAACTTTTCACAGGTAGAGTACTAATTTGTTATAAATCATAATCAGTGTGTCACTTTGAGGGGCTGAATTAGATTGAAACCTAGTTTGGGTGTGTGTGTGGGGGGGGGGGGGGGCATTGCCCCCCAAACTGCACTTTGTATTTATCTATTTATGTACTTATTTACATCCCAGATTAAACATGAATTAGGTTTGGGGTGTGTGGGAGGCACTGTCCCCCCATGAACATCATGTCTGGAAGGGGAAAGGGATGTGTAAAAGATAATGATGTGGAGGGAGGGGTGAGGTACTGGTCCCCCAAACGATATGGAAGAAAAAAAGGGAGGGAAATTATTGTCCTAGTGTGTTTTGTATTTTTTGGGTTATGGGTGGGAATTGTGGGTGGGATAATGCATAAGGAATGTCAAGCCAAATGCAAAAAGGAGATAAGGAGGGCTAAGGAGGACTTTGAAAAAAAGTTAGCGATAGAAGCGAAAACACATAGCAAAAATTTTTTAGGTATATTAAAAGCAGAAAGCCAGCTAAAGAATCGGTAGGGCCGCTGGACGACGGTGGTGTTAAAGGAGCGATCAGGGAAGACAAAGCTGTAGTGGAGAAATTAAATGAATTCTTTGCTTCGGTCTTCACCGAGGAGGATTTGGGAGGGATACCGGTCCCGGAAAAGGTATTTGAAGTGGACGAGTCGGAAAGACTAAATGATTTCTCTGTAAACTTGGAGGATGTAATGGGGCAGTTCTGCAAACTAAAAAGTAGTAAATCGCCGGGTCCGGATGGTATTCATCCCAGAGTATTAATAGAGCTGAAAAATGAACTTGTGGAGCTGCTGTTAGTAATATGCAATTTATCCCTAAAATCAGGTACCGGAAGATTGGAGAGTGGCCAATGTAATGCCGATTTTTAAAAAGGGTTCCAGAGGAGATCCGGGAAATTATAGACCGGTGAGTCTGACGTCGGTGCCGGGAAAAATGGTGGAGGCTATTATTAAGAATAAAATTACGGAGCACGTACAAAAGCATGGGCTGCTGAGACAAAGTCAGCACGGATTTAGTGAAGGGAAGTCTTGCCTCACAAATCTACTGCATTTTTTCGAGGGGGTGAACAAACATGTGGACAAAGGGGAGCCGGTGGATATTGTATATCTAGATTTTCAGAAGGCGTTTGACAAAGTGCCTCATGAAAGACTCCAAAGGAAACTGGAGAGTCATGGGATCGGAGGCAGTGTATTATTATGGATTAAGAGCTGGTTAAAAGACAGGAAGCAGAGAGTAGGGTTGAATGGTCAGTATTCTCGATGGAGAAGGGTAGTGGGGTCCCTCAGGGGTCTGTGCTGGGACCGCTGCTTTTTAACATATTTATAAATGACCTTGAGATGGGAGTAACTAGTGAGGTAATTAAATTCGCAGATGACACAAAGTTATCCAGGGTCGTCTCGTCGCGGGAGGAGTGTGAAAGATTACAAGAGGACCTCGTGAGACTGGGGGATTGGGCGTCCAAATGGCAGATGAAGTTCAACGTTGACAAGTGCAAAGTGATGCACGTGGGAAGGAGGAACCCGAATTACGGCTATGTCATGCAAGGTTCCGCTTTAGGAGTTACGGACTGAGAAAGGGATCTGGGAGTCATCGTGGATAGAACGTTGAAATCTTCCACTCAATGTGCTGCGGCGGCTAAGGCGGCGAACAGAATGTTGAGTATTATTAGAAAAGGGATGGAAAACAAGCATGAGGATTTTATAATGCTGTTATATCGCTCCATGGTGCGACCGCACCTGGAGTACTGTGTTCAGTTCTGGTCGCCTCATGTCAAAAAAGATATAAAGGAATTGGAGAAGGTGCAGAGAAGGGCGACGAAAATGATAAAAGGGATGGGACGACTACCTTATGAGGAGAGGTTAAGAAGGCTAGGACTCTTTAGCCTGGAGAAAAGGCGGCTGAGGGGTGATATGATAGAGGTCTACAAAATAATGAGTGGGGTAGAGCGGACAGATGTGAAGCGTTTGTTTACGCTTTCTAACAATAATAGAACTAGGGGACACAAGATGAAATTAGAATGTGGTAGGTTTAAAACAAATTGGAGAAAGTTTTTCTTTACTCAGTGTGTGGTTAGACTCTGGAACTCATTGCCGGAGAAGGTAGTGATGGCAGCTGGCCTTGCTGAGTTTAAAGGGGGTCTGGACAGATTCCTGAAGGAAAAGTCCATTGATCGTTATTAAATTCTGGGTTTTTGCCAGGTTCTTGGGGCCTGGATTGGCCACTGTCAGAGACAGAGTGCTGGGCTTGATGGACCTTTGGTCTTTTCCCAGCGTGGCAGTGCTTATGTACTTATGTCCTCTCTGGTGTGGTGGGAGTTGGTTCAGTGGGAATTTTCCTAGGTGGAAATTGTCCAGATGGAAATTGACCTAGAACCAATGCTTTTTTTTGTGCCGGTATAGCGTACCGGCACATTTTTTTCCTAGGGCCAGCTCACCTGCCCGCCCTTAGTTCCATAGTCCTGCTTTCTGTTCTGCCACCCCACAACGTGTTTAAATCTTTTATTTATTTTTTTTACCTGAAGTCGCAGTGCCGGCATTAGTGAAAGGACCAGGCTTGCCTCCTCCATCCTTCCCTTCATTCCCTCTCAGTGTCCCGCCCTCGAGGAAACAGGAAGCTATGTCAGAGGAAGGCAGGACACAGAGGGAACAAAGGGACGGCTGGAGGAGGCGAGCCTGATCCTTTCACTAATGCCAGCACTGCAACTTCAGGTAAAAAAAATAAAAGATTTAAACGCATCTCGGCTGGCAGGAATAGAAAGCAGGGCCGTCAGGGAGCTAAGGGCGGGCAGGTGAGGCTGGGGTACTGAACTCGACATGGGCTTAAAAGGGGGGCAGGTGGAGGCTGGGGCGAGTTACTGGACACAGAGGGGAGGATAGGGGGCAAAGGAGAAATTGCTGGACACGGTTGGGAGGGGACGGGAGGGAGGAGAAATCGCTGGGCACGGGCGGCAGAGAGGGAAGGGAGAGAGTTGAAATGCTGGGCACGGGCGGCGGGGAGGGAAGGGAGAGAGTTGAAATGCTGGGCATGGGCGGCGGGGAGGGAAGGGAGAGAGTTGAAATGCTGGGCATGGGCGGCGGGGAGGGGAGGGAGAGAGTTGAAATGCTGCACATGCATGGAGGGAAGGGGAGGGAGAGAGTTGAAATGCTGGGCATTGATGGAGGGGAGGGAGGGGAGAGAGTTGAAATGCTGGACATGGATGGAGGGGAGGGAGGGGAGAGAGTTGAAATGCTGGACATGGATGGGGGGAGAGAAGAAATGCTGGACATGGATAGAAAGAGGAAGGAGATGCATACTGACAAGACGAGGGAAAGGGAAAAGAGGAGAAAAACTGCACATGGATGAATAAAATAGGCAAAAGCTGGATCCACTCTATACCTCCCCCAGTCAAGTCTGCAGAGGACCCAGCTTTTATCTATGGATGTAGGGCAAGAAATAAAGAAGAAAGGAGGAAAGGAAAGAAATAAATGGAAAGGAAGCCCTGGAAACGGAGTTAAGGGAACAGACAGAGAGCAGCAGAATCAGAGATTGGGATCAACATGATCAGAAAAAGAAAGTCACCAGACAACAAATGTAGAAAAATCATTTTATTTTCATTTTAGTGTTTGGAAGATGTCCAGTTTGAGAATTTATATCTGCTGTCTTATTTTGCACTGGGTATACTAGAGCTATAACAGCTTATAGAAATTATTTGTAATGAAAAAAATCACAAGTTATTTTTTTTATCCTATACTGGTATAGTATTTTGAAGGATACTGCTTATATGTGCCACGGCCTCTATAAGGGGTGTGGCTACTAATTACAATGCCACTCTCTCCTCCGCCCTAGACACCCTTGCACTGTTTTCCGTCCCACAAGGCGCACTAATCCCCAGCCCTGGCTTAACCCTTGCACCCGTTACCTTCGCTCCTGCTCCCGATCGGCTGAACGCCTATGGAGGAAATCTTGCACCCATACTGACTTCATTCACTACAAATTCATGCTATCCTCCTTCCAGTCCTCCCTATTCCTCGCCAAACAGGCCTACTACACTCATTTGACTAATTCCCTCAGCTCTAACCCTCGTCGTCTCTTTGCCACCCTCAACTCCCTCCTCAAAGTGCCCTCCGCTCCCACCCACCCCCTCACTCTCTCCTCAATCACTGGCTGACTACTTCCGTGACAAGGTCCAGAAGATCAACCTCGAATTCACCACTAAACCTTCTCCTCCTCTTCATCCTATCACCCACTCCCTCAACCAATCAACCCAGGCCTCCTTCTCCTCTTTTCCTGATATCACCGAAGAGGAAACCGCCCATCTTCTCTCCTCCTCGAAATGCACCACCTGTTCCTCAGACCCCATCCCCACCAACTTACTTATCACCATCTCTCCTACTCTCACCCCCCCATCTGTCATATCCTCAACCTCCCTCTCTCCACCGCAACTGTCCCTGACACCTTCAAGCATGCTGTTGTCACACCTCTCCTCAAAAAACCTTCACTTGACCCTACCTGTCCCTCCAACTACCGCCCCATCTCCCTCCTACCCTTCCTCTCCAAAATACTTGAACGCGCCGTTCACAGCCGTTGCATTGATTTTCTCGCCTCTCATACCATCCTCGATCTGCTTCAATCTGGCTTTCGCCCACTTCACTCGACAGAAACGGCACTATCCAAAGTCTGTAATGACCTGTTCCTCGCCAAATCCAAAGGTCATTACTCCATCCTCATTCTCCTCGACCTATCCGCCGCTTTTGACACTGTCAATCACAACTTACTTCTTGACACACTGTCCTCTTTTGAGTTCCAGGGCTCTGTCCTCTCCTGGTTCTCCTCTTATCTCTCCCATCGTACCTTCAGAGTACACTCTCATGGTTCTTCCTCCACCCCTATTCCGCTCTCTGTTGGAGTCCCTCAGGGTTCTGTCCTTGGACCCCTTCTTTTCTCTATCTACACCTCTTCCCTGGGCTCCCTGATCTCGTCTCATGGCTTCCAGTATCATCTTTATGCTGACGACACCCAGCTTTATCTCTCCACACCTGACATCACTGCGGAAACCCAGGCCAAAGTATCGGCCTGCTTATCCGACATTGCTGCCTGGATGTCCAACCGCCACCTGAAACGGAACATGGCCAAGACCGAACTTCTTGTCTTCCCACCCAAACCCACTTCTCCTCTACCTCCATTCTCTATTTCGGTTGATAACACCCTCATCGTCCCCGTCTCATCTGCCCGCAACCTCGGTGTCATCTTCGACTCCTCCCTCTCCTTCTCTGCGCATATCCAGCAGATAGCCAAGACCTGTCGCTTCTTCCTCTATAACATTAGCAAAATCCACCCTTTCCTCTCTGAGCACACCACCCGAACTCTCATCCACTCTCTCGTTACCTCTCACCTTGACTACTGCAACCTACTCCTCACTGGTCTCCCACTTAGCCACCTATCCCCCCTTCAGTCCGTTCAGAACTCTGCTGCACGTCTTATCTTCCGCCTGAACCGATACACTCATATCACCCCTCTCCTCAAGTCACTTCACTGGCTTCTGATCAGGTACCGCATTCAATTCAAGCTTCTGCTACTAACCTACATATGTACTCGATCTGCAGCCCCTCCTTACGTCTCAACCCTCATCTCCCCTTACGTTCCTACCCGTAACCTCCGCTCTCAAGACAAATCCCTCCTTTCAGTACCCTTTTCCACCACCGCCAACTCCAGGCTCCGCCCTTTCTGCCTCGCCTCACCCCACGCGTGGAACAAACTCCCCGAGCCCATACGCCAAGCCCCCTCCCTGCCAATCTTCAAATCTCTGCTTAAAGCCCACCTCTTCAATGTCACCTTCGACACCTAACCTCTACACAGGAAATCTAGACTGCCCCAACTTGACATTTCGTTCTTTAGATTGTAAGCTCCTTTGAGCAGGGACCGTCCTTCCTTGTTTATTTTGTACAGCGCTGCGTAACCCTAGTAGCGCTCTAGAAATGTTAAGTAGTTAGTTAGCTAGATGGTGACCCCGCCCATAATGAGTACCGGTACCTTTTTTCCTACAAAAAAAGCACTGCCTAGAACCATATTCTCCCACCATCCCAATCCGGATGCCGTGCACTTTTTAGCACAGAAACAATTTTGTGTTCCATGTTAGACCACATCCGACTACTATTCAATGAAGGAAAAAGCGCACTGCTACTCCAATTTGATCTATCCTCAGCATTTGACCTAGTGGACCATACTCTCCTCCTATGGAACCTTGAGGAAATGGGAATCAGGAAATGTTTTAAAGTGGTTCAGAGGCCTCTTGGAAAGTAGATTGTACAGGGTCAAAGTGAACACAGACGATCCAAAAACTGGAGAACAGATGCAGGGTCTCACAGGGTTCTCTGCTTTCTTTGTTGCTATTCAATGCTTTTCTCAAATCCTTAAGCTCACAATTAGACAGAAATGGCTTTCTGCACCACATCTCCACTGACATCTCACTGATAATCCCCATCCAATCAATTCTTAGAATTGATGTATCTAGGGTCCAACAATGTACCAAACTATTAGAAAAAAGGATGCACGCTCATATGCTAAAACTCAATACAGAAAAATAACAAATTCTTATGTTTTAACTCCAAGCCAGAACAAATCCCCAAGTTGATTACTGTCAATCAAGTGGACTTTACTCTTTCTCTTACCATTAAAGTCCTAGGCATTCAAACTGACTGCACTCTTTCCCTGGAGGCACAAGTTAACACCTTGACCATTTGGAAATACTTATATGAACAGTTGGTACACGATCTGCTACTATCATCTCTTGATTACTATAACTTAATATACCTGAGCTGCACAAAGACCTTACTTAAGAGACTTCAAACCATTCAAATTCGGCAATCCAGTGCCATAGCGAGGGCTAATGACACCCGGGGCGGCTCGCCGTTGCGCACCCCCCCCCCGGGTGCAGCACAGCGCGACCCCCCCCTCTGTGGCGCACCCCCCCCTCCGGAGCGAAACCCCCCCCCCGGACCGCATTCTTACCTGCGGGAGGGCCGATCCGCCCCGAGTGCACGTCACTCGGAGCTGCGTCGGCCCCGCTGGTTCCCTGCTCTCTCTGCCCCGGAACATGAAGTAACCTGTTCCGGGGCAGAGAGATCAGGGAACCAGCGGGGCCGGCACCCCCCGAGCGCGTGCACCCGGGGCGGACCGCCCCTCCCGCCCCCCCCTTCCTACGCCACTGCGGCAATCAGACTAATCTTTAGGCTTACAAAATTCAACAGTCTCTCCCCTTTTTACATCAGACTACATTGGCTGCTCATTGAGGTGAGAGTGCTTTTCAAACTGGCATGCTTCCTTTTTAAAACACTAGAAGGACTGATCCGCAGCTGTTTGCTAGCCCACTTCTGCTATGCAACCCCAACCAGAAACAGGAAGCTGCCCATTTTTTTCACTTTCCTCTCATCCACGGGTAAGAAGAGAGGCTAGCGCTCTTTGACAAATCCCTGGCCGTTCAAGCAGCCAGACTTTGAAAAGACATCACCAGAACGCTTTCTCCTTCACAACCATATCTCATATTTTGAAAGAAGATAAAAACTCTTATTTAAGAAATATGTAAGATAATTCTCGGAGGAATGTTCTGATATCTATATTCCTATAAGATGTTCATAAACTGCTTAGAGCCGATTAGCTTGTTAGGCCACTTAAGTTACGTCCATTATTATAGAACACGCTTGGATTTCAGCACAGAACGCTAGGCATGACATATAGAATCTGGCAGAAAGTATGAATTTTATAACAGTTGTGCGTGCATCTGTCGTCATAGTTTACTAGTACAAATCTGAATTTATGCACCTAATTTTAGGCATAAGCACTTAACGTAGCTCAATGGCTGAGATGATTAGACATGTAAATGATAGTATTCTATAACCCTCATGCGTAAACCCCTCCCAGGTCACACCCCCTTGAAATCTGCACTCTGGAATTTGAGCACGCAACTTCTAGAGTAGTGACCAGGGGCGTATCTGCGTGGGGCCTCAGGGGCCTGGGCCCCCGCAGATTTCGCCCTGGACCCCCCCTACCGTGCGACGTCAGACTCAGAAGAAACTTTCGGCGCCAGCTTTACTGGAAGAAGAAATGAAAGGACCTCGGCTTGGCTGGCGGGGGTTAGGGGTCCCCCGCCAGCTGACGGAATTCTTTTAACGGCAGCCGGCAGCGGACCTCGGCTGGCGGGGGTTGGGGTCCCCCGCCAGCGAAGGTAGGCGACAACAACGGAGGGGGGAGATTGGCAATGGCAGCGGCTGGGGGGAGGGGGATTGGCAATGGCGGCGGCGGGGGGGGGGGGCTATAATGTGCCCCCTCACTCTGGCCCTGGCCCCCCCTACCGCCGCAGTTCAGATACGCCCCTGGTAGTGACTAAGAGCAGTTGTGCACATAACTGTTCACTGGTGCCAATTATAGCCAATAATTAGTGTTTACTCCAATTAACCAATTATTGAATTAAGTTATGGACAAAACTGACCTTATTCTATAAACTGCATGCAAATTTGCACACTAATCGAATATTTGAGCAGGCAAGTTTATAGAATTAGGGGGCTGACATACAGAAAACCACCTAACAAAAAACAATTGTGAAGTTTCAATAAATATGTCTACTACTAATCATTTCTATAGCGCTACTAGACATATACAATGCTGTACACATTATATGCAGGTACTTTTTTTTCTCTGTCCCTAAAGGATCAAAGGCCCTACTCCTCCACTCCAAGAGTTAAAGAGGGATTTGAACCTGGGTCTCTTCATTTAAAGTCCACTCCACTAACCCTCTGCTCAGCATCTCCACGCACACTCATATAGCCAACATTATTGTTCCCTGTTAGCTTGATTTTTTTTTCTTCTCCTCTATATGAGATGCAGAGACCCTTCTGTACATGAGTTGGATGGAGCATTGGAATTTATGATTGAGGCGATACTTCTTTTTGCCACTTGGAAATTTTATGTAATTAATGCTATATCATAATAAGAGCATTTCATGGACTATTATAAAATTTTGCACAAATTCCATTTGTATGAAAGCGCTGTCTCCCTCCTTACTACTTCTTCATCTTTCCAACACTAATCAAATTAGATACTGATACCTTGTCAAGACATCCTGTTTCACAACCACCATCATAGCAATGCTCTACTAAAAGCATTGCAGAGCACATGACCAATATCCATTTCTATTGGACTTAGATTGTAAAGCAACTTGTGGTACATGTCACTGCTCTGAAGCTAGTAGTCAAGAGAGCTGTAATGGGCAAGCCAGTGCAGATTTCATTCAAGCTGGGAGATGTCGGATATGGTTTCTGTTATACCAGCTACATTTATTTATCAAGTTATATATATTTTTCAGATTTATCCTTTTGTTTTGCTGCACCATATCCTGGAATAGACTTCCTGAGCCGGTATGTCAAGCGCCATCTCTGGCCGTCTTCAAATCTAAGCTAAAAGCCCACCTTTTTGATGCTGCTTTTAACTCCTAACCCTTATTCACTTGTTCAGAACCCTTATTTTATCATCCTTACTTTAATATCCCATATCTCTTATTTGTCCTGTTTGTCTGTCCTAATTAGATTGTAAGCTCTGTCGAGCAGGGACTGTCTCTTCATGTTCAAGTGTACAGCGCTGGAAATGTCTAGTAGAGCTATAGAAATGATAAGTAGTAGTAGTAGTCTTTGGGATTTTGGAATCTTGCTATGCTTTGAGATTCCGGAATCTTGCTACTCTCTGGGATTCTGCACAGAATCTTGCTACTCTTTGTCCCTACCTCTTGTTTGTCCTGTTTGTCTGTCCTAATTAGATTGTAAGCTCTGTCGAGCAGGGACTGTCTCTTCATGTTCAAGTGTACAGCGCTGGAAATGTCTAGTAGAGCTATAGAAATGATAAGTAGTAGTAGTAGTCTTTGGGATTTTGGAAACTTGCTATGCTTTGAGATTCCGAAATTTTGCTACTCTCTGGGATTCTGCACAGAATCTTGCTACTCTTTGTCCCTACCTCTTGTTTGTCCTGTTTGTCTGTCCTAATTAGATTGTAAGCTCTGTCGAGCAGGGACTGTCTCTTCATGTTCAAGTTTACATCGTTGCGTACGTCTAGTAGTGCTTTAGAAATGATAAGTAGTAGTAGTAGTAATGTATAACTTGCCTTTTTACGGGCACTCCAGGCAGGGTATAACATTTTCAAAATGTATAAAACACATCCTTAAATATAAAAATAATTTTTAAAAACCTGTTAAACTCAGTGCAAATTTGATATAAACCATAATTGGCTTTCATCTGGGACTCTGAGTAGAAGTATAAAGCTTCAGAAACATTGCAAATGATTTAGTTATCATTTGTTGCCTTAGCCATCTTGTTATTTACTTGAAGAGACTTGATTTAAGTATAGTATTTGGTTGTCACGTCTGTGGCCGTGACCACCCTCAGACTTACCCTGTTTCTGGGAGTCAGTGGCTGTGCTGGCTTCTGCTTGTCTCTGTGTCTGTCTCTGTCTTAGTTTCTCTGTGACTCTGTGTGCCGATTGCCTTACTGGACCTCACCTGTGTGGGCTATGCCTCTTCCAAGATGGCTGCCGCCTTCTCCTCTATGCTAGTATCCAAGATGGCTCCTGCTTGTCCTTCCTGTGGGCTCACTTCCTCTGTGTGTCAAGCCTCTGTTTGGAGGCAAGGAACTTCCTGCTTCTGTCCTGCTGGTGGTGACTCGTCAGTGAGTTCCTTTATAAGGAAGGCCTGTGCTTGCAGCCAGTGCCTTCGCATGGTGTCATTGTCTGGTGTCATGCCCAGAGGCCGACAGGTTAGTTAGTGTATTGCTGCGCTGCTTCTAAGCCTGTCTTCTGTGTGGGCTTCCTTGCCCTTCTGTGTGGGCTTGCTCTTCTGTCTGGTACCTGTGGGCTGCTTGCCTTTCTGTGTGGGCTTGCCCTTCTGCTTAGTCCCTGTGGGCTTCTTGCCCTTCTGTGTGGGCTAGTGCCCTTCTGCTTAGTCCCTGTGGGCTTCTTGCCCTTCTGTGTGGGCTTGCTCTTCTGCTTAGTCCCTGTGGGCTTCTTGCCCTTCTGTGTGGGCTAGTGCCCTTCTGCTTAGTCCCTGTGGGCTTCTTGCCCTTCTGTGTGGGCTTGCCCTTCTGCTTAGTACCTGTGGGCTTCTTGCCCTTCTGTGTGGGCTTGCCCTTCTGCTTAGTACCTGTGGGCTTCTTGCCCTTCTGTGTGGGCTTGCCCTTCTGATTAGTACCTGTGGGCTTCTTGCCCTTCTGTGTGGGCTTGCCCTTCTGTTTAGTACCTGTGGGCTTCTTGCCCCTCTGTGTGGGCTTGCCCTTCTGATTAGTACCTGTGGGCTGCTTGCCCTTCTGTGTGGGCTGCTAGCCTTCTGCCTTTAGTCTGTGTTTAGAGCCTGCTGTTCAGCCCTGGTTTCCCCGTCTGTGTTTGCAGCCTGCCCTACTCCTTGCTTGTATATTCTGTGTGCACATCCTGAACTTTGTATATCCTGTGTGCACATCCTGGCTGCTAGCCTTCTGCCTTTAGTCTGTGTTTCGAGCCTGCTGTTCAGGCCTGGTTTCCCCATCCGTGTTTGCAGCCTGCCCTACTCCCTGCTTGTATATTCTGTGTGCACATCCTGAACCTTGTATATCCTGTGTGCACATCCTGGTCCCTGCTTGTTCGTCCTGAGTCCTGGTTTTGGCTAGCTAGTGTTATCCGGTTTCCCGCTCTGCCTAGCTACCTTCTGTCCCATGTGTCTACCTTGTACCTTGCTTGTATATCCTGTGTGCTTATCCGGATCCCTGCTTATGTATCCTGATTCCTGTATCTGTCTAGCTAGCGTGTATCTTCTGGGGGATTTATCCTGTTACCTGCCTCGACCTAGCTAGTGGGTTTGCCCAGGGGGTATTCCCAGTCTCCCCTTCTTCCTTGCTTGCATGTCTGCCCTAGTTCCTGCTCCTGATAAGCTTCTGTCTGTCTAGTCTGTCTGGTGTGTCTGGCTTAGCGGCTGCGTGCAGCGCTTAGTGCAGTCTAGTATTGTTCCCCTGTGTTTCCTAGACCCGAGGTGGGTCCTCTGGATCTTCAGTTCCGGCCTTGCCCTACAAGTCCTGTCGGCCGCCCGCACGCTAGAGCTCAACTCTAGCGGAAAGGTGGCTAAGTACAGGTGAAGCGGTTCCTGTTCTGCCGGTTCAGTTGCCTACTTCCAGTCCAGAGTTTCCGGTCCGGTCCTTCCGGACGCCCAGTTCCAAGACGGTCTTGCCTGCCTCTGCCGCTCCGCGGCAGGGGCCCAAGGGCTCACGATTCCCAGTGCTGCCTTGAGGACCTGACAGTATGCCAAGGCCCTCGAGAACGCGACATTGGTTAAGAACCCACTACCTTATTGAGAAAGTGTAAAATGTGAAAGAATCTGAAGCTATTTACAGTCTCCCAGAGGATTCTGATACCAGCCCCAATCCCAACTAAATAAATTTTGTTTATGTAAAGGCGGTACTCTGATTCTGTGCACACATTAGCTGCCGGATTCTATATATCACGCCTAACATCCTGTGCCGACATCTAAGCGTATTCCATAACAATGCATGTAACTTAATTGGCTTAAGGAGCCAATTAGCATCATTAACAGCACTTCAGCAATAATGGGCACTAATTAGCAATAATTGGAATTTATGCGGATAACTCACTAAGCGTATGCTGTAATGAACTGTGCCTAAATTCTAAAGCATGCAGTTCAAAAGGAGCATGGCTATGGGCAGAGAAATGGGCATTTCATAGGCATTCCAAAATTTACACGCATTGTTATGGAATATGGCCCAGTCCGCATAAACCTACGTGCAGTGATTTACGCTATGTTTGCATGCTGGACAGGGCTCATCATTCCTCCCCAATGATCTGCAGGGTTTGCCGTGGCCAGAAACCCAATCTTTGGTACGCTGGTCGTTGATCATTGGGGATGAACATGTTTAGCCCTGTTTAATATGCATTTGCATGCTAGTTGCATTCAGAGCCCTCGAGCGCATTGTTTCACGTGCTCAAGGGCTCTGATCATGGGGCAGTAGCAAACGCCAGTGCTAGTATGGCGCTAACAGCCTCTAGTGCTGGCATTTGCTTCTGATCATCCCCCTATCAGTGTCAACCTGCAGGGCCAAAGATCTGCTTATTACAACCAAACCCATTTCATTAGCTCTCCAACCATTCCAGTTCATTGGGGGATCTGCTTTTGGATGCCGATCTTGAGACCATTTCCACTGGAACTTTGCCAGTAGGTTACCAGTCAGGATTTCTGTCCTGTCACTCTATCCATCTCTAGTCCAAATCCTGTGGCAACTAGCCCTTCTAGTCTCATTTTCTACTCCATCGAGTGGAGAAAGTGTTGAATTGCCTCCACTACCACTAATGTTACGTTGCAATCCTAAGTACTACGCAATATAAATAAATGATTGATCTATGACGGACTCAGCCTGAAACAGATTCCTGCAAATGCCTGTCAGAGTCGCAGTGGACTTACCTCATTCTAGGGTGTAGATTCTGCAGAAGGGGGCAAGGGGGGAGGGTGTGGGTCACCATTTGAACATGTTCAAGTGTGAAGCGCTGCGTACGTCCGGTAGCGCTATAGAAATGATAAGTAGTACTAGTAGTAGTGGTTGTTATCATTATTATTAGCTGTGTAAGCACAATTATGGAGTTCATACCATTGCCTATATTTTATTGTGTCCTGTTTATATTGGATGATGTTTCAGAGCTGTTTAATAAAAATATTTCTAAATAAATTTATTTCAATTTATGACTCGGTATTCTTGTGAATTCAAGATGGAACACTCTGTAATAAAATCACTGGAGATATTCAGAATAATTTAACAGGGCAGAAGAAGCTCTTCACCAGTTAAAATGTTGTGAGTGGGCCATTGCCAGACTTTCAATGGCATTTAACTGCACGGTGCTGCTGAAACCCCGGTGTGGAGAGCACTGCAGTACTATCCAAGTGCTGGGGCAATCCTGAGTGGAGCTGAGGTGGCATTGGATTTACCCAGTTAGTGGAGATATTCAATCCAACAAACAAATAAGTGCCCAGATAAAGTTGGGACAGCAAAAAAAAGGCTCTTAACTTAGTCAAGCCATCCGGATCTATGCTTGTCAATAGTATTATTGTTATTATTAGCATTTGTATAGCGCTACCAGACGCACGCAGTGCTGAACACCTGACACAGAGAGACAGTCCCTGCTCAATAGAGCTTACAATCTAAAAAATACAGACAGACAAGACAATTAAGGGCGAGGGAAGTACTGGGTGAGAAAGGAACAAGGGGAGGGCAATTGACAAGTGGCTAGGAGCCAAAAGCAGTGGCGAAAAGGTGGGTTTTCCCGCATAGATTTGAAGACAGGTAGAGAAGGAGCTAGACGTATAGGCTCAGGAAGTCTATTCCAGGCATAAGGTGCTGCGAGGGAAAAGGAACAAAGTCTGGAGTTACCAGTGGAAGAGAAGGGGACGACAAGAGAGATTTGTCCAGTGAGCGGAGTTCACGGGGAGGAATGTAGGGAGAGATGAGAGTGGAGAGGTAATGGGGGGCTGCAGAATGGATGCATTTAAAGGTCAGTAAGAGAAGTTTGAATTGTATGCGGAAGCGGACAGGGAGCCAGTGAAGTGACTTGAGGAGTGGGCTAGTGTGGGTATAACGATTTTGGCGGAAAAGAAGTCGTATTTCTTTAGCTATGAAAGTAGTCTTCTCACACTGGAAAACTTTGCATCTAGCTTCTCATCAGGAATGGTGGAATTTGTTGCTCCAAACATACAAATTTGAAATGTACCTGGCTAAAAAATCACCACGCTTTGTCAGCTATAAGAAAAAAATGGTCTGTGCTAGTGTCATATCTCTCAACAGCAAGCTGAGCAGTGTTGCTGTTGCAGACTAATTTGTATTCGTGTTATATGCATGAATTATTCTATGTGCTTAAATATGTCCTCAACTAATATACATCTCCCTTTTTTTTTTTCTCTCTCTCTCCCCTTCTCCTCTCTTTCTTTTTCTCCTATAAGCTCTTGTTAATGTACCTGAAGACTTGTACTTTACTACACTATGTTTTAGATCGGCATTGCTACTTGTTGCTTTCTCTTTTGTAACAAAACCAATAAAAATATTTAGCCATGAACTTAGTCAAGCCATTAGTACAGGTCTGAATATTGCTGGTACCTGGATAAGTTCCAGTGGCTGGCTACGACCTGGATAATTCAATGCTGGTGCCCAGAGTATCCAGGTCAAATTCAGTCAGCAAAAGGCAGTGAAAATACTCATCAATGTTAGGTTGCAATCTTAAGTAAAAAGTAGTAAGAAAAAGTGTGGAGGAGTGGCCTACTGGTTAGGGTGGTGGACTTTGGTCCTGAGGAACTGAGTTTGATTCCCACTTCAGGCACAGGCAGCTCCTTGTGACTCTGGGCAAGTCACTTAACCCTCCTTTTGCCCCATGTAAGCCGCATTGAGCCTGCCATGAGTGGGAAATAGATATAGATACTATTGGAGATTCTACATGGAATGTTGCTATTCTACTAGCAACATTCCATGTAGAAGGCTGCGCAGGCTTCTGTTTCTGTGAGTCTGACGTCCTGCACGTATGTGCAGGACGTCAAACTCACAGAAGCAGAAGCCTGCGCGGCCACATTGGTGATCTGCAAGGGCCGACTTCTACATGGAATGTTGCAACATTCCATGTAGAATCTCAAATAGTAGCAACAGTGGAGGAGTGGCCTCGTGGATAGGGTGGTGGACTTTGGTCCTGGGGAACTGAGTTTGATTCCCACTTCAGGCACAGGCAGCTCCTTGTGACTCTGGGCAAGTCACTTAACCCTCCTTTTGCCCCATGTAAGCCGCATTGAGCCTGCCATGAGTGGGAAATAGATATAGATACTATTGGAGATTCTACATGGAATGTTGCTATTCCACTAGCAACATTCCATGTAGAAGGCTGTGCAGGCTTCTGTTTCTGTGAGTCTGACGTCCTGCACGTATGTGCAGGACGTCAAACTCACAGAAGCAGAAGCCTGCGCGGACACATTGGTGATCTGCAAGGGCCGACTTCTACATGGAATGTTGCAACATTCCATGTAGAATCTCAAATAGTAGCAACAGTGGAGGAGTGGCCTCGTGGTTAGGGTGGTGGACTTTGGTCCTGAGGAACTGAGTTTGATTCCCACTTCAGGCACAGGCAGCTCCTTGTGACTCTGGACAAGTCACTTAACCCTCCATTGCCCCATGTAAGCTGCATTGAGCCTGCCATGAGTGGGAAAGTGCGGGGTACAAATGTAAAAAAATAAATAAATACAGAGCTAGCCAAAAAGCTCTTTCTCTGCAGCATCTGATCAGGAATACGATACTCTAAATGTCATGAATTTGGGCCATGCTGTTTTACTGCAGTATTATTCTTAATCTCTCTTGGGCTTGCACAGACAGGTTCCTACATTAAACTTGCTGAGACTGTTTGCTGACACACAATGGGGGTTTCTGCATCAGCACAACGTGAAAGGAATAAGAAAGATTAAGGTATGGCACGAGGGGTTGTAGGCAATTAGAGAGTTCATTGATAAAGACGTACAAGCAAAAGAAAAAACAATTGAAATACTAGCTTAGCAAACTCCTAACAAGTTCATAGCTTCATTCAATTATTTCAGTAATTCCCTCCCCCCCCCCCCCCCCGAAAACAAATTCCTCAGATCAGGAGGTAGTGGATATGAAAATGGAAACGGAATTCAAAGATGCGTGGGACAAACACAAAGGAATCCTGTTTAGAAAGAACGGATCAAAAGATTAGGGGAGATTAAGTGGGAAAGCCAGTGCTGGGCTGACTTGTACGGTCTGTGTCCTGACGGAGGCTGAATTAGATTTGGATAGGCTGGAGTGGAGCTTTTCGGAGGCTTTAACAACAGGAAGACCTATATTATCTCCTAGGCAATCTTTGCTGGAACCCTTATCTATTTACATTGATTCTTTCCTGAAATCTGAGGTTTCTAAATGTAGATCTTATATCAAAGACACTTCTCATGTTTTGACTTTGATCGCCCAAGTAAATACTGCAGATGTTTCTCCAATATTAGTCACTTTGGATGTTTCTTCACGTTATACCTCGATCCCTTAAGATGCAACATTATCAATAGTTGAAAGTGTGTTAGAGAACAGGGTCAGACCACATACTGTACCCCACTGATTACTGTTTGGCCATGAAACACAATTTTTTTTCTTTTTGAAGGTAAGATCTATCAACAAAAGAGTGTCATTGCCATGGGAGCGAGGTTCGCACCTTCTATTGCAAATCTATATACGATACATTTTGAAGAAGAGTTGCTGTACTGTTCACCATTTTTGAGTAAAATACATAATTGGTGGAGGTACATTGATTTTTTTTTTTTTGGTGTGGTCAGAACTGAAATTGATTTATTGCAGTTTGTGAAATGGATCAACAGCTGGATCAAGTGAGAGATCTAATGAAGAAATTAAGCGATAGAGGATAATCAAAGAAAGTGCTTAAAAATGCCTATAGAAGAGCAAAATATGACGACAGCGACTTATTGTTAAGTACTCAAAGACCACGTGAAGAACCTGCCAGAGTGTATTTTGAAATACACTATGGCAGGTTCTCAAGTAGAAAATATTTTAAGAAGTGGATGGGATGTTGTGCAGTTACAGCCTTGTTTTCGTGATAGCAAAATTCGGATAGCATTTTCATAAGGAGAAAATTTGAAAGAAAAATTGAGTCCGGCTAAACTGCCTACAGAAATGAATGCAGTGTGTAGAAAACTTAAAGAACATTTAAAATGTGGTGGCTGCAATATCTGTGAGATAAAAATACAACTTAAGAAATTTGTAAACCCAAAGCACAGGACAGGAAATTGTGCTAAGAAATTTCACCACTTGTAAATCAAGTCAGGTGATTTATGCTGTACAATGTCCATGCAATAAGTTATATATAGGGATGATCATGAGACCATTCAAATTGTGCATGTCAGAACATAAATCAAATTTGAAAAAGAAAAATTTTAAAGAACCTCTAGTAGCACGTTTATTTATTTATTTATTGCATTTGTATCTCACATTTTCCCACCTATTTGCAGGCTCAATGTGGCTTACATATTACCGTGATGGCCATCGCCAATTCCGGTAAGAGAAATACAGAGTGGTCAAGTGTTCATGCTCATAGATGACAGAGTATATTAAGTATTGAAGGAGAGAGAGTTACGTTTTGTCCAGTTCTGGTAGGAGTTTCGATTGTGTTGCAGGGTTCAGGTGTTTAGGTTGGATCATTCTGGTATGCCTTTGTGAACAGGTTGGTTTTTAACGATTTCCAGAAGTTTGTTAGGTCGTACATTGTTTTCATGATGTTTAGAAGTGCATTCCATAGTTGCATGCTTATATAAGAGAAGATGGATGCATATGTTTTATATTTTAGTCCTCACTCAACGTGTAATTAAACTCGAATTCGTTGCCAGAGAATGTGGTAAAGGTGGTTAGCTTAGTGGAGTTTAAAAAAGGTTTGGATGGCTTCCTAAAGGAAAAGTCCATAGACCGTTATTAAATGGACTTGGGGAAAATGCACTATTTCTGGGATAAGCAGTATAAAATGTTTTGTACATTTTTGGGATCTTGCCGGGTATTTGTGACCTGGATTGGCCACTGTTGGAAACAGGATGCTAGGCTCGATGGACCTTTGGTCTTTCCCAGTATGGCACTACTTATGTACTTATGGAGATTTAGGTATGTGCGTGTTGACCTTTTTGTGTTCCTGGTTGGTAGGTCTATAAGGTCTGCCATGTAGACTGGGGCCTCGCCGTGAATAATTTTATGTTGAAGAAATGGGACACACTTAAAGATCGGAAGTGCTTTGTGATTGACTCGGTAAAAGCACACAAATGGAGTGGAGATCATAAGATAAAATTGAATCAGTGTGAGTGCTGGTGGATTGTTGAGCTCAAAACTTTGGACCCGTGTGGGTTAAATTCATTGATAGATTGGAATGCTTTCTATTCAATTAACATCTACATTTTTTCAGATAACCAATTTGTATGTGCTAAATTAAGAAATTACAATGTGAAAGGAAATGAAATAATTGTTTAAATTAGTTGATCCTTTGGCGTCTGACATTAAAGCACCATTTTGAATCATGATTGGCTCGGAACACGACAAAAATGATAAAGGAGATGGGACGACTTCCCTAGGAGGAAAGGCTAAAGTGGCCAGGGCTCTTCAGCTTGGAGAAAAGATGGCTGAGGGGAGATATGATAGAGCTCTATAAAATAATGAGAGGAGAGAACGGGTAGCCGTGAATCGCTTGTTTACTCTTTCCAAAAATACTAGGACTAGGGGGCACAAAATGAAGCTACAAAGTAGTAAATGTAAAACGAATCAGAGAAGATATTTTTCCCACAACATGTAATTAACTTCTGGAATTCGTTGCCAGAGAATGTAGTAAAAGTAGTTAGCTTAGCGGGGGCTTAAAAAGGTTTGGATGGTTTCCTAAAGGAAAAGTCCACAGACCATTATTAAAATGGACTTGGGGAAAATCCACTGCTTATTTCTAGGATAAGCAGCATAAAACATATTGTACTTTTTTGGGATCTTGCCAGGTACTTGTAATCTGGCCTGGCCACTGTTGCAAACTGGATGCTGGGGTTGGCGGACCTTTGGTCTGTCCCAATATGGCAATATTTATGTACTTATGTAATCAGCATTTAAATTTAGGCATCAAGTTATAGAATGCTATTATGTGCACATACAAGATATTGTCAGGTGCAGTGGACATTTTACAATACTTACTCCTTCAGTAGGGTCTTCCCTGCTTCTCAACTGTTCAGAAGCAGGGGACAGCAGGTTAGAGTCTGGCAGTTACTAATAACATAAATAAAGCATCAAGGGCATGGCTCTGGTCTGGCTCTTTTCTAATAGCTCAGGTCACATCTTTAAGGTGTAGAGATATCCAAGGTTCTGCATTGTGAGGATTGCAGAGACCTCTAGTCACTGTACTGTAATACTGGACTATAACTTGTGAATTCCCTGGCTGTTTCCAGAAGGGGGGGAGCTCTCGGAGATCATTTTGGAGGGAAAATGGGATTGGGGTGGATGCTGCCGAAAAAGTTTTAGCTCCAATGACAGGCACAAAATCTAGGAACCTATTTCCTTTGATGAAGCAGGTGTTCTGAAACGAGGATCCTTGTGAGGAATTATTTTATGGCAACTTTATAAAAAGAACAGCGGAAGAAGAAATTATAACCAACAAAAGAAAGCAAATCATTGTAAAATATAAATGCTGACTCAAGTTTCCTTATCTGCTTCTTTACCGCTATGCCTACTTTTGTGCTCGTTAAAACATAATGCCTATTATTGAGATCTACAAATGTATATATTTGCTTAGTTCAGTGGAACAATTTTGAATAATTTTTTTGTACATTGAACCGGGAGCGGTGCTGTTCTACCTGCAGAGTTTTTTGGCTTTTTATACAATTTGTAAATTTGAGAATTTTATGATTTTTTAAAAATTGAGGGGTTGCTTGATCCACCTGCTGAATTAACGCATTAAAATGCACATGTAGATTTTTATTTTTTTTTGGCGGGGGGGGGGGGGGGGGGAGGTTCTATATTCAGTTTTGTCCCTAAATAAGGCACATTGATGCTTTGGTGACATTAGCCTACTACCAAACTCTGAGGTTACCTACCCTTTGCTTTTAATAGTATAATTTTGGGCTGCACCCCTCTAGTTCACCCTACAATAATTATTTTTGCCTTATGTGTTTATTTATGACATTTATATCCCGTGTTATCCCAAACAAGTTCGGATTCAATGTGGCTAACAAACATCTGCAAAAAATACAATACAATTAGTAATAGCATATGAAGTAATAATACAATATTCAAACTTCACTACTATTGAATAACAAGAGCAGGGTTCCAAGCTTATGAAATAAGAGGTCATTGGTAACGTATAAAGAAGCTTCTTACAACTTGGGTAATGAAGGATGAGATAGTCCCTAGATGTAGGAAAAGCATTTCGTAAAGGCAGTTCTATCAAGTTTTGCACGTAGCAAGGTAATAAACCATACAAAATTTGATAAACAAGTACACAAAGTTTAAAGGTAATCCGAGAATGTACTGGAAGCCAATGTGATTCAGGTAGGAGAGGAGTTGCCTTGGTATAACGAGGAACTCTACAAAGGAAGGAGTGGCCTAGTGGTTAGGGTGGTGGACTCTGAGTTCGATTCCCACTTCAGGCACAGGCAGCTCCTTGTGACTCTGGGCAAGTCACTTAACCCTCCATTGCCCCATGTAAGCCGCATTGAGCCTGCCATGAGTGGGAAAGCGCGGGGTACAAATGTAACAAAAAAAAAAAAAAAAAGATGGGCAGCGGTGCTCTGAAAGTGTACAGAAGTAACAGAAATAAAGAAGAATCTCTAAAAAGAATGGAGAGTCCTGAAGGAACAAATAACTAACCCCCTTCCCCCATTTATTAAGTCGAATAGCAACGCCAACACAGCCTATTCAAAATGAATGGGCTGTGTCAGCATTAGCACATGGCAGTCGCTTATGCGTCTTAGTAAACACGGGGGGGGGGGGGGGGGGGGAGGGTAAATTCGATACAGTTTTTGCCTTCTGCCCCTACTGTGGACTTGGGGAAAATCCACTGCTTATTTTTAGAATAAGCAGCATAAAATGTATTGTACTTTTTTGGGGATCTTGCCAGGCACTTGTAGACCTGGATTGGGCACTGTTGGAGACAGGATGCTGGGCTTGATGGACCTTATGTACTTATGTATTTACTGCTATTGTTGAGAATTTTGCCTTTTTACTAAGATACTCTATTTTAAGTAAACGTTTTTGCTTCAGAACCCCAGGTCTGGCCTGGACTGAGTTATGAGCCAGTGGAGAGTGTGGATTATTATGTCCCAACTGCACTCACCATCAAAAAAATATATATTTTATGCAAGTGCCCTGTCTAAGGCTGATCCAGACAGGAAGGGGTTCCAAATGCATTATGTAACTAAAGATCAAATCAGCTGTAAAGCGAAGATACTTACCTATAGCAGATATTCTCCGAGGACAGCAGGCTTTATATTCTCCCAAGTGGGTGACGCCGACCCACGTTGCCCAGTTCGGAACTTATAAAAATATAAGTAGAGTTTTGTGGAATGCGAGACACGCTCCACCATGCATGCGCGCATGCCTTCCTGCCCGCCGCATGAACATGTCTCCTCAGTTTATTATTACAGCAAAAATAAAATAAAATAACTAAGGATTCAACGCCAAGGGGAGGCGGGAGGGATTGTGAAAATACAAAGCCTGCTGTCCTCGGAGAATACCTGCTACAGGTAATATTCGCTTTCTCCGAGGACAAGCAGGCTTATGAATTCTCACAAGTGGTGAATCCCTAGCATCCATGCTCACCAAAAACAACAAACATTGGTCAATTGGACCTCACAATGGCGAGGACATAACACAGATTAACCTGAAACCTTATACAATCTGAAAGAGCGCACAGCCTGAAACAGAATAAAATGGGACTAGGAGGGTGGAATTGGGATTCTAGACCCCAAACAGATTCTACAACACTATCTGCCCAAACCGACTGCAGCATCAGGTATCCTGCTCAAGGCAGTACTGTGATGTGATTGTGTGGATTGAAGACCATGTCACAGCCTTGCAAATTTCTTCAATGGTGGCTGACCTCAAGTGGGCTACTGATGTAGCCATGGCTCTGTGACCATCTGCCCTTTCGGAAATCACTAAAAACCCATCTGTTCAGGCAAGCCTACCCAAACGATCCAGATTAATTCCCACAAACCCATCTATTCATCACATATCCAGGAGACAATGACAACGACCTAGACTACATCTCCCGCCTCATTTTCCCCTGCTTATCCCCTGTTCTATCCCCTTTCGCCTTATCGACCCCTCCCCCAATGCTCACCTACCCTTACTCACACCTCTCCTATTCCCTTCACTCTTGCCCACTCCCCTCCGCCTCATCTACCCTCCAATTGCTCACACTTTCTCCTACTCCCCTCATCCCTGCATTCCTACATTCCTATTTCTTTTATTACTCCGATAATACTCTACTTATTTCTCTCCACCAATACTTTGTAATCCGCATTGAACCTGCTTGAGTGGGAAAGCGCAGGGTACAACTGTAATAAATAAATTATGAGCCATGACATGACTCCTCTAGGGCCAGCCTAGCCTGGGCATAAGTGAAGGAAATGCAATCTGCCAGTCAATTAGAAATGGTGCATTTCCCGATGGCGACCCCCATCCAGTTGTGATCAAAAGAAACAAAAAGTTGGGCGGACTGTCTGAGGGACCTCGTCTGCTCCATGTAGTAGGCCAATGCTCTCTTGCAATCCAAGTTGGCAACGCCGACTTATCGTAGAGCTTATAAAAACAGCTCTGTCGGCATCACCCACTTGTGAGGATACATAAGCCTGCTTATCCTCAGAGAACATGCAGCAGCCATTTACCCCTCCCCAGCTGTTCTTCTTAACAATGTTCAATGTTAAACTTTTTTGATGAGAAGGTCAAATTCCCAGTGCAACAATTTACCTTATTTTACACAGCTCATGAAAAATCTGTTCTGTTTGTAGTACAGCTGAACTCCTACACACACAGCAATTTCTACACTACAGCACAGGGAGGGCTACCCATTAAAAGAATAATAGCAATGGTATGCAGTTTATAAGGCAATAACCTGTCTCCCAAGTGGATAGACTCCGAGGTCAAAAACTAAGCAGTATAATCTCGACAAAAACCCAGGAAGCAGCTGTTATCATTCCTGCTGTACTTAATAACTATTTTTATTTAAGAGAACATGTATTTAAAAGCAAAAAAGAGAAAAAAAACTTCTATTGGAATAACCAAGTGTTCATTATATATCAAGTAATATCATTCATTAAATATCTCAAGGTTTGTTTGTTTTTTTTGTCTGTGTGGCCAGTAGGGCAGCCTAGGGGGCACTGCAGTGAACTTCACATACAAGCAGGGCTGCCGAGGGGGAGGGGGCAAAATTCCCGGGGCCCGGCAAGCTTCTTCCGGGTCTATCCTCTCTTGCGTGCCACCCAGGCCCCGGATAATTGCATTAATGCGATATCGTGTTAATGCAATTAACCGGGTCCCAACTCTCGGCAAAAGCAGGAGAGGACAGACCAAGAAGGTTGGATAAAAACAGGAGACGGGATGACATCAAAAAGTTGAAGCCAATTAGGTTAGTTTCTCTTTCGTCTTCTCCGGCCAGCAGTCATCCCACAGCAAAGCAAACAAACCTATTATTATTATTACATTTGTACCCCGCGCTTTCCCACTCAAAGCAGGTTCAACGCTGCTTACATAGTAATAGGGATTACAAAATATTGATAAAGAACTATGAGCTGATGCATTGGTAGCATTGTTATTTGATCCCACTTATATTTTCAAACGTGCCAGCTTGTGCAGCAGAGGCAGGGGTGGCAGCTGAGTGAGGGGGCAGGGGTTTGCCAGTCCAGTTCTAGCACAGACCCAGTTGTTTCTCTCGGCAGCCCTGCATAAAAGGTCCCAAGTGCAAATCACATGACCACCTCTTATACTGTACGGTGAGCCATCCAGAGATAGCTAAAAAATGCACTGTACCCAACTACAATGGCCCTTATATAAGTGTCACCTATATGTGGGTTCAGTAGGTACTTTGTGTTTTTTGGGGGTGCTCACACTTTCCACCACAAGTGTACCAGTTAGAATGGGATATGGGCCTGGGTCCCCTTCTCTTCAGTCTACTGCACCAACCACTAGACTACTACTACTAATCATTTCTATAGTGCTACTAGATGTACGCAGCGCTGTACACATTATATGCAGGTACTGTCTCTGTCCCTAAAGGGCTCACAATCTAAGTTTTGTACCTGGGACAATGGAGGGTTAAGTGACTTGCCTAAGGTCACAAGGAGCTGTGTTGGGAATTGAACCCAGGTTGCCAGGATCAAGGCCCACTGCACTAACCATTAGGGCACTCTTCCCTCCTCCCCCACTCCAGGGACCTGCTTGCGGCTCTAAGAGGAATGGCCATAACATCTGAAGCTGTCACAGAGCCTGCTATGTACTGTCACTTTCACCTCTTAGGGGGGTAAGGAGGGGGGTCATGCCTTTATATGCAACATAAGAATAGCTACTGGGTCAGACCAATGAGCCATCTAGCACAGCATCCTGCTACCAGCACTGGCCAATTCAGCTCACAAGTACCTGACATAAACCCAAATAGTAACAAGATTCATGTTACTGATCCCAGGACAAGGAGTGGCTTCCCCCATGTCTCTCTCAATAGCACCTCCAATGGTCATCTGTTCAGTACTTTGGGCACCTTTTTGGCAATTACCTGACACAGGTCTAGCCAAAAATGTCTTCTTCCGGCGCAAGGCTTCGTTCTGTTTTGTGAGTCTGACGTCCTGCACGTTATATGGAAGAAGTGGACCTCGGCTGGCGGGGGTTGGGGTCCCCGGCCAGCAAAGGTAGGCGACGGCGGCGGGGGGAGGGGGGGTCGAGAGGGTCGTCGGCAGGGGGGTCCACTGGTACATTTACATCTGCTATTGGCATGGTATAAGTGAGAGCGCCTAACTGTGGGGTGTGCTAGTATTCTATAATGGAATCTTGGCATCCAGATGCCATTGTAAGATTAGCGCTCAGTGTGCTGCATCTAAGTACTCAACAAACAGGGAAGAACACAAGTCCTCTGCGTAGGAAAACCAAAGCAAACAAACACAGCGGAGGTGACATGCAGGATGATGCAAAACAAAACATCCAGTGTCTGAAGTGTTATTCAAAGTATATGGACTCGACACGAATGGTGTTACGGCCACAGAGGCCTACTTCAGGAGTCCCTGTGAAATGTAAATCTACGGCTACTCAGCACTCTCTAGGTACAGAAGCCAAAAGTAAACCTTGTCTGAATGTGTCAGTAGCAGGACCGACACATACAGACAAGGTTTACTTTGGCTTCTATACCTATAGAGTGCTGAGTAACCATATATTTACATTTCACAGGGATATATAAATGCATGCGTACGCTTTTTCATCCTCACCCCCAAAGGGAGGAACTGAACTCCAGAGCTCATGCCTGAAAAGTGACTGCACTCCTGTGTTCAAAAGGGACTGCTGGCTGGATTATGAGAGGACTAGAAGACCACATGGGGGAGTGTGTGAATGATCTCTAGCTCATAGGATTTATATAGCACTCTGGTAATAGATAAAAGCTTTAATTATGAGGGGGAATAAAAGCCCAGGAAAAAAAAAACATTAATGAAACAGATTTCAAAATATGATCAAGATCATTTCTTGTTTAGAAGACTAAGGCTTAATTAGAAAACCAGCAGGAGCTGGCTGGCATATGTACGGAAGGCGAGCAGACGCTGGCCACTTCTGAGGTAGTGCAAAACTAAGAACGTCAATAAAGCCACACTTAACAGTTCTGCAATTCTTTGCTATATTTATAATCACAAACAATTACAACGCATTTAGCTCGACACAGGAGAACAAGACCATGGAGTCGAGTCAATAAATTATCCCCCTAAATTAATAAATTAAAATGTTTCCAAACTAAAGAAGCCCATCAAATAGAAATACTTTGCTTCCGAACGGGCAATTCATCAGATCTTAGGAGACACTTTAAAATACTTTTTATTAGTATTTTGGTCCCTGAATCGTCTACAGTTGTTAGGCTTGTCCCGAGTGGTAATGGAATTCAATTAACCTCTTTGGCAGCAAAATGACTCTCTTAAGTGGCAGCGAGGAGGATTCTGTTGTTTTCCTTCCCCTTACTCCGGACCAGCTTAACTATTAGGCAAATAAGGCCGTCACCTTGGGCAGCAAGTGTTGGTTGGCAAGAAGCAGCTGAAATTGGGTCTTGATCGCCACCCAACCCACATAGGGACATCAACATAAGCTTTTACCCACAGAGAGGGTGGACAATTTTCCAATAACCCATTTAACTAGATACAGCTTTCAGAAATTGTCCTCGTTATATAAATATGGGAAAGAATGCCATCTGTTTTGTGCAAGAGAGTGATAACAAACTCGCAATCGCGATTACCTCTATGTACCAGAATCACAGGGGGAGAGAAACTGGGGGCCTTGACAGTTTAAGCTGAAAGTTTGCTTGGTGCCTATAATCCATTTGCACTACCCTTGTGATACATTATAATATACAGCAGGGCGCTGCCATCTTATTTTCACTTATCTTCCCTTCTCTGAGAGCAATGCTTTGCGGCTAATTTATGTGGCTGAAATAATCAATGAACACCGACCCTGATCTATCCTATTATTCTCAGGTCTACCTCGATTCATCTTTTCTTGTTTTTGTTTTTTTAATTTTTATTTTGTACTAACACTGCTTCTGTCTAATTTTAACTACTCTCTACCTCTTAAATAATTAATTGTAGACCACTTTGCTGTATTAGAAAAGGCAATATAACAAGAATAATTAAAGTGTCCGGTTGCTCAAAGAGCTGCTTTCAACACTGATGCTTTGATGGACAGCTTCAGGGCTGATTCACTAACCCCAGATTCTATATATGGCGCCCAAAATCGGGCGCTGATCCATGATGTGTGCCCAACTACATTGGCTACGGAGCCAATTAGTGCCAATAACTGGGTGCTAATTGGCACCAATTTAAATTTTTCATACACATCTTGCTATGCACTATTCTATAACAATGTCCCGGGTTCAAATCCCAGATGAGCCCCCAATTAACATGAACCAGCCATTCTCAACTGGTAGAGGTAACAGAAACCAATGCTAATTAAACAGAGATATGAGAAAGTATTTTCTTTTTATTTACTTACAGTGCCCAAATCCTATAGGGGCAGATCAAAAGCTAACGCGGGCACCACAGGCCAATAGCACCATACTAGCAACTGATGAGAGGCAGCGAGCTTGTTTAATAATGAGTTTGTTGGCTCTGAATGCAATGAGCATGCAAATGCATGCTAAACAGGGCATTACCTATTCCTCCCCAATGCTCAGCAAGGATGCACTGGGCAGGGTGTCATCATTTTGAAGGCGGTGTTCACAGGAGGAGGGAGTGCTACTCTCTCCTTCTACTTACAGATATGGGGGGAGGGGGTCAGGGGTTTGGTGGGAGCACTAGGCCATCAGGGAGAGTGGAGGGGGCTACTAGGATCACACTGGACCACCAGGGATTTGATCTTTAATTGTGTGAGTGTGTGTGTGGGGGCCTGTCATGCCAGCCTGTGTCAGGGGGATAGGGGGGTAGGGGGGTCTGGAGGTCCACTGGTGGTTTAACAGATCCATGCTTTTTTTGACCTGTCAAACAACTCTTCTGTACAAAGATTGTGCCTTGGGCACATGCGCAGGCACAATCCCCAGCAGAAGTCCCCCCATGTGCATAAATTTGCATGCTATTAGATTTGATCATTGGGGCTTTAATTCCCCACGCTTTTCCGGTGCTAATTTTTCATTGCTGTTTGGAGCAGAATGGGGAATTTCATCATCGGCCCTACAGTATGCAACCCCAAAGGGGTGAGGCCATGGGGGGTGCATGGGTGGGTCAGGAAGTTCCTAAAATTTGAGCACTGATTTTTGAGGCCATTTACTGAATCTAGCCCTAAATCTTTTTATTTCCCATTTTAGAGATAATTTTGGGGCCCTTTTCATAAGTGTGTTAAAGATTTGCAGGTAATGTGGCTTAACATGGGATTTTCCTGTGTGTTAGCTGCAAATATAACACAGCACTTTTTTAAAACAGGTTTTTTTGTCATTTTTATTTTACAGGTCATGCACTAATGTTGTCATTAGCACAAGCCTAGAGTTAATCCAGGAGGGAATAGCATGCAGCCAAATGTGCGTGCAAATTTTAATGAGTGTCAATTATTAATAATTGGTTAGTACCCAATTGATAGTCAAGAGCTCGATCAATTAATTTGCATGCACTGGGGGGGGGGGGGTAGTCCATGTTAAATGTAACCTGCTAGCTGGCTAAAGCATCCACACTCACTCTCTCCCCATACCATGCCTCTTCCTCCCATTTTTGAAAATTCACTAATGCACAGTTTAGAGCATGGAAATAGGACACATACTGAAAAATCAATGTGTTTGTGTGGTAGCCTGTTTTCACATGCTAACTGCACATTAAGGGCTTAAAACCCCAAGTTGATTATTGCAATGCCATATATGCTGGGTGTAAGGAGTACCTGTTCAAAAAAACTCCAAACAGCTCTAAACACTGCAGCCAGGTTCATATACAAAATCTCTCGTTTTGAAAGTGCCTCGCCTTTATTAATCAAATTACACTGCCTTCCCATCAAAGTGAGAATCACCTTCAAATTATGTACCTTTTATCTTTCAAATACTACATGGCACAGCTCCAGACTATATGGTACCATTAATAAAGTTACCTCAAAGAAACACTAAATATGAGGCCAAGAAACTATCTCAGACTACACCTCTCAAATTGCAAAAAAGTGATCTACAAAACTGTCCACTCTGCAAACTTCACTTACCTAGGAACCAAATGGTGAAACTCCTTACCACCCAAAATAAGAAATATACAAGAATATACTAGATTCTGCAAAATCCTCACACAGAACAAATATATCTCAAACAACTAATTATTACCTGAATTGGTTATTACTCTATTTACCATTAACTTTCTCTTTGCTTCATGTACAATTTCTCATTCATAATAGATTTTCTAAACATTAAATTTCCATAGTTATCCCGGTATGTTTATAATACTGTATTGGAAAATTGGATTCTTACAAGAAATTACTTTCTTATGTATTATTCTTTGTTATGTATCCTATACTGTTTATTGTAAGCCACATTGAACTCAAACTTGTTTGAGTGGAGGAGTAGCCTAATGGTTTGTGCAGTGGGCTTTGAGCCTGGTGACCTGGGTTCAATTTCCACTGCAGCTCCCTTGTGAGCTGGGCAAGTCACTTAACCCTCCCATTGCCCCAGGTACAAAAACTTAAGATTGTGAGCCCTCTGGAGACACAGAAAGTACCTGCATATGACATGTACAGCGCTGCATACATATAGTAGCACTATAGAAATGATTAGTAGTAGTATTGATAATGTGAGATATAAATGCCACAAATAAATAAATAAAATAGTAAAAGGGCCCCTTTATAACAGGAAAAAGAGTTAAAGTTCCTTTTAAGGCATCTAGGTTAAAAATATTTAATAAAGTTGCCTACTTTTTTTTTTATAAAATGCTATTGTATGTAAGGATGTTTGACAGGAGATAACGTCACGTGACAAGGCTGAAGCTGTAGCTGCCATCTTGATACACTCAAAGCAAAGCAAACTATTGGTCCACACCAAGACACACATAGGCAGTCCTTATTTCTAATAAGCATTTACTATTTGTTTTGGGTGACTCAGTATGGCAGTAAGCTCCACCTACTGGCTTCAGCCCAGATAATAGACCAAGCATGCTGTCAGTTGTCAGCAGGCCACCACCTTCAGGCCTTCCTGCAGGTAAGAACTCAGCTGACCCTGGAAGGGCCCTTCCCTGGACACAGAACTCCCAGAAGCAGACTCCAAAAATATGCTTAAAACCGCTTTATTCCATCAGCAAGGCCAAGACATTTCCTCTTCCGGACACAGTCCTTGGTTACAGCACATTATCACCCCTTGTTCCTAACCCCCCCCCCCCCCCCCCCCCCACTGGCCACAGTTTCTGGATACAGTTTAAATCATTCACTGCTTCCCCACCATGGCCTGATTCCTGGACACAGTTTTAAATCACTCACTGTTTCACCAGCATGGCAGTGTTCTGAACACTGTTCAAGTCACTCACTGTTTCCCCAGCATGGCACCACTTCTGGACACAGTTTAAACCACTCACTGCTTCCCCAGCATGGCATGACTTCTGGACACAGTTCAAACCACTCACTGCTTCCCCAGCATGGCATGACTTCTGGACACAGTTCAAACCACTCACTGCTTCCCCAGCATGGCATGACTTCTGGACACAGTTCAAACCACTCACTGCTTCCCCAGCATGGTATGACTTCTGGACACAGTTTAAATCACTCACTGCCTCCCCAGCATGGCATGACTTCTGGATATAGTTCAAATCACTCACTGCTTCCCCAGCATGGCCAGGATCCTGGACACAGTTCAAGTCACTACCTGTTTCTCCAGCCGGGTCTGACTTCTGGCCACAGCTGAAATCATTCACTGCTTTACAGCACGACACCTCTCTCCCCCTTGAGTGGAACAGCTGCTTAACTTTTCCTCCAAGCTTTCCCAAGCCTTGAAGAAGGTTTGTTATGAAGCCTTTCAACTTCTTCCCTTGTACCTGAGCTAGAGCAGCAATCTCCATGGGCTCACTTCCCCAGTCATCTTGGGCTTGGATCTCCTCTCCGATCTCTTTCTCACCCTCCAGTTCCATGGGCTCCTCTCCCTCCTGATTATTCCTCCTCAGCCAATCTCCCTCCTCTCCCTCTTGATCCTGGGACTTGTAGTTCCCTTGCTGCTCCCCAGGGCTTTGCAGGGGTTCTTGGGAACTGTAGACCTCCTCCCTTCTCCGGCTCTTGGGAAACTTATGCCTCCGTGGGGGCGTGGCTTCCCAACCTCTAGGATCCTGGGACTTGTAGTTGGAATCCCGGGTATGAAACCTACCCATCTTGCTCCTCTCCCGGATCCCTTCTTCCCTGACCCTCAGGGGTGTTGGAATGTATTGTATTTTGCATGCATTGCCTGTCACCTATTATTTCTCTGTGATTACTCTGTGACCTCTGATGTGAATTACTTAGAGAGGTCACACTGCTATGCAACTTCCTGTGGGGGTTAGATGCAGTAGATGCAGCACATGGAGCACATGGAGCTCATGATCTCTCCTAACCTGAGAGGATCTATGGTGGTGTGAGCATCCATTACCATCTAAGCACATGGAAGGAGCTGATAATACAAATGTATAGTAATATGTAAATATAAGCCTGTCTGATTATAATCTAACTGCAAACTGTGAGTAAACAGATGTTTTGTTACTTCAACTTTAAAGTGACTCAGCAGTGAATTATTCAGGGGTGAATGAGAGAGAGATGAAGAAAGAAATTAACATTTCTAAAGCTGAAGCTGTGTGTACTAAAATCTGCTAATTATTTACTACAAATAATCCAACAAAAGGGTTATGGGCCCAGGGTCCAGGAATTGAAAAAGAAGAGAAATATTACCAGGCAGAAAAAAGGCCACATTTTTCTCTTAAGTTTTAAAGGAAAGATTCAGTCTGTCTCTCTCACCCCCCACACAGCAGACAGAAGGCTAAGAAAATGGCTGAGGGAAGAAATTCACCATTGTTCTATTCTCTCAAGGTGCCTAAATTAACTGAGTTTAATTATCAGCAGTGGGAACTAAGATTCATTTGTCTCCTTCGAGCAAAAGGATTACATATATGCTTAGACCAAGACAGAACAGCTGAAAATATGGCTGAATGGGACAATGCAAACTATTATGTGAAGTGCATGCTTTTGGAAGCTCTCTCAGAGAAACAAGCCATATTAGTGGAGGGAAAAGATACACCAAAGGACATTTTATATAAACTGAGAACTATGTATGCAACTACATATGCAAAGCAGCAACCAATTTGGCTGGCAGAGTTGAATGAAACCAAATTAAGGGATAAAAGTAAATGTAATGATCACATTATGCATCTTATGTCTTCATTTCAAAAGCTAGAACTTTCTGGAATTCCCATGTGTGATGCATTGAAAAGAGCATTTCTTTTTACCTCACTATCAAAGAAGTTTGATGTTTTTAGGTCTGTAAATGAGGCCATTGAAGGGCAATCTTTTGAACAGGCAACATCAAAACTAAGGCAGGAATGCATAATAAATGATTCTGAGGAGATGTGTTCTCAAAGCAAGTCAGAGAGAAATGAAACAAATTTCTTGGCAAAGAACAGAGGAAGGCGGAGCTATGGGAAAACTCCACCCAAGGGCAAGCTGATTTGCTACTCATGTGGAAAGGAGGGACATGTATCTAAATGGTGTAAGGAAACACAAAACACTCCCTCTAGCTCACCTAAGCCAATGGAACTAAAGAATTTTCAAACCAGGAAATGTATGAAGGACAAAGATAAACACAAGGGCTTTCTAATGGCAGAAAAATCTTTGACTATGGTAAATAATAATTCAAATGAAAGTACTTGGATTTTGGATTCGGGGAGCACATGCCATTTAACCAATTGTAAGGATTTCTTTCAGGAAATGTGTCCAGAGGAAGGTATTCTTAAAACTGCAAACGCAGGGACTGCTAAGATCCAAGCAAAAGGTATTGGATTCTTAAAATGCAAAGTGTCTAATGAAGTTAAAGAAATTCCTGTAAGTGATGTCTTGTATATTCCCCAAGCAGTTTGCAATATGCTTAGTGTATCTACATTAGATAAGAAGGGATTTGTGATTCATTTTGAAAACAGTAAGTGCACAATCTCTAAAAATGATGAAGTGTATGCTGAAGCTTTTATGCATAATGATGTTTATAAGCTGAACATTTCAGGTGAAGCCTCACATCTGGCGCAAGTAAGGAAGAATGATGGAAAATGTAGTCTGGAAATCTGGCACCGCCGCCTGGGACATCGTGATTCTAAGGTGATCCAGGATCTTTACAGTAAGCAACTGGCCACTGGCATTCAGATAAGTGCAGATGCTGGTAAAATGGAGAAATGCATAGACTGTGTTACTCAAAAAGGTGTGAGACCCTCATTTCCTGCATACACAGGAAATAGGAGTAATAAAGTGCTGGACTTAATACACAGTGACTTATGTGGACCGTTTAATATCCCATCATTGGGAAATAACAGATTTGTGCTAATATTCTTGGATGATTTCTCTAGATATTGTGTGGCCTATTTGCTGAAAGAGAAAAGTCAAGTCACAGACATGCTGAAGAAATACGTAGCCATGGTGAGCAATAAATTTGAAAGAAAACCAAAGGTTCTTCAGACCGACAATGGTGGTGAGTTCACTTCACAAAGCATGCGCACATTTCTAGAACAAGAAGGCATTCAGCATATCACAACAGTAGCTTATACACCAGAACAAAATTCTGTTGCAGAGAGAAAATTTAGGTCACTTGTGGAAATGACCAGATGTATGCTGTCAGATAGCAATCTCCCTAAAAGACTATGGGGGGAAGCCATTCTCACAGCAGTGTACCTACAAAACAGAATGCCAACTAAAGGCGCTGAGCGCACACCACATGAGACATGGCATGGTAGGAAGCCAAACCTGTCACACATAAGAACATTTGGAAGTACAGCATATGCTCATGTACCAAAGCAAAGAAGGCATAAGCTGGATTCCACAACAGAAAGGGGCATTTTAGTTGGCTATACTCCAGGACACAAAGGATATAGAATTTTGAATCTGAAAACTGGCATTGTTGGCATAAGACATGTTACATATTTTGATGAAAACAAAAGGGTTGATAAAGGCTGGATTATCCCAGATGAGCCTTATCATCCAGAATATGAAACTAGAACCATAATAGACATGCCAGTGTATATAAATGCCATACCAAGGCAGATGTCTGAAAGCAACTCATCTGTATCTAACGAGGAACAGGCAGAGGAAGCAGACACAGAAAGGATCATTGAAGAAGACAGTACAGTTGGAGAAGGGGAATCAATTGGAGAAGAACTCTCAGATTTAGAGGATGCGGAAAGGTCAGACCAACCTGTTGTCAGACGCTCATCCAGGGAAAACAAAGGTATTCCACCCCCAAGACTGTCTTACCTAACAAAGTCAGCAGAAGCTCAAGAGCCCTTAACATGGGATGAGATTGAGAAAATGTCAGCAGAAGAAGCTGCTGAATGGCATAAAGCTGCACAAGAAGAAATTGATGCATTGGATAAAAATAATACTTGGATTCTTACAAAATTACCTCCTGGCAAGAAAGCTATAGGATGCAAATGGGTATTCAAGTTAAAAAGGAATGCACAAGGAAAAGTGGAAAGGTATAAAGCCAGATTAGTGGCAAAGGGATATCTTCAAAATATGGAGAAGATTTTGATGAAGTGTTTGCACCTGTAGTGAAACACACGACAATAAGAACACTTCTGAGCATTGCAGTCTCAAAAGGCATGCAAGTCAACCACATTGATGTGAAAACAGCGTTTCTTCATGGAGAAATAACTGAAGACTTGTACATGGAACAACCAACAGGTTTCATAAATACAAAACAAAGACAGCTAGTGTGTAAATTAAACAAAGGTCTTTATGGATTAAAGCAAAGTGCAGAATGTTGGAATGATAAATTGCATGAAATATTGACAAATTTAAGATTTAAGCAAGGTGAAGCAGATAAATGCTTGTACACTAGGTGCACAAATGGACAATATGCATACATTTTAGCTTTTGTTGATGATCTGCTCATTGCAAGCAAAAGTGAGCAAGAGTACAAGGACATTGTAAAGTGTTTAAACCACAATGTTGAGATAAAAGAACTTGGTAATGTGTCATACTATCTTGGTATAGAAATTGAGAAACAAAATGATGGTTCTTATCTTCTAAGCCAGAAGCAGAAAATAAATGAGCTTATTGAAAGTTTAGGTATGCAAGATGCCCAAGTTGTAAGCACTCCCATGATCACTGATTTTCTGAAGGATGAAACAGTAAGAGAACCTTTACCAGATAACATCCAATATAGATCAGCCATAGGTAAGCTTTTATATCTAGCTACCACATACAGGGCTGATATAGCAAATGCAGTAGGAATTTTGAGCAGAAGGGTCAGCTCACCTACCAAATCAGATTGGACTGCAGTTAAAAGGATGGTAAGGTATTTAAAGGGTACCATTGATTGTAAATTAAAGATTTCAGCCAATAGTAATCCAAAACTAATATGTTACTGTGATTCAGATTGGGCAGGGGATCATTCTGATTATAAATCCACAAGTGGATATGTGTTTATGTATGGAAATGTACAAATTTCATGGGCCAGTCATAAACAAAGTATTGTGAGTTTGTCTTCTACAGAAGCTGAATATGTGGCCGTATCGGAAGCGTGCAGAGAACTGATGTGGATTGAAAAACTTTTGCTGGATTTCGGAATAGCTGAAAAAAGACCAATCCAGATAATGGAAGATAATCAGAGCTGCATCCGACTGTCACAGAATGACAAGGTTCAGTCACGCACCAAGCACATCGCAACGAAATACCACAACGTGCGAGAGTTGGCAAAAGAAGGGGTCATCAGTCTACACTATTGTCACACCAGTGAGATGACAGCTGACATCATGACCAAACCGTTACCCAGAGAACATTTTGTGAATCTGCGTATAAAGCTTGGACTTTGTATGAATAAATAATTGCATGACAGTTATGCATGAGAAGGGGTTTGTTGGAATGTATTGTATTTTGCATGCATTGCCTGTCACCTATTATTTCTCTGTGATTACTCTGTGACCTCTGATGTGAATTACTTAGAGAGGTCACACTGCTATGCAACTTCCTGTGGGGGTTAGATGCAGTAGATGCAGCACATGGAGCACATGGAGCTCATGATCTCTCCTAACCTGAGAGGATCTATGGTGGTGTGAGCATCCATTACCATCTAAGCACATGGAAGGAGCTGATAATACAAATGTATAGTAATATGTAAATATAAGCCTGTCTGATTATAATCTAACTGCAAACTGTGAGTAAACAGATGTTTTGTTACTTCAACTTTAAAGTGACTCAGCAGTGAATTATTCAGGGGTGAATGAGAGAGAGATGAAGAAAGAAATTAACATTTCTAAAGCTGAAGCTGTGTGTACTAAAATCTGCTAATTATTTACTACAAATAATCCAACAAGGGGTTCCTCACACGGTGTATCCAGTCAAGTAAACCTCCTTGATTGAATGTGGCAAGTGAATGCATTTATGCTTAACTAGTGTAAATATTTGCATCAATATTTTCAAGTACACATGTAAATTACAGTATCTTACAATCTTGTGTGCATACTTGTGCACGTTGCCCATGCTCCACCCAAACTTCATCCCTGGGCATGCTCACTGGCAAAATGCATGCACTTTTGTGCCAGTTGGTATTTCAGAAGAGCTCATTTATAATACAAGTCCAATGTTTGCTTCTTAGGCTGACTCAAGGTAGGGGATACAGTATGAAAAGGTGTTCACAGAGTTTAAAAAGGGGTTAAACGGTTTCCTAAAGGACAAGTCCATAAACCGCTACTAAATGGACTTGGGAAAAATCCACAATTCCAGGAACAACATGTATAGAATGTTTGTACGTTTGGGAAGCTTGCCAGGTGCCCTTGGCCTGGATTGGCCGCTGTCATGGACAGGATGCTGGGCTCGATGGACCCTTGGTCTTTTCCCAGTGTGGCATTACTTATGTACAGACCAAAGAAGGAGAGTGCCAACTATTGCACAAAGGTCCAGTTACTGGTGCTTTGAAAAAAAGGACTCTCTGACTTCATCCCATTGGCTGGTTGTATTTTGTGGCATCCTATAGTCTTGCTTTAGACAAGACCAACACTGACAGGTCAAATAAGTGGCAGGGAAAACGAGGGAGAAGACCATAGAGTAAGCAGGATCTGTGGTAGTACAGTAGACTGGTAAAAATGAACAGAGTGGGTGCATGACGTGTTCCTAATGTGCCCAATATTCAGCCAGCAGTGATCAGTGTTTTGTCGACCACTGCCAAACCCAGAAATTCAATGCCAGGCCATGTCCAGGCAGTGGCATTGAGTTTCTGGGTTTGCGGCACTGGCTAACGCATAGCAGGTTAAGTGCGATATTCAGCAATTAACCGGTTACAGGTTACTGCATAAAGAAATTTATGCAGATTGTTCTGCCCTCTCACTGGGGTGATTGGCATGCAGTTTAAGACTCAGAAATATTGAACTAAAATCTTAACTTACAGTTCAGATGTGCTGGACAAGAGTTTTTGCCTTGAAAAATGGAGTCAAGCAAAAGAGGCTGTGGGATTGCAGCAACATGCTGAACAACACTGCTAAAATCTTGATAGCATCACAGTAGCTTGAAGGAGGTCATGCAGCAAAATACAGCATAGGCACCTCAGGGATCTGTCCTGGGACCTGTTGTTCTACATCTATACTTCTTCCCTTGGTACTCTGATCTCATCCCATGGTTTTCAGTATCATTTTTATGCTGTTGACTCCCAGATCTATCTCTCCACACCAGCAATCTCAGCAGAAATCCAGGCCAAATTATCAGCCTGCCTGTCTGACATTGCTGCCTGGATGTCTCACCGCCATCTGAAACTAAACATGACCAAGACTGAGTTTCTTATCTTTCCCCCAGGATAGGTGTGGATAGGTGAGGGGAGGGTGATCAACAGAGAAATACAGCTTTATGGTTTATAATGGGCTAGGAACCCCAGATCCTTGTTAAGTCCTTTCTGTTGGGTGTTAAAATATTCAATCATTCTGACTTCAAAGGTCTTACGTTCTTGTATGGTTTTAAAGTTACCTTTCAGGATTCTCACTGTGAAGTCACTGGTCCTGTAAAATGCTGACCAACAGGGGTGGGAGCCCTACTGGCACCAGTATTGTTCATGTGATGTCTATATAAATTGAATCTTGTCTTAAGCATCTGGCCTGTTTCTCCAATATAGCATCCTTCGTTACATTTTTTACACTGAATGATATATACCACATTGGAAGATGAGCAAGTGAAAGATTCCTTTATGTTGAATATCTTTCCTTTGTGGATGACTGTGGGGTCCTGTGAAATGTTTTGGCATAGTTTGCAACTGGATAAATTACAGGGAAGTGTACCCTTCTGTTCTTTTTCAGTCTGTGATGGAAGTTTACTTCTGATTAGCTTGAGTTTTAAGTTGGGTGGCTGTCGGAAGGCCAGTACTGGTGGGGATGGGAATATCTCTTTCAGTAATTCATCCTCCTGGAGTATAATGTAACAAAGGATGCTATATTGGAGAAACAGGCCAGATGCTTAAGACAAGATTCAATTTACATAGACATCACATGAACAATACTGGTGCCAGTAGGGCTCCCACCCCTGTTGGTCAGCATTTTACAGGACCAGGACACTGTACCAGTGACTTCACAGTGAGAATCCTGAAAGGTAACTTTAAAACCATACAAGAACGTAAGACCTTTGAAGTCAGAATGATTGAATATTTTAACACCCAACAGAAAGGACTTAACAAGGATCTGGGGTTCCTAGCCCATTATAAACCATAAAGCTGTATGTCTCTGTTGATCACCCTCCCCTCACCTATCCACACCCATCCTGTTAGAATATCAATGATATGCTTTGATGTCCCCATACATACTTCCTACCCACCCCCCTCCTCCCACCCTGTCAGACTGTCATAGTAATGCTTGAATGTTTTCACTTATATACACTGTCAGCTAGCACATTTGCTTATTTCCGATCCGACGAAGAAGGGCAACCTTCGAAAGCTAATCAAGAAATGTATTAAGTTATGTGCAATAAAAAAGGTATCATCTTATTTTCTTTTCCATGTTTTATTTTGTTTGATTTCTATTGATAACCTTAAGAGTGGACTAACACGGCTACCACACTCCTCTACTTATCTTTCCCCCTAAACCAACCTCGCCTCTTCCCCCATTCTCTGTTTCTGTGGATAACACTCTGATCCTCCCTGTCTCATCAGCTCGTAACCTTGGGGTCAACTCCTCTCTCCCCTTCTCCGCACATATTCAGCTGACTGCTAAAACCTGTCGTTTCTTTCTCTATAACAGTGATGACGAACCTTTCAGAGACAGAGTGCCCAAACAGGAACCCAAAATCTAATTATTTATCGCAAAGTGCCGGTACTCATTATGGGCGGGGTCACCACATATGACTCCACCCCTATGATAGCCACACCCCTTACACCAGCCATGGCGCATATCAACAGACATCATTGAAAATATTATACTAGTATAGGAGAAAAAAAAGAACATGATTTTCTTTCATTATATATCATTTCTGTAAGCTGTTACAGCTCCAGTATACCCAGTACAAAATAAGACAACAGATGTAAATTCTCAAATTGGACATATTCCAAACACTAAAATGAAAATAAAATGATTTTTTCTACCTTTGTTGTCTGGTGATTTTGTTTTTCTATCCATATTGGTCCTTGTCGCTAATTCTGCTGCTCTCTATCTGTTCTCTTAACTCCATTTCCAGGGCTTCCTTTCCATTTATTTCTTTACTTTCCTCCTTTCTTCTTCATTTCTTGCCCTCCATCCATGTCCAGCAACCCTCCTCTCCCCTCCAGCCACAAATATCCAGCCACCCTCCCTCCCACCAAGCACCAGGCTGCCCTCCCACCCAGCACACAGCAGCCGGCATCAGGCCTCCCTCCCACCCAGCAGCACCCAGCACCAGGCCTCCCTACCACCCACCCAGCCAGCACGCAGCAGCAGCACGCAGCAGCAGCACCCAGCAGCAAGCCTCCCTCCCACCCAGCACGCAGCAGTAGCAGCAGACCTCCCTCCCACCCAGCATCAGACCGGCCTCCCACCCAGCAGCACCACCCAGCATCAGGCCTCCCTCCCTCCCACCCACCCAGCACCAGGCCTCCCTTCCTCCCTCCAACCAAACAAGCATCAGGCCATCCTCCCTCCCTCCCAGCACCAGGGCCCTCCCTCCTCCTCCTCCTCTGAAGTTTAAAAGGCGTACCTCGGGGTTAAGGCGGCATCGGCAGCGAAAAGCATGTTCTTCGCTTGGTGCGCCTTCGGACCTTCCCTTCTGTTTCTCAAGCTCTGGTCCCGCCTATGAGGGCGGGACCAGAGCTTCAGAGACAGAAGGGAAGGCCGAAGGCATGCTGAGCGAAGAACACGCTTTTCGCTGCCGACGCCGCCTTAACCCCGAGGTACGCCTTTTAAATTTCGGAAGGGGGGGCCCTGGTGCTGGGAGGGAGGGAGGGCGGGCGGCCCGATGCTTGTTTGTTTGGTTGGTTGGAAGAGGGAGGGAGGTGTGCTCAGAGGGAGGCCGTCCTTGTGCTCGGAGGGAAGGAGAGAGAGTGGGCGGACCAGTAAGTAGCGACAGCGTGCGTGCCCTCTCTGGCACGCATGCCATAGGTTCGCCATCACTGCTCTATAATATCACCAAAATTCGCCCTTTCCTTTCTGAGCACACTACCAGAACCCTCATCCACACTCTTATCACCTGTCGCTTAGACTATTGCAACTTGCTTCTCACAGGTCTCCCACTTAGCCATCTCTCTCCTCTTCAATCTGTTCAAAATTCTGCTGCACGACTTATATTCCGCCAGTGTTGCTATGCTCATATTAGCCCTCTCCTCAAGTCACTTCACTGGCTCCCCATCCATTTCCGCATACAGTTCAAACTTCTCTTATTGACTTATAAGTGCATTCACTCTGCAGCTCCTCAGTACCTCTCCACTCTCATCTCTCCCTACACTCCTCCCCGGGAACTCTGTTCACTGGGTAAATCTCTCTTATCTGCACCCTTCTCCTCCACCGCTAAATCTCTCTTATCTGCACCCTTCTCCTTCACCGCTAACTCCAGACTCTGTTCCTTTTATCTTACTGCACCATATGCCTGGAATAGACTTCCTGAGGTGGTACGTCAAGCTCCATCCCCGGCCATCTTCAAATCTAGGCTAAAAGCCCACCTTTTTGATGCTGCCTTTAACTCCTAACCCTTACTCACTTGTTCAGCACCCTTATTTTATCTTTCCCTCCTTAGTAATTCCCTTATCTCTTATTTGTCCTGTTTGTCTGTCCTAATTAGATTGTAAGCTCTGTTGAGCAGGGACTGTCTCCATGTTCAACTGTACAGCGCTGCGTACATCTAGTAGCGCTATAGAAATGATAAGTAGTAGTAGATTCAGTTCACAGAGGAGATCTGCTGCAGACTAACTCTCCAGACCCGATGGAGACAGAAAGGGGGGGGAGGAGCAACTTATCCAGCAAGCTTAGAGATCAAGGTAAGCCAATTAGAGTCCCATAAGACATAAGGAACTGGACATGTGCTCTGAAAAAGCCCATCACAGGGAACTATAAGATTACAGGGATTTGCACAGTGCAATTTTTCTAGCAAAAAAGGTGCCGGTACTCAAATGCCAGGCCACCCTCCAGGGGTGGGGTGATCACTGAGGGACCCACCCCACAATAGCCAGGCCCCCTGCAACCAGTCACAGAATCTATGACAAGGCAGAATTGGTGTGTTGAGCCTGAGCTCTTTCATTAAAACTTGTGGTTCATGGGTCAATTTTAGCAGACACTGGAAAAGGTGCTGGTACTCAGTACCCCCGAGTACCCCCTCAAAAAAAGCCCTGGATTTGCATATATCCTATCATGGGGGGCAGAACATGGTTAACCTAGATGGTTATGCTCTGAAAACCAGTATTCAACTGGCCAAGTGCTGACTAACCCTGGAACACCCCCAAAATAGCCAGGTTCAGTTCAGTGAAAATGACAAGGTAGCTCTAAACAGGTGATTTGCCAGCCAGGAGCCATTTTTGTCTGGTTAAATCGTGTTGACTATCAACCCTCCACCTTTCCACGAGTTAGGTTATACATATACTGGGTTTCAGAGCAAACCGCAGTCTGTGATCTCCAGCTGCAGAATTCTGATGCAATGGCTAGACTCAATGGACGTGAGAAATGAGAGGGGAAAAAGCCCGGGAAGCAACAAAAGAAGACTCATGGAAGTGCTTCTTCAGTAAAGGCAAAGCCCCATTGAGTTGAAGCTCAGAGAAAGAAAAGCAAAAACTGCTGAGCCCCAAAAGATGATAGATTACATAACCGTTTACTTCAAAAGGCAATTGGGTATTTCTAAAATACTTTGATTATAAACTGTTGGGACTGAGTCTGAATGGCAGGCAATAGATAAATAATGGACTATGATTATTCTAATGAGACGAATTTGCTACAGTTTAATGCTTCTCTATCTTCTTGTACTTCATTCTCCTTAAATGCCTTCAACAGACTGTTCAAGTTATAATTCTTTAAAGAAACCTCTGCAATCAGGTTCACAGCAAGAGACTGTGAAGTTGTAAATGAGGGTGGGAGGAAAGGTTAAAATGCTGTAAAATATATTTAGGTGTCCTGGAGTTTTAGTTTACTTTATGTTTCAGTTGCAGAATCAATAACTCTGCAAGCATATTTAAAAACAATAGATATGATGGACCTTATATGACAGATTGGTCCTCTGTCACCTCAAAACGTAACATAGTAAATGACGGCAGATAAAGACCTCTATGGTCCATCCAGGCTGCCCAATAAGATAAACTCATTTTACATGGTATGTGATACTTTATATGTATACCAGAGTTTGATTTGCCCAGCATTGTTCTTGAACTTTCCATATCTATTCATTTACGTTCAGGGCATAGACCGTAGAAGTCTGCCCACCACCGGTTTTGCTTCCCAATTACCAGCGTAGCCACCCAATCTCCACTAAGATTCCATAGATCCATTCCTTCTAAACAGGATTCCTTTGTGTTTAACCCACGCATGTTTGAATTCCATTACCATTTTCATCTCCGCGGGAGAGCATTCCATGTATCTACCAGGCTATCCAAAACTGTATCACTGCTGAATTTGTTGCACACTCTCAACCTCATATGATAATAAATAATATAATAATTATATGAAGGAAAATACTTCAGTTTATCAGTACCTCATCTGTCTACTGACTTTAAGGTTACTGAATCTGTCCATCATCCGTCTAAAAACAACTTCCACCTCCTTTATTATACCTCAGAGATCTTTCTTTATCATTTTAAATATTTTTTAAAATAAAAATGTAGTCTGAATGGCATCTTTATGGTAATAGTCCTTCTTGACAACAGTAGAAACTTAGCTTTATCAGTGATATTAGAAAATTTTAGCAAGCTAATAAGCCAATATAGATTTGCAGATTGGTCCTCTGTATACAAGCTCATTTCTACTGTCAAGTTCCCAGAAGACATCCTTCATCTTTTACCATCTGCTGCATTTTTGGTGATAACTATTTACAAAAAAACCCAACTTTATCTGTCAAGATAAATATGTTTGTATATCACTAGCAGCATATGTTTTCCATTAACCAATGAGAAAGAACAGCCAAGAGAGTGACAACTGCTCAGCTGATTCTTTTTCCACAGCCCAAAATGTTTAGGTGTTGAACGGAATTTTCTGATAATGGATTGCTCTTCACCCCCCCCCCCCCCCCCCAAGAATCTGCAAGAGGAGTAAAAAAGTTTTCCCAGTGCACCTGCCATCTCTAACTGGTGTCTAACCTTCAAACTAGAGAGTTGCACGGGGACAGAAATCTTACCCATCCCCGCCTTTCCCTGCTGGAATCTTACCCGTCCCCACTTGTACCCACTGGAATCTTACCCATCCCCACCAAAATTTAACCCATCCCAACTTATCCCCACCTTCCCTGCAAGAATTTAACTCACCCCCACCCATCCCCGCAAGAAGTTAACCCATCCCCACCCATCCTCGTAAGAATTTAATGGTACATAAAAGAAAATTTCAGTCAGCTTCCTCAGTATCTCTCTGGATTTGAGCCACAGCACTGTAGGCAAGGAAGGAATGGAAGTTGAAACTTGGAACACTCTGGTGTGCACATGTAAGATTTGTCTGTGATTTACTGGCACTGTGTACTGAAAGGTCACCACATGCACGCACCAGTAGGTCAGGTGACATCCGATGCTCATGCCTGTATCAGAGCTGAGGTGTGCGCATCAGTCTCGGAGCAAAGAGGATTAATTGTAACATAGTAAATGACAGCAAATAAAGACCAGAATGGTCCATCCAGTCTGCCCAATAGTCACACTCATTATCAATTCATGATTAAATCAACAAGTGTGATATTATATACTTGATTATGGTCTTTCTTTCGTGTTTCTGGAACATAGACCATAGAAGTCTATCTGGCCCTATCCCTATGTTCCAACTGCTGGAGTTGTCGTTAAAACCCACTCCAGTCTATTCATCTTCTCATTTGTGGGACACAGACCATAAAAATCTGTCCAGTACTGTCCTTAAGTTCCAGCCACTGAAGTTGCTGTCTAAGCCCTTTCCAGCCCATCCTAAACCAGATTGCCATATATTAGACACAGACCATACAAGTCTGCCCGGTATCAGCCCTAGTTAATCACAGCCAGAGTCGCCATCTAAGCGTCACTTGACACATCCACACACATGCAGCCATTTAAGGTTAGGTTTTTTATAACTTCCATTTTCTAATTAGAGATCCTCTGTGCTCATCCCACGCCTTTTTGAATTCCATCATCATTTGTGTCTCTACCACCTCCTTAATGGAAAACTTTCCACATTTGTGCTGTTAAAGCAAGGAGGAGGAAGAGGAGGAGGAGGAGACAGCACTCAAAGAACTTGGTACTCGGTAGATGAGAGGCTGGTGCATACATTTCCAGAGGAACCCCACAGAACTACTGCTATCGTGGCATAAGTACATAAGTACATAAGTACATAAGTAGTGCCATACTGGGAAAGACCAAAGGTCCATCTAGCCCAGCATCCTGTCACCGACAGTGGCCAATCCAGGTCAAGGGCACCTGGCACGCTCCCCAAACGTAAAAACATTCCAGACAAGTTATACCTAAAAATGCGGAATTTTTCCAAGTCCATTTAATAGCGGTCTATGGACTTGTCCTTTAGGAATCTATCTAACCCCTTTTTAAACTCCGTCAAGCTAACCGCCTGTACCACGTTCTCCGGCAACGAATTCCAGAGTCTAATTACACGTTGGGTGAAGAAAAATTTTCTCCGATTCGTTTTAAATTTACCACACTGTAGCTTCAACTCATGCCCTCTAGTCCTAGTATGCTGGGCTCGATGGACCCTTGGTCTTTTCCCAGTGTGGCATTACTTATGTACTTATTGATTTCCTTTATTTAATTGGATGAATGTGATGATATCTTGTAGTTTGTCCATTAAAATATATGTCATCTTTATATGCCGATTTCCTGACCCTGTACAAATCACCTGAAGCAGTATTTTCTTCCCTAGTTATTGTGCCTTATAGTAGAAGGAATTTAATAGTTAACCTGGATATCTGCTCCTATTAAATTCAGAGGGAAAGGAATGGAACCCCCTAGGTCTCCTGGGTAACGTAAGTAGCTTAAAAAAGAGGACAGTACTCAGGTTCTGAGCAGTACAGGGCATTGAAGGAAGACAAAACACAGTTGTCAGCTTCCAGTAAACGAAGTGACTCAACTAGGTGCTTGCTTAGCTCTTGTAACTCATTTTACAATAACACAAACTGCGTAACATTCAGGTGCCATTTCAAGGACTCTACATAAATCTTGAACAGCTGTGGATGACAGCACAGGAACAATAAAAAAAAAACTGGGAATATAAATATGGATGACTAAGCAATTGTAAAGTGTTGGATATTTCAAAATGTGCCCAGCCACTCCACAAAGCTGGTGAAACACTTCTGGGCTTACAAATGAAAACAAAATTATGAAGACCAAAAGAGTTCTGTGTAATTCCCAGTTGTATAAATTTGAAATATGCAGCCTGCCCAGAGCCAGAGATGTGGAGTCAGTACAACAAATCTTCAACTCCAACTGTCTTAGCTTTCTACTGTCTGATGCCTATGCCTACTGATATTAGACTTTAATTTTTTGTTCTGGATCTAACAATTTGAAAAAGATATTTATCATACGTTTTAATGTTGTAAGGTTTTATTTTGAAGCTGAAGTCGGTACATTTTTACCGACTCCATCCAAAATTCCTTCCAACTCCACAGCCCTGTTTTTCATGTGCCCCTAGCTGTTTTCCCCCTTATTGCTCTCTTTTGGCAGTCAGGAAGGAGGGGTGAGAGGATCACACTGAGGTGGCGTAACAAGAGGAGTGAGGATCACCTGGAGGGCCCATTTAATACCATCAGTTGGATCATAATTTTCAAATAAGATTCCCTCCTCTATGGTACAGGTGCTCCTAGATATGAACCCACATTACATAATGGGAAAGTAGACGTCAAGCTTGTTTGTGCACAACTGGTCTTTTGAAGATTGTTGGCGAGTTCTTCCTGCAGCTGGCAGTCAAATATTAGGACAGTAATCATGTAATGTCAAATGGACTCATGGGGGAGGGGAACCCCCATACATTTTCCAATTCTGCTTTATCTGTTGTGAGAAGCAGTGACCAGAATTGCCCTGAATAGACAACGTTAAAGTAGTCCAATCGTGAGCCGATGAAAGCATGATAGAGTGTATGGAGGGCGTTAAAATCAAGAATAATTCTCATGGATCTCAGCCTGCAAAGTGCAAAAAATCCAGCTTTTAAAACTGATGATATTTGAGCTAGCTGAAAACTTTAAATGGGAACCCAAAATAAGTTTCAGATATTTAAATTGACCAACTGGCTTTATTGGTGTACTGAAAAAGACCGGAATACTTGATGGAACAGGAGCATTGCAGGCTTTTCTAATTCCGCTATATCTTTTTTGAGATGCGGTGACCAGAATTCAAGGTGCAGTCACATCATGGAGTGATACAAAGGCATTATAACATTCTAAGTTTTGTTTTCCATTCCTTTCCTAATAATTCCTAACATTCTATTTGCCCCCCCCCCCCCAAACTAAAGCAAAACCCAAATTTAATTTCCACCTCACCTCCCAGCACCCTCCCCCCAAAGTAAATTAAATACCTTTGCTGGTGGGGATCCCCAAGCCCCACCAACCGAAGACCTCCTTCCCACCAAACGAGCTTACATCTTGGGCAGTCACCACTGCTGCTAGCTTCCAGCCTTTGCATATGCTCAGTTTTTGTACATTGGTGGATTGGGGGGGGGGGGCCTACGGCTGGCAGCAGTGGCTTGGGGACAGTGATGGTGGCTGGGGAAGAGGTCTTTGGTTGGCAGGACATGGGGATCCCTGTCAGCCACATTAAGGGAGATGAAATGTTTGGTGGGCCTGAGCCTAAATTGGGTGGACTCCGGCCCACCCGTGGCTGCAACCGACATATCAAACCAAGGAAACATAAGTAAACATGCCAACAAAGTACATGCAACCACCCGTCAGTCTCTTACTAAATTTAAATCCATGTACTAAATTAGGAATTGCATTGCCTTAGTCCTGTATAATCTGTGCAATTAATGTTTATTTAACATTGAACTTCCAAAGCCACTCAATGAAGTGTACACACATGTAAAACAACATAATTACAAATCCTTCCCTCCTAATGTATAATTTAAAAAGATAAGCCTTTAACATCCCTCTTAAAACTCCCAACTACTCTTTCCCACTCCCTTATATGGTAGGGAAGCCCTGCCCAGCGCATCCCAAGATGCGCTGGCAGGGCTCGGAGATGTCATTTTGAAGGCGGCGCAGGAAGAGGAGGGAGTGTGCTACTCTCTCCTCCATCGCAGAGGTACCGGGGGGAGGGAAGAGGGAGCCACCAGATGGAGGGGTGGCATTGGAGCTGCAGCCCACTGGGCCACCAGGGCTTTTTTTTTGGGGGGGGGGTGAGGGGGGGTTGTGTCTTGTGCTCTTGTGTTGGGGAGATGGTCTGGGGGACTGGAGGTCTAATGGACCTCCAGCCCCCACGTCACTGTTGGGAGGCACTAGGGCTGTGCGATGGTGGGGGTCTGGGAGTCCAATGGACCTCTCTCTCCTACATTTGACAGGTCTAGGCTTTTGACAGTCCAGACCTGTCAAACAAGTATGGGAGGAGTGTGTCTGAGCTTCTGATCATCAGCACCTCAGTTGAACAAGAAACACATTATACCACAAGGTAGCTTGAACAAGAAACACATTACACCACAAGTTAGCTTGAACACAGAAACACCTATCTCAATGGTGAGTCTTTTATATAAAATGCACAAGCAATATCCCATCCTCCAGCAAACAGTAAAGACTTCCCCCTGGGCTGAAATGACAACCTGCCTGACAAACAATTCAGTTCAAGACCATGTAAGCACTTTAAAAGTCAATAAAGAACCTTGTATTGGACACAAACTGTAACAAGCAGCCGATGCCATTGAACCAACAATTGTTTCTTTCACCAACGATCTTTCTAAAGACCAGCTCATGCTCTTTTCACAAGAGGCATCATCAACGATAAATGTGATTATCAAGTATATGCATCAAGACTCCTGAGGCAGACACACATTTGCCAAAACATGGTTCCATGTCAAGTCAGCTTTAACACCTATAATTCATTCTGGTGTCCTGAGTCTGTTTTTGAAGAGCCTAATCCAGTTCCCACTCCTTGTTCTTTGATTCTATCCACCTCGTAGGATCTTTATGATAAGCTTCACACAGAACAAGAAAAAACAGTGAACCGTCCAACATAGCACAATAAAAACGTTTACAGAGAATATACCCCAAGAACCCTTCTCCTCCTATACTCCCCTCCCTTATTAGCCCACCTGTTTCTACTCACCAAATAACACAACAGATGTAAAGATCAATAGGACCCAAGTAGTACAAAACAAATAAAACAGTTTATACCAAACTGTTTAACCACCCTTAGGTTTGACTTTGAGTTTAACATGCAATACCATGTGAATGTAAGGTCTAGATAAATAAACTTAATCTATGTTTAAGGCATATGCCCTAAATATGTAATACTTGGTAGCAATAATGAAAGAGTAATGGAATATTGACATAGCAGGCAGCAAACAGATTTAATTTCCATTGCAGTGGCGTACCAAGGGGGGGGGGGGGCAGTCCGCCCCTGGTGCACGCCGCTAGGGGGGTGCCGCGCGCCTGTCGGCTCTTCGTTTTCATGCTCCCTCTGCCCCGGAACAGGTTACTTCCTGTTCCGGGGCAGAGGGAGCATGGAAACGAAGAGCCGACAGGCGCGCGGCACCCCCCCCCCCCAGCGGCGTGCACCCTGGGGGGGGTTATTTCGCCAGAGGGGTCGTGCTGTTCCGGGGGGGCGCTGCACCCAGGGGCGGGGCGCATCGGCGATCCGCCCCGGGTGTCAGCGCACCTAGGAACGCCACTGTTCCATTGAAAATTAACTTTGTATGAACATAAATATCATTCAGCTCCAACTGTTCTACTGCTGCTTTTCCTTAGCCATCATTATTCCCGGGACACATCTATAAACAAACACAAATACTTTTTACAACCAAACAGACTTGAAGAAGAAATAAAAATATACCACAGAACTGGAAAATGTTGGCGCATTTAGACTGACTCTGAACGTCTGCATGAAGGTAGCTCTGCCCTGATTATTTCTCTTTTAAATACTAGTAATAAACAATATTAAGTGCATTTTTATAATATACCACTGCATTCCACAAAACAAAAGGAGCAAGTTCCCACAAACCATCTTTCTCTTTTGTTCTAGGCACAGGAAAAAAAAAGATTTTAAATGTTCCCAGGTTTCAACCTAATTCATGCTTAATGTGGGATATAAATGTCAAATATGTAAATAGAAACTCTGAATGTTGAGCACCTGATTCTCATAAAGTGATGTCTGTTTTAGTGCCCCTTTAACAAGAGAAAAAAAGTTCTGCACGAACACATGCTAGGGTGTCCCTATAACCAGCCCCTCCAAATGACACACTGATTACGATTTATAATTTATTTGTTTGTAGCATTTGTATCCCACATTTTCCCACCGATTTGCAGGCTCAATGTGGCTTACAATATGCCGTAATGGCGATCGCCATTTCCGGGTACAGAATTACAAATGGTATTGCATTAGGTACATACATGCATGGTAAAGAAGAATACATTATGGTATTGCATAGAGGTTACCGAATAATAGAGTGAATTGTTACATAAGTTAGGTCATCGACTATAGAAAGATCATTTTCGTCATAAGAAATAAGGTGGTAGTGCGTATTGCGTAACTTTCATTAACAGCAATGAGGTTAAACAGTCAAGTGATAAGAGTTTGGTATTGTCTAGTTCATGTAGGTCTAAATATTTAGTATTTAGGATGAATCGTTACAGTATGCCTTCTTGAACAGGTCAGTTTTCAGTAGCCTTCGGAAGATTGTTAGGTCGTGCATTGTTTTTATGGCCTTCGGTAGTGCATTCCATAGTTGCGTGCATATGTAGGAGAAGCTGGATGCATATGTGGATTTATATTTTAGTCCTTTACAGTTGGGGTAGTGGAGATTGAGGAATGTGCGTGCTGATTTTTTTGTGTTCCTACATATGAAAAGTTATTCCGCTATTATACTTTCTCTGTGTACATCTGTATGCTGCACAAACTGGCCTATTTGAAAATATAAGTGAGATTAAATAAAAATGCTATAAACAATAAAGAACGACAATGTGGATGCAGCAGCTCATAGGTTTGCTTTGCTTTGAGTGTACACAGGATGACGAATGTACAGGGAAGGGGAAATCAAGACTGGCCTAATTGGCTTCAACATTTTGATGTCTCCTGTTCTCAATCTAACCTCTTTGCTTTCACCTAACGCTATCCGCATTGGCCCCTGCATCTTTTCTCTGCTGCACCCCTATTGTATAATTATGTACAGCTACGAGCCCCCACTGGAAAGGTGGGAAGTCAAATCTTAGAGCTCAGGCTGTTAGAAACTCTGGCCAAGTCGGAAATCTGATGGCTAGCATGGCTAGGAGCTTGCTGGAAAAGCATGGCCTAGTTTTCTAGCCCGGACTAAGGCCTAAATAATCTAAATTGGAAAAGTTAGGTTAAGAAAAGCTGAAAACAAAATGGAAACTGGGAACTGTCAGTTACACAAAATGGATTCCCTCATCTCTGCATCTGAGTTAGAAAAAGTTATTTTCTGAAATATCTGCAGGTGCAAGGAAATAGTTGAGAAAGAAGAGGTGGCAACTTACCGGTGAAGCAAGATTGTGCTCAGCTACTTTGAAGTAAACAAGTCTAACACTGAAGTCAATACAGACCCATTGGTTTGCATGCACCCAGAATTGTATAAAAGACAGAGCAAATCTGGGTGTGGCTGGAGAAGGTCCAAATGCCATCCAGAGATGCTGCCGGTCAGATCTGATGTCAGATTGATGTTCTTGATTGCCTTGTATTGCTTTGGTAAGAGACAATAAATATATATCTGCAATCTATCTTTCCTATCTCTTTCTTACACAATATTTAAAATGGTAGCTAATCTTTGGGGTAAAAATGGTTAGTAAGAGAATACCTACGCACACATGCATTGGTAGGGAGTCAGATAAGTGTAAGCATATTGTAAATGAAAGCCTTCTAGGAAACCCCTCCGGTACGTGGCTAGTTTGCCAACCTACTAGAGGGGGACTTCAGGGGTCTATTCAACCCAAATAAAAACACTATGTAAACATGAAGTTATGTCAAAAGAAGGGGCAAGTCGCAGCAGAGGATGACGCCGGGACACTGATGTGGGTAGCATTAGGTGAAACACTGTTTGGGAGGAGGAAACCACCTTTAAAGTTAGACGGGGGATGGTGGCCTGAGACAGAAAGAGGAAAGGGGTTGCTGGCTCTTCCGTTTTCCCTGCACACGCAACACCACCAGGTAAGCTCTGGGTCAGCTCCACCTATAAGGCTAGTGACATCACAGACTCAGGTGGTTGGCACCCTTTATCTCCAGCGCTCTGGGCCAGAACTTCACCTGGTCCATAGGTTAAGTGGACCCACTGCCCCCTCTACATTAGAAATTTCTGAAAGTTTTCAGTTGAGTTCTGCTGTTAATCGAACATGGATAGTATGAGAATCAAAAAATGCAAGCTGTCTTTCTGATGCATCCAATTCAATCAAACTACTGAAAATTCTCCAAATCAGATTCCTATAAATACAATATGCACATTGTTTGCTTTTAAATGAAGAACAGCCTTGAATAGCCAAACAGGGCTCTCAGGGTTTTGAAACATCTGCCACTTTGCAAATGACATTCTTGACAGTAAAGGCATGTTCTCCATGAATATAAACTTGCTCCCTAATTGATCTGACAGCTTTGAATAACCTCCCATATAAAATACAGAATCTTCCACAAAAATACAGGCAGAAGGTAATGGACTAGTATCTCATCAGCATAACAAGTGAAGAAAACATGATACATTATGGGGAATGCAAAAATAAGAATATGATTTATATATATCTTAATAAATAAAGACAAAATACTATCAATAGTGTTCCATCACACTTTCATTGCCTTACAAAAGGAAAACTAACTACTAGCAAAAGAAGAAATCATCTGTCCTATGAGCAGATAAAATAAATAACCCAGACACATATAATCAAAACAATACGGTTGCTCTGGAAAAAAAAATCTCCGAGTACACAGTAACAACATTTTTCCTGGAAATCAGTTTTCCAGCTTCAGTCTTTTGAAGAATATTGGATTTAGATTTAAGTAACTGTGGAGCCATTTACAAAAAGTCAGGGAAACACACAGTACCGAGGATGTCACTTGCTATTTCCTGGATATCCGACAAAATGAGAAAAACGGTGAAAAAAAAGACTGAAAGGTGCAGCTCGCTGGGTAAAAAACTTGCATCAGGCGCGGATGCTGTTTAAAAACACCATCCTGGAGGTACAGGACAAATATATTCCACGTATTAGAAAAAGGGGAAAAAAAGACCAAATGTCAGCCGGTGTGGCTAAACAGTAAGATAAAAGAAGTCATTAGAACCAAAAAACAATCCTTCAGAAAGTGGAGAAGAGAGCCAACTGAAAGTAACAGGATAGATCATAAGGAATGCCAAGCCAAATGCAAAGCGGAGATAAGGAGGGCAAAAAAGGACTTTGAGAAAAAGTTAGCGTTAGAAGCGAAAATACATAGTAAAAAATTTTTTAGATACATTAAAAGCAGGAAGCCGGCTAAAGAATCGGTTGGGCCGCTGGACGAAAATGGTGTTAAAGGGGCGATCAGGGAAGACCGAGCCATAGCGGAGAAATTAAATGAATTCTTTGCTTCGGTCTTCACCGAGGAGGATTTGGGAGGGACACCGGTGCCGGAAAGAATATTTGAAGCAAGCGAGTCGGAGAAACTAAATGAATTCTCTGTAAACTTGGAGGATGTAATGGGTCAGTTCTGCAAACTGAAGAATAGTAAATCACCAGAACCTGATGGTATTCATCCCAGAGTATTAATAGAACTGAAAAATGAACTTGCAGAGCTGCTGTTAGTAATATGCAATCTATCCCTAAAATCGAGTGTGGTACCGGAAGACTGGAGGGTAGCCAATGTTACGTCGATTTTTTAAAAAGGTTCCAGAGGAGATCCGGGAAATTATAGACCGGTGAGTCTGACGTCAGTACCAGGCAAAATGGTAGAGACTATTATCAAGAATAAAATTACAGAGCACGTACAAAAACATGGGCTGATGAGACAAAGTCAGCACGGATTTAGTGAAAGGAAGTCTTGCCTCACCAATCTACTGCATTTTTTTGAGGGGGTGAACAAACATGTGGACAATGGGGAGCCGGTGGATATTGTGTATCTGGATTTTCAAAAGGCATTTGACAAAGTGCCTCATGAAAGACTCCTGAGGAAACTGGAGAGTCATGGGATCGGAGGTAGGGCATTACTATGGATTAAGAGCTGGTTGAAAGATAGGAAGCAAAGAGTAGGGTTGAATGGTCAGTATTCTCAGTGGAGAAGGGTAGTTAGTGGGGTCCCTCAGGGGTCTGTGTTGGGACCGCTGCTTTTTAACATATTTATAAATGACCTAGAGATGGGAGTAACTAGTGAGGTAATTAAATTTGCAGATGACACAAAATTATTCAGGGTCGTCAAGTCGCAGGAGGAGTGTAAAAGATTACAGGAGGACCTCGCGAGACTAGGGGATTGGGCGTGCAAGTGGCAGATGAAGTTCAGTGTTGACAAGTGCAAAGTGATGCATGTGGGTAAGAGGAACCCGAATTACAGCTATGTCATGCAAGGTTCCGCGTTAGGAGTTACGGACCTAGAAAGGGATCTGGGAGTCATCGTGGATAAGATGTTAAAAACTTCTGCTCAGTGTGCTGTGGCGGCTAAGAAAGCGCACAGAATGTTGAGTATTATTAGGAAAGGGATGGAAAACAAACATGAGGATGTTATAATACCATTGTATCGCTCCATGGTGTGACCGCACCTCAAGTATTGTGTCCAATTCTGGTCGCCGCATCTCAAAAAAGATATAAAGGAATTAGAAAAGGTGCAGAGGAAGGGTGATGAAAATGATAAAGGGAATGGAACGACTTCCCTATGAGGAAAGGCTGAGAAGGTTAGGGCTCTTCAGCTTGGAGAAAAGGCGGCTGAGGGGTGATATGATAGAAGTCTACAAGATAATGAGCGGAGTAGAGCAGACAGATGTGAAGCATTTGTTTACACTTTCAAACAACAACAAAACCAGGGGACACAAGATGAAGCTAGAATATGGTAGATTTAAAACAAATAGGAGAAAGTTTTTCTTTACTCAGCGTGTAGACAGACTCTGGAACTCGTTGCCGGAGAATGTAGTGACAGCAGCTGGCCTTACAGAATTTAAAGGGGGTTTGGACAGATTCCTGAGGGAAAAGTCCATTGAACATTATTCTTTTTTTTATGGGGGGGGGGGGGGTTGCCAGGTTTTTGAAGCCTCGATTGGCCGCTGTCGGAGACAGGATGCTGGGCTTGATGGACCCTTGGTCTTTTCCCAGTATGGCGGTACTTATGTACTTATGAAGTAATTGAGATGCTAAACCATGGGCTGTTGGGGGACAGATGCAGGATCGTGCCCCCGAGGTTGAGGGGGGATGATTAATGATTTTAGCCACTATGGGGAAATGATCCATAAATAAGACAACTATGGCTTATTAAGGCATTTTGGAGTTGAAATTTCTCAACTTATACACCAGTATATACGGTATATTTCTCTCACTCAGGCGCCAATTAAGCAGCCCATGAGCTGCTCTCATATTTTTACATTTAGGTCTCTATTAAAATTTAATATGGTTTTTGCAGTTCCTAAACTAATTGCAAAACTTCAAGGTCACATGTTTATGGGAAATGCCCAGTATTACTAAAAAGGCTGCTTTGCAGTTAAAGAAAAGTTGCTTCTGCATATTAACTTTATGGCTGATGATGCCCAATGCACTTAGTTACATCTCCTGAGGTGATTATCTTTTGCTCTGTATTATCTGCCATATTAACAGTCAACATGCAGCTGGGTTTCTCAACATAGGTAACCTCTTGCTATTTCTCCCTCTCCTCTGGAAGGGAGCGAAGTATCAAAAACCTCCTGTCCACAACACAAAAAGTACAAAAGGGGAGGCCAGGTACTTTCAGACATATGAAAAATAGCTTTCCTTTCTGTGCAGTTATACCCTTGACTTTGAAGGATTAAGGCTGGAAGTTGTACCGAGCCAAATTGACAAATTAAAGAGTAGTACATCACCTGGATCGGATGGCATACATCCAAGGGTACTCAAAGAACTCAAGCATGAAATGGCTGATCTGCTGTAAAATGTAACCTGTCGTTAAAATTTTCCATAGTACCTGAAGATTGGAAGGTGGCAAATGTGATGCCGATTTTTAAAAAGGGTTCTAGGGGTGATCCAGGAAATTATAGACCTGTAAGCTTGATGTTGGTGACAGGCAAAATAGTGGAAACTATTATAAAAAATAAAATTATAGAACAAGTAGACAAACATGGTTTAATGGGACAGAGTCAGCATGGGTTCAGCCGAGGGAAGTCTTGCCTCACCAATTTGCTTCATTTCTTTTTGAAAGCATGAATAAACATGTGGATAAAGGTGAGCTGGTTGATGTAGTATATCTAGATTTTCAGAAAGCTTTTCATAAAGTTTCTCATGAGAGACTCCTGAGAAAATTAAAGAGTCATGGGATAGGAGGCAAAGTTCTAGTGTGGATTAGGAATTGGTTATTGGACAGAAACAGAGGGTTGGGTTAAATGGTCATTTCTCTCAATGAAGGAGGGTGAACAGTGGAGTGCCCCAGGGATCTGTACTGGGTCCGGTGCTATTTAACATATTTATAAATGATATAGAAATTGGAATGACGAGTGAGATGATTCAATTTGCAGATGATACAAAACTATTCAAGGTTGTTAAAACATGCGCGGACTGTGAAAAATTGCAGGAAGACCTTAGGAAATTGGAGACTGGGCATCCAAATGGCAGATCAAAATTTAATGTGGACAAATGCAAGGTGGTGCACATTGAAAAGAATAATCCAAATCATAGTTACCTGATGCTAGGGTCCACCTTGGGGGTCAACACTCAAGAAAAAGATCTGGGTGTCGTTGTAGACCTCAGTATGCGGCAGCAGCCAAAAAAGCAAACAGGATGTTAGGAATTATTAGGAAAGGGGTGGTGAATAAGACCGAAAATACTATAATGCCTTTGTATCGCTCCATAGTGCGTCTGCACCTTGAGTATTGCATTCAGTTCTTGTCACCGTATCTCAAAAAAGATATAGTGGAATTAGAAAAGGTTCAAAGAAGAGCGACGAAAATGATAAAGGGGATGGAACTCTTCTCGTATGAGGAAAGGCTAAAGAGGTTAGGGCTCTTCAGCTTGGAAAACAGACGGATGATGGGAGATATGATTGAGATCTAAAAAAATCTTGAGTGGTGTAGAACGAGAAGAAGTAAATTGATTTTTTACGCGTTCCAAAAGTTCAAAGACTAGGGGACACTCGAGGAAGTTACATGGAAATACTTTTAAAACAAATAGGAGGAAATATTTTTTCACTCAATGAATAGTTAAGCTCTGGAACTCTTTGCCGGAGGATGTGGTAACAGCGGTTAGTGTATCTGGGTTTAAAAAAGGTTTGGACAAGTTCCTGGAGGAAAAGTCCATAATCTGCTATTGAGACAGACATGGGAAGCAACTGTTTGCCCTGGGATTTGTAGTATGGAATGTTGCCACAATTTGGGTTTCTGCCAGGTACTTGTGACCTGGCTTGGCCACAGTTTGGAACACTGGGCTAGATGGCTCAAATCAAATAAGACACTCAGTAGAGTTACTAGATTCCACTTCTATCCCTCTCTAAGGAATAAGCATTCATTAATGTTACAAGTTAAAGAAATAACAAATGAGGAGATCCTGCAGTAGGTTAATCAACTAAAATTGTCCTTGGGGAAATAGATGGTGATCCTTCCACCAAAGTCAGCTAAAATATCCACACCTTCTTGAGAATTAAGAAATACCATGACAGCAGACCACACGGGGGTGCTGTAACAACATGATACTTGCCTCCCCAAATTACTCTGCCTGATATGTCTCTTCTACAGACAGACACCGCTTGCAGTGAATTCAAAGGGATCACTACACTTGCAAATCCAAGCTCAAAGTGAGTTACAATAAGGTTCAGAAGTTAGATCCTTGCCCCAGAGGGCTTACAATCTAAAAAATTGTGTGCCTAAGACAAAAAAAAAAAGGGTAAACTTGGACAAATCTTTTCACAAGAAGCATCAGTGGTAGATGACGGATTGGAATGCTGGCTTCCCTGGTTTTCAGCCTGTTGCTTTAATCATGAGCCTACTCTTCCACTCTATATGTTCTAGAGCACTCAAAATATAGGACTTCTATGTAGGTGATGTATAAGAAATAACCAACTGTATTTATTAAGAGGCTTCAAAAGTACAATTGACACGTTACAGGTTTCAGTATTCACACTGAACCTGAGTCACTCTCAGGCTAATGTGGGGTTAAAAATGACATACATACACACATAAATAATGAATATGGCACTCTCATCTGAAGCAAAACACAGCAGATTCTCAAGCCCTATTTAATCTGCCCATATTCTTTCTCTACAATAATACTATAGACTACGGATGTGCACAGGCCATAACATTTTCAGTTCATCAGTGTGTTTGACATTATTTTCTTGATTCTGGGTGTTTTTTTTAGTTCATGTCACACATTCATTTAAATAAATTTGAGGTGTACAAATCTATTTTATACATGTTAATTCATAGTTTAATGTGTATTAAACTGATTTTGCACACATCAACATTTTTAAGGTCCATTAAACAGAGAGTTTGCCAACGACTGCACACCCCTACCACTGAAAATGTGATTTCTAGCTTTAACTTAGCATTCCCACACAACTAAGGATCCTCTTGCGCTTGCCTCTTGCTTCACATTTCAATATGAGTTTTCCTCCACCACCTTGACTTGGCAGCTTGTCCCTTGCACTTACCACTCTTTTTGTGAAGAAATGCTTCTTTGCATTACTCCTGAGCCTGACACCTTCCAACTTCATGCAATAGTCGCTTGTTCTAATCATTGAATTCTAGTAAAAATGGTTTTGACTGTGGCATTTATTAGATCTTGGTGGTGATTTTAGAAGCCTTATTCATAATTTACATATGTAAATACCAGCATTTACACATGTACCTCAAATACATGTAGAAAACCCAGTTTTAGAAAGTTGGGTTTACGCACGTAAAACCTGCAATATGGGCATATGGAAAGGAGCGTGGTTAGAGCAGATATTGGGTAGGACTAGGGCGGGGCTAAAAAAACCCCATGTATTCCATTTTTCAGGAAAGGGAATGCACATCTATGACCTCCAAGATCAACGTTGGGATTAAAAGATGCTCCCAGGGATATATAGGTTTTCTTTTTGTTAAAACATTCTCCACAGGAAGGATTAATGGATCTTGCCCCCTTAATCTTCCAGGTTTATTTTTCCCCATTCCAACCCCTACCATTTGGCTAGTGCCGAATAATTGCTGGCTCAGTTTCTAACTGGAAGAATTTAAACTGTAGGGGGCCAATTTTCAGACCTCGGGAGTTTCTATTCAATGTGGAAACTCAAACGATTGAAACCATTCGTCCCGAGGGATACATTCCGCAACCTGGTACAAACTATGGTACTAAGTCATGTAGATTACTGCAACGGAATCTATGCGGGATGCAAAGAACAAATCATAAAGAAACTTCAGACCGCCCAAAACACGGCAGCAAGGCTCATATTTGGAAAAACACAATTTGATAGCGCCAAACCCCTCCGAGAAAAACTGCACTGGCTCCCTATCTAAGAACGTATTGCATTCAAAGTCTGCACGCTGGTTCACAAAATTATCTACGGCGAAGCCCCGGGGTATACGACAGACCTCATAGACCTGCCAACTAGAAACACAACAAAATCAGCACGAACATACCTGTATGTCCATTACCCAAACTGCAAAGGACTCAAATACAAATCAACTTATGCATCCAGTGTCTCGTATATAAGCACACAACTATGGAACGCATTACCTAAAGCCGTAAAAACAACGTATGATCACCTAAACTTCCGGAAATTACTAAAAACTAATCTGTTCGAAATGGCATACCCTACTGACCCAACCTAAATACCTAAACCCTGCAACAGAAGCGAAACCAAAGAACGTATGGGCAAAACATAACTCCCCCTCCCTACGATCCACTATTGTGTATTGTACACACGAACCTTATTATACCATTACTCACTTTGTAACCGTTAGACCGGAACTGGCGATCGCCAATTTGGTACTATGTAAGCCACATTGAGCCTGCAAATAGGTGGGAAAATGTGGGATACAAATGCAACAAATAAATAAATAAATAAATTATCTCCCATGGTCGGTACTAAGCCCAGATATTTAATGCCAGGCCATTTCTAGTTACCGGAATTGAATATCTGGTGTATTTTTGGCCGGTTTAAAGACAACTGGCAAATCGATATTCAGTGCTGAATATCAGAGGGTAGGTATCCAAAATGACACACACACATGTACCTGATGATCTTAAGGTGGCCTAACAGGTAGAAAAGGTGATGGTCAGAGCCAGAAGGATGCTCGGGTGTATAGGGAGAGAAATGGCCAACACACACAAAAAAAAAAGGTGATATGCCCTTGTATACGTCTCTGGTGAGGCCCTATTTAGAATACTGTGTGCAAATCTGGAAATCACACCTTCAAAAAGATAAAGACAGGATGGAGTCGGTCCAGAAGACGGCTACAAAAATTGGTCAGTAGCCTCTGTCAAAGCATATGGGGACAGACTTATAGACCTCAATATGTAAACTCTGGAAAAAAGGCGAGAGAGAAGGGATATTATTGAGACGTTTAAATAACTCTGTGGCGTTAATGTACAGGAAGTGAGCCACGTTGAAATGAAGGAAAACTCTGGAATGAGAATGAAGTTAAGAGGTTATAGGCTCAGGAGTAATCTAAGGAAATACTTTTTTATGGAAAGGGTAGAGGGTAGTGGAAGCATGGAATGGCCTCCCGGTGGAGGTGGTGGAGACAAGGACTGTGTCTGAATTTAAGAAAGCAGGCATGGGATGAGCATGAGGGATCTCTTAGGGAGAGGAGGAGACAGTGGATGCTGAGGATGGGCAGACTGGATGGGCCATGTGGCCCTTATCTGCCATCATATTTCTATGTTTCTAAGTGTCAGCATTTACACATCTATGTTCTAATAGCCAGTTGCATATGTAAGTGCCGATACTTAGGGGTATGTTGCAAAATGTGTGCTCTGGTGCACGTAGCTAGCAAATAAATGTAGAGCTGCTGAGAGACTGAGATGGGCCCGGAGCTGGGCCACTGCTGCCACCATTCCCCGCCCCCAAAGGTCACATAGCCAAACTTCAAAACTTTTAGGGGAGGGGCATTGAGATGGTGGTAAGGGCTCTCACATGATTATTACACTGGCAATTTTGAGTCAAGCATTTTCAATGAAAGTGGTATTTTGAAGATTTAATACAATTATTGAAAACAGAGAGGTTTTTGGCTGATGACTGGTCTGAGTCATAAGGTGCTGCAACTTTTGAGTGTGGTGAAAGTAGTGTCATATGTATGAATCATAGTTACAGTGTTAATGTTTGACTGCTGAAGCGTTTTTTCCTCTCAAAATGTCAATAATGAAAAATGAATACTAAATATTATTATTATTATTTATTGCATTTGTATCCCACATTCCCCCACCTAGGCGGGGCTGGTGGTTGGGAGGAGGGGATAGTGCTGGGCAGACTTATACGGTCTGTGCCCTGAAAAAGACAGGTACAAATCAAGGTAAGGTATACACATGAGTTCATCTTGTTGGGCAGACTGGATAGACCGTGCAGGTCTTTTTCTGCCGTCATCTACTATGTTACTATTTGCAGGCTCAATGTGGCTTACATAGATTTGATAACATTGTCATAGCTGGATATCAGATACAGTTAGTTATGTGTAGCAATTAAGGGAGAGGGAAGAAGGAAGAGATATATAGACAAGAATAGTTCTATATCGATTGGTGTTTATACTAGTGTACATTTCCCCACATTTTTGTGTTGATGAGCTGGTATTTTATAAAATGCACATGAACAGTACACAATTTAATAAAACCCATTTTCTCATGTAGAACATGCTGTATGCATGAAAAAAACTGTATAAAATGAGCCCCTCTATGCTCTATTTGGAGCCATCCACTACACTTTACTGGTCTATGCTGTACAATACTTCAACAGTTTAGTAGACGAAGCCACCCACCATTTCCCATTCTGGTGGACTAATACTCATGGCCCAACAGAAATCCACAGATGTGGAGAACTCTATTATCCCATGGGAATACACAAAAAAGAAGAGGGAGATAGTGGGAAAAAGACCACGGACTCCAGAGACGAGAAGGACAGTCTTATGCTTAAGTAGATTTATTTATCAGAGTGGAGGAGTGGCCTAGTGGTTAGAGTGGTGGACTTTGGTCCTGGGGAACTGAGGAACTGAGTTCGATTCCCGGCACAGGCAGCTCCTTGTGAGTGTGGGCAAGTCACTTAACCCTCCATTGCCTGCCGCATTGAGCGGGTACAAATGTAACAAAAAAATAAATAACTAAATTAAGTAGATTTATTGATCAAAGACTCGACACAACGTTGTGTTTCAGCCCAAAGGCCTGCTTCAGGAGTTTTTTTTTTTAATAAATGGATTTCAAAAATCTTTAGAAATGAAGCATATCAAAATGAATCAGTAAGGTGGTCTTGAAAAAGACCTTTGAGATAAACAATGCGAGCCTTCAAATCTGCTTAGTAAAAAGTCAGATGATTCACTTGCCACACAGCCATTTCTTAAAAAAAAAAAAAGAAAGACCTACCTTTTACCTGCTGCGGTAAAAGGGGTCCCTACTTAAGCTTCTTCATAATTTAACATTTTTGGGGGTGGAGAAAAGGCATCCTAAGAATGGGAAGGGGGATTCTCATGATAGAGGGGAAGCGGAAGAAGGAAAAGGGAAAGCTGTGGGGTCGGGAGGATGAAAAATCAAAAAGTGAGGGGAAGGTCACAGTACCCGGGAACAGAAAAGAGGAACGGAGAAAGCATCTGAGACTGAAGAAAAAGCGCACGGTAAAAACGTTAATGCACCCTTAGTGCTGCTTAGTAAACAGGGTCCTTTAGCTTACCAGGCCATTAAGATTTGTCATGATTTACTGATAAGAGTTAATAAATAGAAATAAAACAAAGCATAGAAAAGAAAAGAAGATACCTTTTTTATTGCACTAATTTACTCCAAGAGGTTACAGGTATCATCTTATATTCTATGTTTTGTTTTATTTCTATTTATCTTTAAATGTGGACTAACACAGCTACCATTTCTGGGAGAAAAAGACCCCCCCCCCCCCCAAGAAATGGCTTATGTGGCGGTAACTTGGAGGTAATCGGGCATCGCCGTGCGCTGCCCGGTTACCTCCAGGTTACCACAGGAACCCTTATCACCACTTTAATGGGTGGCAGTAACGGTTCCTTACCGCATGGCCATGTTTGTCTGGGGGCTTTTTACCCACTGCAGTAAAAAGGGCACTGGAGCGGGGGGGAAAATGGCCTCTGCCGCTAGCACAGGGCGCTTTTTCCCATAGCTTGGTAAAAGGATCCCTAAGTGATTATCTTAACTTTTCTTTTGTACAACGGAGAAGTTTCTTTGACCATTCATGTTGTGAGCATTTCCTGAGAGTAAATGTCACACTTCTGGTGGATCCAATTAGTATGACATTGCTTATTAGTAGGGGTGGGCAACGTTCTAAAATTTTAATTTCAATTAATCACACGATTAAACTTTTAAATCGCAAAATTCATCGCATTTAATCATAGCATGCAATTTGGGCACATGCTTTTCAATTTAATGTTGACCCAAGCATCCTTTTGAACAAATGCTCAGCGTGACTGATTATCCTGCACAACATGCTATTCATTTAGGGCTGGGCAACAATTAAAAATTTTATTCACATTATTAATCTCACCTATGGGCTGGATGGCTTGATACTAGCAAATTCCTCAGGCATGGACATTTTTTTAAAACCTGCATACACACACTTCCGTCCCACAGCACATTGCTCCCCCTCCTCTCCATACAGGTACCTACCTTAATCCTCTCCTGCTTCATCTCTCCCCTGTACATATACCCAAGTGTCTCCCCTTCTGCTGTTGACCCCCAAGACACAGACACCCATTTCTCTCCTCTCTTGCTGTTGCTGCTGACCCCTCTCCCCAACACACAGGTCCAGCATCTCTCCCCCCCTCCCCCCACCATCATTTATCTTAACATGTATCTGGCTCTTCATAGGGTCTCCAGCAGAGATTCCCACATGCTACCTGAAACTGACGCAGATGCCTTCCCTCTGCTTCGTGATGCCAAGGTGAAATAGGATAGGCAGGGGAGAAAACGCAGTGCTGAACAACAGAGGGAAGTTAAAAATTCTGGTCAGCACTAATAAAAGCAATGCTAGTAAAAAAAAAAAAGTTTAACAATCAAATTAATAGTGCACTAAATTCCCGCCCTTACTTATTAGCCCAAACAATGTCTTTACTACAGCAGACAATGAGGTACCAGGTGCAGCTGTAATCATCTATGAAGATTTGCTGAGACAGATGTGCCTTGGAAGCACACTGCAGATAGAGTCACTTTGGTTTTTGGCACAGTTTTCGAAAACAACACTGGGACCTGCCACAGAAACAATAAGCATCACTAAGGGCCAAGAATCAGCTGCACCAAATGCCCACTTCTATTTCTAGGTGTTTACAAATGATCAGTACTGAAAGATCAACTGCAATGGTCTTCTGGCTCGATTGTTTCCCTAAAGGAATACATATTTTAACATAGAATATTCTATCAACTAAGCAAAAAAGGGAACGGCAGATAAAAATGTCAAAAGTTTGAGGAACAGCGATCAGTATTCCATGGAACATTCCCCAGACTATGACATCTCAAGGCTGGTAACACAGAGAAACCAAGTCCCTACAGATGACAACTGGCCTATAATTAATGCTAATCCAGACTCCAGTTGATGTCTAGAGATCTCCACTGTGGACTATCTGCCTTACTCTGCTCCATGAATATAAATACTTCCTCCTGTCTGCCTTGGGGTGTGGGGGGGGGACAAAATATGGTCTCCAATGCTCAAACATACGATTCTTTTTTTGCTCATTTGACAAAAGATTTCACAGCCTACAAAGATCACAAATCCTTCAGGATCAATATGATTTTTAGAACACTGCACAGATGCACAAGCAGAAAGGTATTTCCAGCTACATGATTTGCAATGATTAGTGCAAGAAATACACGTTCAGTGCTTAGCATCTGAAACTCTCAGCGTTTTGGATGAAAACCCAAGTGCAAGGTCAGACCTAGACGCTGAGGACAATCGCATCTCGGCCGTTAACTTCTACAATATGGAGTAGAGTGTTTAGCATTCCATCACCTACCCTAATCAGTAGCATAATTATGTTGACACCATTAACTTCAATGCTTCTATCGAACGGCGCCAGCCAAATAGCTGGACGGCCATCTTCGGGGCCGGCGCCACAAGGGGGCAGAGCCAACCGTATTTTCGAAATACTGTTGGGGCCGGCTAAATCGATCGCCGGGTGCAGAGGAGATGGCCGGCTTTGTTTTTCAGCCATAATGCAAATCGGGCCCGGCCATCTCAAACCCGGCGAAATGCAAGTGCCCCTAAGGGGCACTTCTAAAAATTAAAAAAATAAAATAAAAATAGCTCCCAGGTACATAGCTCCCTTACCTTGTATGCTGAGCCCCCCTAAATTCCCCCCAAACCCACTACCCTACCCACAACTGTACACCACTACCATAGCCCTTAGGGATGAAGGGGGGCACCTAGATGTGGGTACAGTGGGTTTGGGGGGGGGGGGGTTTGGAGGGCTCCCTGTTACCACCACAAGTGTAACATGTAGGGGGGGATGGGCCTGGGTCCACCTGCCTGAAGTGCAAAGCACCCACTAAAAACTGCTCCAGGGACTTGCATACTGCTGTCAGGGAGCTGGGTATGACATTTCAGGCCGGCATAGAGGTTGGCAAAAAAGTTTTGTTTTGGTTTTTTTGGGTGGGAGGGGGTTGGCGACCACTGGGGGAGTAAGGAGAGGTGATCCCCAATTCCCTCCTGTGGTCATTTGGTCAGTTGGGGCTCCTTTGTGAAGCTTGGTCGTGAAAAAAAAGGGACCAAGTAAAGCCGGCAAAATGTTTGTCAAGCCTGGCTTTTTTTCCCCATTATCGGGTGAAGCCGGCCATCTCGTAAACATGTCCCCGTCCTGCCTTCCCTACCCTACCGACACGCCCCCTTGAAGTTTCGCCGGCTCCCCAACGGAAAGCAGTTGAACCCGGCCAAAATCGGCTTTCAATTATACCGATTTGGCCGGTTTCAGGAGATCGCCGGCCATCTCCTGATTTGTGTCGGAAGATGGCCGGGGATCTCTTTCGAAAATGAGCTGGATAGTCACCTAAATAAAATAAAAATAAAAAAAAAGCTGATAGAAGAACTCAGGTAAACTGAAGTGCCCACATCAACCTAAGCAGAGCTACAAAATTACTCAGTTCAAAAAGGGAGATTTTAGGCCAGTCCTAGTTTTCTGCAGTATTGATTTCAACAACTAGAATCAAGGACTATAAATACCAAATTGGTATCAAATAAGGATTGAACAATAAGTCTCCCACTTAGAGCTGGGTAACTTGGCATCACCTCACATCACTAATGAATTTTTTCCAATAGTTCTTGGTACACCCACACGAGTTTCTTACAGAAGAGGCCCAGAAGTGCCCTGCCTCTTTTCCCAGGCCTATAAGCCCTCATAGGGTGGATTGTTACAGTCACTGATTCGCCCCCCCCTCCCCCAAGCGTCCCCGTTTCCCTCCCTTTCAAAGCTATTGATTTATTTTGTACTTTTGAGAGAAGTGTCTTGTGTACTAGATTATGCTTTCATATATTTCATTTTGTAGTTCCATTTCTTACCTTCTGTTACATTGTCTCAATGTGTGGATGAGGCGATGGTGCAGGGACGAGGGTTTTAGATTTGTATGGAACTGGGCAACATTCTGGGGAAGGGGGAGCCTATTCTGGAATGATGGGCTCCACTTTAACCAGAGTGGGACAAGGCTGCTGGTATCGGCATTTAAGAAAGAGATAGAGCAGCTTTTAAACTAGAAACTGGGGGAAGGCCGGCAGTCATTCATGTGCTTGGTTCAGAACAAGGTATCTTTCAAAGATGTCACCAAAACAGGGAAGACAGGGTATCCCGATAGCAAGGTTGCAATAGAGACCATAGTAGACCAGGTGTCCTTAAATAAAAAGCAGACAAAAGATTGCAAATTATCACCATCAACCGCTGAGCAAGATGAAATAGAAACAAACAGTTTGAAATATCTATATGCGAATGCCAGAAGCCTAAGAAATAAGATGGGACAGTTAGAATATATTGCACTAAATGAAAAAATTAGATATAATAGGAATCTGAGACCTGGTGGAAGGAGGATAACCAGTGGGACACTGTCCTATCAGGGTACAAATTATATTGTAGTGATACGGTGGATCAAATTGGTGGAGGGTAGCATTGTATGTTAAGGAGGGCCTTCAATCAAATAGACTGAAAATTCTGTAGGACACAAAACACATCTTGGGATCCCTATGAATTGAAATTCCATGTGTAAAGGGGGAAAGGATATTGACAGGCGTGTACTACTGTCTACCTAGCCAGGATGAAGAGACAGATATAGAAATCCTATCAGAAATTAGGGCTGTTAAACGGGGGAACACAATAATGGGTGATTTCAATTGCCCCGTTAATGACTGGGTAAATTTTACATCAGGGCACGTTAGGGAGGTAAAATTCCTTGATGAAATCAAGGGCTGCTTTATGGAACAACTGGTACAGGAGCCAACAAAAGGAGGAAACATTCTAGACCTAATCCTTAATGGAGCACATGGCCTGGTGCAGGAGGCAATGGTGCCGTGGCGGCTTGATAACTGTGATCATAATATGATCAGGTTTGATATTGGCTCTGGAGTAAGTACCTATAGAAAATCCAATATGTTAGCATTTAACTTTCAAAAAGGAGACTATGATAAAATGAGAACAGTGAAAAAAAAACCCCAAAACTTAGAGGAGCAGATGGGAAGGTCAAAAATTTACATCAAGCATAGATATTGTTCAAAAATACCATCCTGGAAGCCCAGGCTAGTTATATTTCATGTATTAAAAAAGGAGGAAGGAAGGCCACACAACAGTCGGCATGCTTAAAAAGTGAGGTGAATGAATCTATTAGAGCTAGAAGAAAATGGAAGAAGAATCTGACTGAAAATAATAATAAGTGCAATACTTAGGGATCTCTTCGATTCTAGCTGGTGTGGTAAATCAATAACAATTCCACCAGTATATATTCCTATATTATATGTCCTATGTATTTTTTATCTTTTTAATATGCAGTGCTCAGAACTTGCTCATGTGCCTTATACCATATGTTATGGAATTGGCCCGCAGCATCCAACCACCATAGCACTGGTCCTGCCTAACATCTAAGACCACTACATTAGGCCCCAGGTTTTAAACCCTTAATAATGTGTAGGCAAAATCACTTATCTGTAGGTGGTCAACTGATGCGAACGATAGGCCTAGTGCCGTTACTGCTGGGCCTTCACCCTTGTGCAGTAGTGAAGTTAAAAATAAAGTTCCATCGATTCAAAACTGTGCTTCAAATCCACTTGCTTCCAAGATTCTGACCAAAAGCTGCTTTTTTCAGTTTCATCCAAACTGTCTGAAAGCTTTTGACGAAAACTGAAACTACAGCCAAAACTCATCACCTGGTTTTGCCGAAACTGAAACCAAAACTCAAGTTTGGTTGTGTGAATGTGAACCAGTGAGGCCCGCTGAGGATTGTCAGAGCTTGCAGTCTGCATCCCTCTGCTAAACCCACTGTATCCAAACCAGAATATAATAATTTAAATAAGTAATGAAAGTCCATATTTTACCTCCAAGCAAAATAGCCTCCACACACATGGACCGCAGCTAATGAAAAACTAAAAGTCACCTTGACTTTGTGCCACACTTGGAGTGACAGCTGACATCATAACTGCATTACTTGCAATCGCAGTACAAAAAAAAAAAAAAGAATACAGAGAGTAGCCCCCCCCCCCCCCCACGACCATCTTACATTACCAAGTAGTCTGGTGGTGTAGTCAGGAGAGGAGTGATGCCACAGTCATGGCAGCCATTTTGACAGCAGAGCTAGAATGGGTAGGAATAACTGGGGAACGCTCCTGCCCCAACTAAACTCCTAGACCACCAGGGATTGTAAAGTAGGCCCGGGGCTATGGGTGGCAGGAAGCATTTGGGGAGAAAGGGAGGGTTGGAAGGAAGGGTAACGTCTGTTCGGAGGAGGGGGAGTGAGGGAAATAAATGGAACAAAGTTTTGGCTTCCACCGAAAACACACAGTCATTTTCGGCTAAAACTAAAAACATGGCTGAAAATTAAAATAACTTTTCAGTCAAAACAAAGAATGGGCAGAAAGGATTTTGAGCTGTTTTCAGTACCAAAATTGAAACAAAAATTTGGTCGGACTATTCCAGTCCAAGGCTACAGTTACTTTTGTTTCAGTGTAACACGGCTGGGATTGAAGGAGGAATCACTTCTGCCCCAACCCTATACCACCAATAATACCCCAATAAGCATAGAAGACAAATTTCAAAATGGTTGGGGGTACTGAAATTTTATTATTTTAAAAAAAATTTTTTTTTACAGGTGGTGCATTCCCCCTCCCCCCTCCTCTCACCAGAGTTCCAGGCCCCCTCCCTCTCCTCCGAGTTCCAGGCCCCCTCCCTTCTGACTCAAGTGCCAGTCCCAACCCCAGCCCGACCTCTTCTCCCACAACAGTGCTCCGCCCTCAGCTTCCTGCGTGCCGTCCAGAATTCATCTTACCTTGGAGTCCCGGCGGCAGCAGTGAAAGGCGAGCAGGCTCGGCGCTTCAGCCTTCCCTTCTCTCTCTCAGCTCTGGTCCCGCCCTCATTTCCTGTTTCCACAAGGGCAGGCCCAGAGCTGAGAGAGAGAAGGGAAGGCTGAAGCGCCGAGCCTGCTCGCCTTTCACTGCTGCCGCCGGGACCCCGAGGTAAGATGAATTCTGGACGGCACGCAGGAAGCTGAGGGCGGAGCACTGTTGAGGGAGAAGAGGGCGGGCAGGTCGGGCTGCCTGGGAACTTCCGGCGGGTCAAAATATTGGGGGTGCTCGAGCACCCACAAAGTCGGTGCCTATGATTTTACACAAGGCTCGGGTTTGATACCAGTCAGTTTCCCTTCAAAAGGGTGTCCTCCCACCATTATTTCACTAGTCAGGAGAGTCTTCCCCTTGTTCTGGAAAGAGCTGTTCTCCACCTCTTCATGTCTTTTATTTATTTATTTCAGCTTGATATACTGCAAAGGCCAAAACTGGTTTCTGTGCGGTTAACAGAGGAGGGGAAAAAACCCTAGGTTAAATGGTTAAATAAGTTAAAGTATATTTGCGAGATGGAGAGACTCGGCAACTCGTTGTCACACTCTAAGTGGAAGCTATATGGGATCCTTTCTTGAAACACTGCTCATAATGGACGCCTGGTATGTGGAGAGAGGGGAGAGGAGGGGGAGGAGGTTAGGGCTGGGCAGGTGGGGATGGGGAAGGGGTGGGGTGATATTTACAAAACCTGTTTAGATATCTTAGAAGTACATGGGCCTGTAGTGTTCAAGGTTTGAGAGTTACTTGTTCATTGTTAATGCTTATATTGTTATGGAGGATGTTAACCTCCTTTGTTGAACTATACGTAGCCATGTGTGGGCTGCTGTAATTTTTCTTTATTTACATCTTGTTATGGCTCTCAATACCAAATAAAGACTTCTATAAATTACAAAAAAAAACCAAGGAAAGAAAAAGGAGAAAGATGAGGAAAAGAATGGGGCTAGGAACGGACAAGAGAGTGAAAAAGACTAGAAAATGGGAAAGGGAATAGCTCGGGATTTAGGAAAAGCCAGAGTAAAGACAGATGTTTTAAGAGCAGCCTTGAATTTCATATAGGAGGAATTTTTTTTACAGGAAAGTGGATAGAACAGAGGTAGAGAGATACAGTGGAATAAGAAGGTTCTGAATAAAGCCAAGATGATAGGAAGTTCCAAAGTTTAGGTCCAGCATAGCTAATGGCCGGGGGCACGAGTGGTTTCGAGGTGACAGACTGAAGGGGTGGGAGTGTGCGTTGACCTGAGTTAAGTAATCGGAGGATGCAAGGTGGAGAATAGGGGATAAATATGCAAGAAGGGTAGTCAAGAGCAAAAAGAAGGCAGTCTTTCAAGACAAGTGTTAAGACCTTGACATGAGGAGAGAGGAAGCCAAGTCGCAGAAGCAGAGTGATGTGGTCAATTGGTTTGGCATTGTGGAGCAGATGGCAAGCCGTGGACTGAACAAGTTACAAACATTTAAGGAAGTAAGATTACCCTCTGTTCTCACAGTATCTGACTACTGCATGTCCTTTTTGTTTACCTTCTAACTAACTTGCCACAGAATTGTATCTGCTCAGTTATAATCAGTTTGGACAAATAGCATCTGTTATTGAAGTTTGCCACTTAAACTTGTGGCAATCAGCATCAGGAGAGCAAAGAGTTAATTCTTTTGCTGATCACGCATCCCGACAATAAAAACAGGAAAAAAATGAAATTTGCAGACCTTTGTCATCTGTTACATTTTAATGACTTATAATTACATTTTGTCAATTGCCTGTTTGAAAATTCATCATCTGCGGCCTTAATTGAATTAGCTGGCATATTTGAGGAAAAATGTTAAACAAATTACTGGCGAAAATTGATGGATGGCTCCTAAAAGTGTAATCAGGTTATGTTGATTCAATCCACAACTCCATAGTAGAATGGAAAAAAAAGTCTCCAACCAAAATGTGTTGGTTTGGTTTGTTGATTTATTTGGCTAAAAAAGGAGGGAGGGGCAGCTAATAATGTCAAGGGTTGTTTGGAAGACAATTCTGAAAACCACGTGGGTAGTTGCAAAGTCCGCAGTAGGGATGCGCATTCAGATCATTAGTGTGCCTTAAAAATTTTAGGGCATGCTAAACTTACAAATTAGCTAACTTGATTAGTGCACATCAAAATGTTTTAATATGCACTAATTGTTTTTATTGTTAAAATGAATATGAGAAACAAACTGAAAAAAATGTCCCAAAATCAGGGAAAATGGCCAAACCAGCAGATTTTGTGACAGTATACAAAAAGGAAATTAGATGTGTTCTGTTTGAAAACTGTCTAGGGGGAAAAGTGTCTATGGAAGGAGAAGCAGGGTCTTTCCTTCTGAGATCTTTGTGCACTCAACTCTTGGTCTGATGGACTCTTTTGTGTGGAATGAGGAAGCTCAGGTAGCTGGCTCTGAAGCGTTGCTGCTGGGAGCTCAGCTGGAGACAGGTGGACCAACGATCTCCCTTGGTTTTGATATTACACTCAGCCCAAGCAGCAAACAATGCCTAGGCAACCGAGTGTGTCGCCCCCTTTGACCATGGCTGAATTGGCACGTACCAAAGTTGATGACATCTCTCTGGCTCTAGATGTTGAGACTCTCAGAAGTTGATCTTCCCAGCAGTTCAGTAACTATTGGCAAAGGAAGGAGGTGCCAGTGGGGAAGACGTCATTGGAGCTTCTGTGCTGGAGATAGGAAATAGAAGTGGAGAGCTGCTTGCTACTGCTTCAGGTCAGTTTGTTCACCGTTTGCCTTATCACAACCAGAGCAATGTACTTTGGAAACTACCAAGCTATTTCTGAGTTATGGTCCCACAGGTGAATAACCTAACAAAGAAAGTCTATAACCAAGAATGAAAGTTGTCAGCTTTGTATTTCAGAGGTGGATTATTTGAAAAAAATCATTTGCAGAACATAAAGATGAAATGTCTAAAGTTCAGGTACTGTTCTAGGCAAAGTATAATGTTCTAGGCAAAGTACTGTGTAGAATAAACAGCTAGCATAAACCATCCTCAAGCAGAAGCTTCACCAATGTGACAAGGCGATGGCCTTGGCCAGAAGGATGCTAGGCTGCATAGAGAGGGGTATAACCAGCAGAAGAAAGGAGGTGTTGATGCCCCTCTACAAGTCATTGGTGAGGCCCCACTTGGAGTATTGTGTTCAGTTTTGGAGGCCGTATCTTGCTAAAGATGTAAAAAGACTGGAAGCGGTGCAAAGAAAAGCTATAAAAATGGTTTGGGATTTGCGTCATAAACCGTAAGAGGAGAGACTTGCCGACCTGAACATGTATACCTTGGTGGAAAGGAGAAACAGGGGTGACATGATACAGACATTCAAATATTTGAAAGGTATTAATCCACAAATGAACCTTTTCCGGAGACAGGAAGGTGGTAGAACTAGAGGACATGAATTGAGGTTGGAGGGGGACAGATTCAGGAGTAATGTCAGGAAGTATTTTTTCACGGAAAGGGTGTTAGATATGTGGAATGCCCTCCTGCGGGAGGTGGTGGAGATGAAAATGGTAATGGAATTCAAACATGCGTGGGATAAATCTTGTGTAGAAGGAATGGAACTATGGAACCTTAGCGGAGATTGGGTAGAGACGCCAGTAATTGGAGAGTAAAACTAATGCTGGCCGGACTTCTATGGTCTGTGCCCTGTTCGTGGCTGAATAGATATGGATAGGCTGGAGTGTAAATTTTAAGGGGCTTTGATGTTAGCTTCAGAACTTTTAGTACAGGAACAGTGCTGGGCGGACTTTTACAGTCTGTGCCCTGAGAAAGGCAGGGACAAATCAAACTCTGGTATACATTTAAAGTTGCACATACCATTTAAAATGAGTTCATCTTGTTGGTCTTTATCTGCCGTCATTTACTATGTTACTATGTTACCAGTAGACTCTCAATTCTTAAGGAAATCTTCTTTATTGTAGTACTTAGAATAAACAAAGAAAATCCAACTTACAGTTTAGCTGCTTGTAAAAGAATTGTGGCCTTCTGCTCATAGAGTCTGTATCATGTCACCTCAGAGGCAAGGAGATGACCAGAACCTCAGCCCAGCTGAGAGGAAAAGCTGTAATGCTTAAGGAAAATAAGGGGGAGAACTCAGAGAAAATAAATGGGGAATGACTTGGGGTAAGATGTCTTTGCGAGATGACTTGGGGGAAAGTCCTGGTGAATGGTGGAAAATCTTGATGGAATTACAGTAGGTTAAGGTGGGATCAGCCCCTAGAACAGCTGCTGATCACAAAGGCATGCTAGGAAGACTGGGCTCTCTCAGACAACCCGTAGGGGCAGAGAAGGAGGGCTATACACAAACAATGCAATTGAATACAAATAATACTCAAATATACATCATAGTATACGCTGCCTCCATGAATACGGGGGCAGATCAGAAAAAGAGACATTAGATTTATGACTGAAATTTTGAACGCTTCCACCAATTGTTAGGATTTTCTATCTTCATATTCCATCTTCTGGTTCAGATACTTCAGATATCTTAGAGAAACATTATGTCAATTTAGTGATTTGTGCTATGCAGGTGGTTCCTTTGGATCTGAACTATGATTCAGACTGATTACTGTGACACAGAGATGATTTATTTTTGAATTGTAAGGTCAGGATGTTTCCAGACATTACAAAAGAGACTTAGAAACTGTCATAGGGAGTTTTTTTCTCTTATGTCCTGGAGTGCTTCAGCTGGGGGCTCTCTTTTTCCTAACATTTCCCTGTAACTGCATTGTGAAGTATAAATCTATTAAGCCTATTTTCTTTCAACCTGTGCAGCTTTTGACTTTTTTGTCCATTAATCGTCCAGTAATGTCGGAAGCTTCACGGTCTCTAATGGCTATACTTGAGCTTTTAGATATTAGCTGCTTCTGGTTTCTAATTCTTTGTATTCTTGCTTATTTTCTGTATTGACTTCTCCTATATTATGGACTTGAGTGCATTGATGTATATTATTTTCCTTTATTTATTTTGTGTATGGTTTTCTTTTCCTTTTATTCTCTGCACTTTTGATTATTTGTTCCGTTATATTTCAAATAGTAAAATGTCTAAGTTTATATGTCATAATACAATCAAACAAAGGATAAATGCAAGAAGAAAAAACAAATGAAACTCCTAAGGTAAATCCAAAGGCCACATCTTGGGGAGAGATGAAGAAAGATGCAAAGGAAAACACTATCCCAGACATTTAATACTGGGCCATGTCCAGGTTTATGCGACCAGCTCTCTCTTATGCAGTTAAGTTCAATATTCAGCACTTAACCACCCAAGTGACACCACAAAGATCTGTGTTTTATGAGATCCAATTTGGCCACTTAAACTTACATAGGGGCTCATTTTCAAAGCACTTATGTAACCTTTGTAAGTTTAAGTGTTTTGAAATTTACACCTCATAGTAACATAGTAGATGATGGCAGATAGACCTGTACAGTCCATCTAGTCTGCCCAACAAAATAAAATCATAGCTTAAGAGGTATGATTTGATGTTGCATATGCATAGTTGATCTTGATTCGTCCTTGCCATTTTCAGGGCACAGACTGTAGAACTCTGCCCGGCACTGGCCTCCAACTACTGAAGTTATCATCAAAGCACCATTCCAGCCCATCCAAATCTGTCCAGCCACGATCAGGGGCACAGACCATAGAAGTCTGCCCCAGCACTGGCTTTGATTCCCAATTACTGATGTTACTATCTAATCACTGTTAAGTTTGTTTGATTCCGTTTATCCCATGCATTTTTAAGTTCCGTTAATGTTTTCATCTTCATCACCTCCCCCAGGAGGGTATTCCAGGTATCTACCACCCTCTCTGTGAAAAAGTACTTCCTAGCATTACTCCTGAGTCAGTTCCCCTGCAACCTAAAGTCATGTCTTCTAGTTCTACGACTTTCCCGTATCTTGAAAAGGTTTGTTTGTATATTAGTACCTTTCAAATATTTGAATGTGTGTATATCACATCACCCCTGTCTCTCCTTTCCTCCAGGGTATTCATCTTCATGTCATCAAGTCGCTCCTCATGCTCCTTGTGATGCAAACCCCATACAATTTTTGTCGCTTTTCTCTGAACTGCTTCATGTCTTTTTACGTCCTTAGCAAGATAGAGCATCCAAAACTGAACACAGTACTCCAACTGGGGCCTCACCAACCACTTGTACAGGAGCATCAACACCTCCTTTCTTCTGCTGGTTATACCCCTCTCTATGCAGCCTAGAATCCTTCTGACCATGGCCACCACCTTGGCACATTGTTTCATCATCTTGATATCCTGAGACGCCATCACTCCTAGAGCCCTCTCCTGATTTGTGCTCATCAATCTCTCCCCTCCTATCTCATACATCTCCTTTGGACTTCTTCACCCCAAGTGCATCATTCTACACGTCTTCGCATTAAATTTTAACTGCCATTCTTCTAATTGTGAGAGATCTTTTCTTATGATTTCTACTTCCTCCGGGGTATCCACTCTATTGGCTATCTTCATGCCATCTGCTCTCATATAACACCAGATTTCAATGTATCTTTAAACATGCAGTACCGCTGCTCAAGCTATCATAGCTGTTGATTCGTTTGTGAATCAACAAAAACACGTCCATATTTAAGAGACTCCTGATAGTGATGTCATCAGCATAGACATAACACAAAAGACCCCTGAGATTCAAGAATTAAACCTAAACTATGCAACAACAACAACAAAAACATTAAACGCGGAGACCCCTGTGGGACACCACAAGGGTTACTCCAGGAATGTGAATGATCAGACTTTTATTGACCCTGTAAGATCTTGAAAGAAGGAAACCTCTAAACCAATTTAGTACTGTACCAATTTCAGCAACATAATCTTATAATCCACTAGATCAAAGGTGCTTGGAAGATCAAACTGCAATACTAAAGCTTTATAATTATTTTGTAGCAGAGATCTTGCAGTGACACTGGGAACATCATTGACAATTCACATGCTGTTTCAGATGAATGCAAATCCCTACTGCTAGGAGCCCCAGGGTGCAAGCTTTTATGGAAGATAACACTTTCTATATAGGTCTACCCACTACGGTATTCAGTGGTTCCAGGGATCACTCATTCTGCTACTTACTTGCTCTTTTAAAAAGTCACGCATGCAGTCCAATGAAGTTTACTGAAAGTTTTTAGAAGCCAAGCTCAAAAACTCTAGATGCAGAACGAAAAAATAGCGAAAGAAGAAAGTATAGTTTGCCTTACTGTGTAGCCTAATGGTTAGTGCAGTGGCCTGAGAAAGCAGATTTGATTCCCACTGCAGCTCCTCCTGACTCTGGGTAAGTCACTTAACCCTCCATTGCCCCAGGTACAAAATAAATACCTGCATATAACACTTAAACGGCTTTGATTGTAATCACAGAAAAGGTGTCTATCAAATCCCATCCCCTTTCTCTCCACCTTTTGGTTATAGTAAAGCCCCTCTTCCCTTCTTACTGGTATTCTGGATACTGGATGCTGTTTCCCTGTGGAACTCCGGCCCTCTTTGTGTCTCAGCTCCTGGGTCTTCCTCTGCATCTCCCTCTTTCCTTTTCTCAGAGGCCTCCTTTTTAAACCTGACTCCTCAATGTACCTAAGCAATTCTGATGTTATCTTCCTTAAATAACTGAATGCAAAAAAAAAAATGTCCTCAAATTGTCTAAATCATAGGAACCCATCAAACAATCTGCAAAAAAGTTCCTTTTTTTGTATAATACTAATATTTCTAAGGATCATCAGAAGGTGAATAGAGTCCAACTATTTGTTATACCCAGAGACTCTCTATTCTCTCACCTTTTATCTTCATGAGTCCATTTTTAAAATTATATATAAAATTCTTTACTACATGTATTCTCTTGCATTGAATTTTCATTTACCTTAGAAAACGTATCTTCATTATTTTTCATACAGTCTGACAGAAACCTCTGACGATACTCTTCTTCCAAGTATTGAGTTTCAGATTGTAATACTACCGCACCTCCCTTATTGGCTCTGGTAATAATCACATCAGTATAAAGTTGTAATTCTCTAAGAACCTCATTTTGTTCTCTTGACATATTATGATGATCAGGTCCTGTTCTCTTGTTGAAACTTCTGTAAATCCTGAAGAACCAGATTTTAAAAGTTTGAATAACTGGATTCAATACACCTGGTGGATACCATTGTGATTTTGGAGAAACAATAGAAACAAGACAGTGAAGGACTTATATGTTGACACCGTTGCTCCGTTAAAGCTGTCCTGGGAACAGGATTTAAATTTTGATGCACCCGAATTTGACTGGTATACCTTCTGCGTTAATTCCATGCGTCCCACTAAGTCAGCACCGATATCCCAATCTTCATATTTTATATTCCACAGAACCTACTGGACCCCTGCTCGAGTAGCAAGGATCACTAAGAGTGCTACCTTCAAATGCTGGTCTTTTTCTGTAAAAACGTCAGAGCATACTGGCGACTTATTTGGGCAAAAATGTGTCTTATTTTTCATTTGCCTGAGTCTAAAGCAATCTCATATGAAGTTGTGATTTTGCGAGCCTCTGCTCCTAATATCTCTCTTCTAGAGTCAGATAAGAAATTGTTCAATACACTGTTAGCTGTCGCTTTGCACTTAATTGTTTCAAATTGGAAAAATAATGTGAATCTAATTTATAACGAATGGTGGAGTTACGTCTGTGTGATCAGAAAATATGAAGCCCTCCTTGCCCATAAGTATCATAGAGCTAAGTCTGTCTTAAAGGCTTGGGCTCGCTTAGACTTATTTTGTCAGGAATCTTATAGCACCAATTGACCTCATGCCTTTGCTTATTTGCCATGGTGTGTTTTATATTGTTTGTTTGATTTTGTGTTTTCTTTTATGTTGTTTGTTTTGAAAAACCTTCAATAAAAATATGACAAAAAAAAAGAAACAAGACAGTGAGACTGATGAGTCTGTGACCTGGTATAAGGTCTGTCTTGATCCATCTGCATGTATGTCATTCTACGAGTCCTTCTGCCTTGGTGTCGTCCTGCCTGACGATGTTGGAGTAAAAAAACCTCACCTTCCTTGAGCTTGATGTTGATGTGTTGCATTCTCTTCAAATTACTCTTTCCCCTCTTTGCTTATATTTTTGAATTTTAAACTGCCATAAATTAGTCTTAAAGGAAGAACTCATAGATTGCAACTCATTCATTTGTTTTCTGAAATTCCTCCCCTGAATTATTCTCTTTTAATTTTACTTCCAAGTCTGTTATAGATATAGTAACATAGTAGATGACGGCAGAAAAAGACCTGCACGGTCCATCCAGTCTGCCCAACAATGTCTCAACCCTTGATGTAGTTTCAACAATCAATACAATCAATTACCGATTTTATTCTAATTTACTGTGTACTCTATATACTCGGATTGGAACATTCATCTGTAGTTCTTATTCTGAAAATGGCGATCGCCACCACGGTATTTGTAAGCCACATTGAGCCTGCAAAGAGGTGGGAAAATGTGGGATATAAATGCAGAAAATAAATAAATAACATTAAATCCAAACTGCATTTATTCAAAATGGTATTCCATTTCTCCACAAACGTGATGTCAGATGTAAATAACTTAGGGCCTCTTTTACCAAACTGCAGCATGCCGAAACACCCTCTTACCGCAGTGGGTAAAAGGGAAGTCTCTCTTTCCTGCAGTTAATGGCCATTTCGGGGGGGGGGGGGGGGGGGGGGGGGGAGCCTTTACTGCCATCCATTAAAGTGGCGGTAAGGGCTCCAGCGGTAACCGAGCAGTGAGTGGCACTGCCTGATTACCACCAGGTACACTCCGGTGCTACAAAAATAAATATAACAAACAGGAAGTACTGCCGGGCTACCGCAGCAGCCCAGCGGTACTTTCCATCTCTAGCATGCCGTCATATCCGGCGCTACAAAAATAAATATATTTTTGTAGCGCCGGATATGACGGCATGCTAGAGGTGGAAAGTACCGCTGGGCTGCTGCGGTAGCCCGGCAGTACTTCCTGTTTAGCAAACAGTATTACCGCTGCTTAGTAATATACAACCCTCAAGGGATTTTTATATACTTTACCAAAGTATTTCCATGCAACTGTGCTCACACCAGTTGTTTATGCAAATTCTGTAATTCAGGCCAAGAACTATTACCAAATTGTGATTGGGCAGCATCATCCAAAAGTACTTTGTATAATAGATGAAAGCTGTTTCTCGGAATAACTAAAGGTATCTTCTGCCTTTTATGCCATGTTGCCAGTACTGACCTTTAAATGCATCCACTCTGCAGCCCCCCATTACCTCTCCACTCTCATCTCTCCCTACATTCCTCCCCATGAACTCCACTCACTGGACAAATCTCTCTTGTCGTCCTCCTTCTCCTCCACTGCTAACTCCAGGCTTCGCTCCATTTCTCTCGCGGCACCTTATGCCTGGAATAGACTTCTGGACCTATACGTCTAGCTCCATCTCTACCTGTTTTCAAATCTATGCTGAAAACCCACCTTTTCAGCTCCCATTAATTCCCTCACCCGTAACTGTCTTGTCTGTCTGTATTATTTAGATTGTAAGATCCTTTGAGCAGGGACTCTCTTTGTATCAGGTGTTCAGCGCAGCGTGTGTCTGGTAGCGCTATACAAATGCTAATAATAATAATAATAATACTCTGTCGATAATTGAATGCAAAAAAAAGTGGCCTGAAATTTTGTAAATCATAGGAACCCCATCAAACCAGGGCTGGTATTATTCTGGGGTCCAGGGCAGAAATTAAGGAAGGTGTCCCCAATCCCCTCTCTTCCCTGCCCCCTCCCCCCAATTCCACTTCTTCATACACAAAACACAGGCAGACCTTCGACAAATATAGAACAAGGGATTACAAATTAGAAATATGAACACCAAAACAGAACTGGGAACGCCAAGAAGTTAAACTCGGCAAGTACTGCAACACTGGAGAAATAAAAATAGAAATGCACTTTATTTTGTGCTGAACATAATCAATGGTATAAACCTCAAAGGGGGAGCCCCCCCAAAATTAACATCTCCCTTGCTTTGGCTGGTAGGGCTCTCCAAGCCTCCCTGGCTAATGACCACCTTCCTTCCCTTCCTCACATCCAGTGACCAGAACTCTCCAAGCTCTGCAGCTAGAAGCAGTATTTCAGAGTTGCTGCTGTTCCCCCTCCAACGCCTGCTCGGCTCTCACACATGCATAAAAACTGAACATGTGTAGTGGAGAGAAGGGGCGGCAGTAGGAACTCAGAGATACTGCCACCAGCTGCAGAGCTGCCTTTGTAGCCCTTCATGGTGCAACCGCACCTCGGATATTGAGTTCAATTCTGGTTGCCGCATCTCAAAAAAGATAGAGTGGAATTAGAAAAGGTGCAGAGAAATGATAAAGGGGATGGGACGACTTCCCAATGAGGAAAGGCTAAAGCGGCTAGCAGAGGCGTAGCCAGGTTTTGATATCAGGGGGAGCAGACTTTTGTAAATTAGGTGCTGGTGCCAATATTGTTGCTCAGGTGAAGTGACTGTGGCCGGCAATGATTAATACAGGCTGCCTCTGCTGCATCCCACCTACAAGGGAACTGGAAGTTACATCAGGAGGCAGGAGGTAGCAGAGGTCCCGGGACTGGCCAGAGGCAGTTTGCTTTACTTGACAATGCTGCCGGCAGGCATAGAAACACTGGAGATCCATCGAAAAGGAAAGGCCAAGAGAGATATAGGACTACGCAGGACAGGGGAAAGAGGGAGAAATGCTGGATCGCGTGTTATGCAACTCCCCGTGTGATCCTGTAGTGATGCCTCATGGACCTTGGTCAGTTCTTATATATTAAATGTAAACATGCTCTGCGTCCACGAAAACCTTATCTCCCCCACAACAACAGGTGCAGATCATAACTATTCTCACATCATCTCAATAATAGTGAAATAAATCTCTCCACTACCAGGCACATTATGAAATAACACAAAACCTGAAAAAAATCCTAACTCGACATACATGTAGCAAATCTGGTATAGAATGGTAGCACTGATTTAAACTAGAATCCTATTTAACATGCAGCACTACAAATATTTTACGGGGCCCTAGAACACCAATACATCTACTACTGGTAAACCAGAATAAGTGGGACTGCCACAGCTGTGTCAGATCTTTCCCTCTACCGCATCTCACTCCTCCTCTCGCTCAGACACTTCCTGTTTGCGTGAGGGTGGGACTCGTGACGTAAGCAGAAGGAAGGATCCGACGCCGGGCTCAAATCAATCAGTCAGCTAAGCTTCTTATTGCTGTAAAAAAAGTAAGCTTCACATGACAGTCGGGGGTGGGGGGAGGATGAGAGGGACTGGGAGGCATTTTGTGGAACGGTGGGGTGGGAGGAAGCACATTTTTAAAAAATGTGCCTGCATAGGCACCATTTTTTGAAAACTCCATTTGGGGGAGCAACCACTCCCCCTGTACCTCCCCTAGCTACGCCACTGGCAGCTAAGGCTCTTCAGCTTGGAGAAAAGGCGGCTGAGGAGAGATATGATAGAGGTCTATAAAATAATGAGTGGAGTTGAACGAGTAGATGTGAAGCGGCTGTTTACACTTTCCAAAAATACTAGGACTAGGAGGCATGCGATGAAGCTACAATGTAGTAAATTTAAAACAAATCGGAGAAACGTTTTCTTCACTCAACGTGTAATTAAACTCTGGAATTCGTTGCCAGCGAATGTGATAAAGGTGGTTAGCTTAGCAGAGTTAAAAAAAAAAGGTTTGGATGGCTTCCTAAAGGAAAAGCCTATAGACCATTATTAAATTGGACTTGGGGAAAATCCACTATTTCTGGGATAAGCAGTATAAAATGTTTTGTACTATTTTGGGATCTTGCCGGGTATTTGTGATCTGGATTGGTCACTGTTGGAAACAGGATGCTGGGCTTGATGGACCTTTGGTCTTTCCCAGTATGGCAATACTTATGTACTTATTTCTGTATGCTGGACTGGAGGAGGAGATCTTCTGTTGGTGGATCTGGGAATCCCCACCAGCTCAAGTATTTATATTTTTATTTGGGAAGGGTGAAAATTTGATGTCAATCCATTTTGGGCTCAAGCCCCCCCTCCCAACAAATCAGCCATCTGGCTACACCACTAAATATAATACAAAAACTATCTGTGATGCACACATCCCAAAGCTAACATAGTCCTGTTAATAAATTCAAAATAAAACACCTTTTTTTCTACCTTTGTTGTCTGGACATTTTGTTTTTCCCTTTATCTCGATCCCAGTTTTCTGCTTTGTTGTCTGTTTTCTGCTAATTGTCCATTTTCTTTTCTCCTCTCTTCTTTCATTCCTTTTCCTCACTACACCTGTCTCTAACATATTGATTTTTCTCTTTCAGCTATTTCCTTCCTTTTTTTCTGCCTCTGTCCACTCAAATTTACTCTCCTTTTTTAATTTTCAGCTACTATCAATTTTCCATCTCTTCTCGCTCCGCTCTCCCATTTCCCATCTCACTTCCTCCCCAGCCTTCTATCTCCATACATCTACTCCCCATTACCACATTTCTACCTGTATACTCACTATTCTTCTCTAACTCCCCCCCCCCCCCCACACACACACACTTTTGACTTCTCCCGCATGGTTCCACCATTCCAGAATCTCCTCTCCCTCTCTCCATTCTTCTAGCCCACCCCAGTCTCATTGCCTGATATCGCCCTGTCCCTTTCTCTCCACCTTTCTCTTCCTGTCCCAACTCTATTCCCTTCTGCCTCCATGGGTCCATGTCTCCTACTCTCTTTCCTACTACTAACTACTACTAACTAGCATTTCTAAAGCGCTACTAGGGTTACGCAGCGCTGTACAATTTAAACATAGAAGGACGGTCCCTGCTCAAAGAGCTTACAGTCTAAAAGACAAGAGAACAATCTAAAGACAAGTGAACAATCTAGAGGACGAGTGAGCAGTTAATCTAATAGAGGGGATAGATTGGGGCATTCTGTCTATCTAGAGCGGTTAGGCGCCGAAGGCAGCATAGAAGAGGTGAGTTTTAAGCAGAGATTTGAAGATGGGTAGGGAGGGGGCATGGCGTATGGGTAAAGGAAGATTGTTCCAGGCATAGGGTGAAGCAAGGCAGAATGAGCGGAGCCTGGAGTTGGCAGTGGTGGAGAAGGGTACTGAGAGAAGGGCTTTGTCCTGTGAGCGGAGGTTACGGGCGGGAACATAGGGGGAGATGAGGGTGGAGAGGTAGTGAGGAGCCGCAGACTGAGTGCACTTGTAGGTGAGAAGGAGGAGCTTGAATTGTATGCGATATCTGATTGGAAGCCAATGAAGTGATTTGAGGAGAGGGGTGATATGAGTATATCGGTTTTGGCGGAATATAAGACGTGCAGCAGCGTACTGAACTGATTGAAGGGGGAATAGATGGCTGAGTGGGAGGCCGGTGAGGAGTAAGTTGCAGTAATCAAGGCGAGAGGTAATGAGAGCGTGGACGAGAGTTCTGGTGGTGTGCTCAGAGAGGAAAGGGCGAATTTTGCTGATGTTGAAGAGGAAGAAGCGACAGGTCTTGGCAGTCTGTTGGATATGCGCAGAGAAGGAGAGGGAGGAGTCGAAGATGACTCCGAGGTTGCGGGCAGATGGGACGGGGAGGATGAGGGTGTTATCAACAGAGATAGAGAGTGGAGGAAGAGGAGAAGTGGGTTTGGGAGGAAAGACGAGGAGCTCGGTCTTGGACATGTTCAGCTTCAGGTGGCGGTTGGACATCCATGCCGCGATGTCGGATAAACAGGCCGATACCTTGGCCTGGGTCACCGCGGTGATGTCAGGTGTGGAGAGGTATAGCTGAGTGTCATCAGCATAAAGATGATACTGGAAACCATGAGACGAGATCAGCGAGCCCAGGGAAGAGGTGTAGATTGAGAAGAGAAGGGGTCCAAGGACAGATCCCTGGGGAACTCCAACAGATAGTGGGATGGGAGTGGAGGAAGATCCATGGGAGTGTACCCTGAAGGTGCGGTGGGAGAGATAAGAGGAGAACCAGGAGAGGACAGGGCCTTGGAATCCAAAAGAGGATAGCGTGGCAAGAAGTAAATCATGGTTGACAGTGTCAAACGCGGCGGAAAGATCGAGGAGGATGAGGATGGAGTAATGACCTCTGGATTTGGCCAGGAGCAGGTCATTGCAAACTTTAGAGAGTGCTGTTTCTGTTGAGTGCAGAGGGCGAAAACCGGATTGAAGTGGATCGAGGATGTCATGAGAGGAGAGAAAGTCAAGGCAGCGGCTGTGAACGGCGCGCTCAAGTAATTTGGAAAGGAAGGGTAAAAGAGAGATGGGGCGGTAGTTAGAGGGGCAGGTAGGGTCAAGTGAAGGTTTTTTTAGGAGAGGTGTGACAACAGCGTGTTTGAAGGTGTCAGGGACAGTTGCCGTGGAGAGAGAGAGGTTGAGGATGCGACAGATGGCGGGGGTGACAGTATGGGAGATAGTGTTGAGTAGGTTGGTGGGGATGGGATCAGAGGAACAGGTGGTGCATTTCGAGGAGGAAAGAAGGCGGGAAGTTTCATCCTCGGTGATCTCAGGAAAGGAGGAGAAGGAGACCTGGGTAGGTTGGTTGAGGGAGAGGGTTAAAGGGTGAAGGGGAGGTGGAGGTTTGGTCGTGAACTCAAGGTTGATCTTTTGCACTTTGTCGCGGAAGTAGTTGGCCAGTGATTGAGGAGAGAGAGAAGGGGGAGTAGGAGCGGGGGGCACTTTTAGGAGGGAGTTAAGGGTGGTGAAGAGACGACGAGGGTTGGAGCTGAGAGAATTGGTCAATTGGGTGTAGTAGTCCTGTTTTGCACGGAATAGGGAGGAGTGGAGGGAGGATAGCATGAATTTGTAGTGGAGGAAGTCTGAAAGGGTACGAGATTTCCTCCAGAGGCGCTCAGCGGATCGGGTGCAGGAGCGAAGGTAACGGATGCAAGGAGTCAGCCAGGGCTGACTAAACATTAAACATTAAACACTAAACATTAGTGTGTGCTAAATGCTAAAGACACCCATAGGAATATATGAGTGTCTCTAGTCTTTAGCGTGTGCTAATTTTAGGTTTAATTAAACTCTGGAATTCGTTGCCAGAGAATGTGGTAAAAGCAGTTAGCTTAGCGGGGGTTTAAAAAAGGTTTGGATAGCTTCCTAAAAGAAGAGTCCAGAAGTCATTATTAAAATGGACTTGGGAAAATCCACTGCTTATTTCTGGGATAAGCAGAATAAAATGTATTGTACTGTTTTGAGATCTTGCCAGGTACTTGTGAGCTGGATTGGCCACTGTTGGAAAAAGGATACTGGGCTTGATGGACCTTCAGTCTGTCCCAGTATGGCAACACTTATGTACTTACATAGGCAAGCGCTAAAAAGGCTTGCATGTCTTGGTAAACAGGCCCCCAAGTTTTTAAACTCTGCTGCAATATCCTATAGCTCTTAATATTACAAATAGAAGGTGGAAGAATATTCTACAGCTCTTGGTATTTTGTTAATGTGGGCAAGGGAGTGGGAATGGGGAGAGGGTGGCTCTGGCATTGATATCCCAGAAATATTGTGGAACAGTTGAGTACATCTTCAAAGGCATTACTCAGGTGGCTATTTCTCCCCACATACCAGGAATGCCCCCTTTTTATCCCCAAAGTTTACCATAGACGTTTTGCCGCTATCACACATTAAGCACATACATTTACTTACAGCATAGTAGATCCAGAGGTATAGCTACGTGGGGCCATGGGGGCATAGGCCCCCCCACCGACCCCCCCCCCTCCCCTGCTGCCATCGCCATCGGGTACCTTTGCTGGCGGGGGTCCCCAACCCCCGCCAGCCAAAGTCCTCTTCTCTGGCGCAGCCCCATTGCTGATCTGCAAGGGCAGCCTTCTGTTTCTGTGAGTCTGACGTCCTGCACAACGTCAGACTCACAGAAACAGAAGCCTGCCCTTGCAGATCAGCAATGCAGCCACGCCGGAGAAGAGGACTTTGGCTGGCGGGGGGGTTGGGGACCCCTGCCAGCAAAGGTACCTGACGGCGGCAGCGGGGGAGGGTTGGCGGCAGCTGGAAGAGGGGGGTCGAAAGGGTTGGCGCCGGGGGGGGGTCAAAGGTGATGGTGGCGGTGGGAGGAGTCAAAAATGGCGGGGGGGTTGGCGGCGCTGGGGGGGGCTAAAATGTGCCCCCTCACCTCGGCCTCTGGACCCCCCACCCGCCGACGTCTGGCTATGCCCCTCCCCCCACAACCTAATTCCACTCCAAGCCTGTCTTTTCACTGCAAGTTAGAGTACACGCATTGTTGAGCTGCATACATACTTTTATTTTGGGAATAGGCCTGGGGGTTTTCAGGCAACCTATTACCCCATAAACGGCCTTTGAAAATTGTCCTTGGAATTAGGTACAAAGGAAAAAAAAATCCACATTGGGTTTTTTGATTCGAGTGTGTCGCACATATTGAACCAGCCAAAAAAAAAAAAAAACTTAGGGGGCCCTTTTACTAAGGTGAGCTGAAAATGACCTGCGGTAGTGTAGACGCGTATCTTGGGTCACCTGTAAAAAATGCCTTTTTTATATTTTTGCAGAAAATGGACATGCAGCAAAATGAAAATTGCCATGTGTCCATTTTGAGTCTGAGTCCTTACTGCCAGCCATTGACCTAGCGGTAAGGTCTCACGTGGTTACCGGGTGGTAATGACCTACACGTGTAAAATGCCGATTATCGCCCAATTACCACCCGTGTGCCAGAAAATATAAATATTTTCCGGAGCGCGTAGTTGGGACGCACATCAAAAATTAAATTACTGCAAAGGCCACGCGGTAGCCGAGTGGTAACTCAAAATTGATGCGTGTTGGGCGTCCATAGGCGCCTTTGCAGCTTAGCAAACGGGCCCTTAAGGGTCTTGTTTACTAAGATGCAGTAGCTTTTTTTAGTGTGTGCTAAAAAATAGCATGCACTAACCGTGTAGATGCTCATAGGAATATTATGACAGTAATATATAGGCATATATCCAAACTTAAGATGTGAAGGGAGTGCGTAATCAATCACTTACAATATACTCAACTTCACCTCAATTATCACTAAACACACTGAGGCGCTTTTATAGCATCACCAGATTAGCGTACCGACCTCTACAATGGCTAAAGATTATTATGAGCCAAGCATTTTGAAAGAGGCGGTATCGCAATCCTCATAGATGCCAATTTTTAAATTTTTGCTTATTTTTTTCAATATAACATTTACTTATATCATTTGTCCCAATTTCATCATTTTTATCTTTAAATTCCAAAGTAATACTTAGCTTTTCAGCCACATTCAATTGTATGTGATGGAGACTCGGTATCACCAACATAGATCCATGTTCAAAATGCTTGGCTCATAATAATCTTTAGCCATTGTAGAGGTCGGTACGCTAATCTGGTGATACTATAAAAGCGCCTCAGTGTGTTTAGTGATAATTGAGGTGAAGTTGAGTATATTGTAAGTCATAGGAATATTATGGGCATCTACCCGGTTAGTGCACGCTAAAAACGCTAACATGTCTCTAGCGCGGCTTATTAAACAGGGCCCTTAATTGTTATCCAAAGTAGAAATAATAACAAGAACAGAACTTCCCAGGGGCTTGGATTTTATTTGCTTCTCAAGCAGATATCTGTAATCTGGGGAGTCGAGCTGGAAGATTTCAGTAATTTGTTTTCAGAAAAACTTGAGTCAGCTCTGCATTTGGTGACTCAGCAAAGAACATGTAGCTCTTTCACCATCCTAAAAAGAAAAAGTGACTCAGTGTGGTACTGAAGTTAATTAAGAACAGTAATTAGTTAAAGGCACTGCTAAGCTCCAGCACACAAGATACAAAGAAAGAATAATTTGGGATGAAATGAAGATAAAGCATTGGTTCTCTTCAGGGTTTTCAGTAGAAAAAGATGTCAGCAAGCAAGTGCCGTGATCAGCGCTAACCCTGGATTTTCAATGCCAGGCTGTAACTCGTGCGAGGGCGGCACACAGGGAGGGAAGGCCCGAAGGGAGGCGACCTGCAGACTTCCACTGCTGCGCTTCTTTCACACAGACCGAGGTCGAGGTGAGGCACTATGATTTGAATTCAGGGGGGCCCGGCCCGGTGATGGGTGGAGGGGGGTCGACAACAACCTCGGGGGGGGGGGGGGGGGGTGCGGTGGCGGCGGGGCCCCGGTGGCGGCCTTGCTCCAGGCCCGGCCCAGTCTCTCGGCAGCTCTGGCTGGCTGTGGTGGCTTCCCAAACAAAAAATGAAAACCTGCTCGTGGCAAACCATCTTAAACCCCCACCTCCCAATCACAGCTTGAGTCCCCAACGACAACCCGCACACCCTAACAGCATCACCTGACCCACCCTTGACCCCTTCCCATCCCCCCCCCCCCCCCCCCCCCCCCCACCTGACACCAGTATTTAGGCAACCTCTCACACCAAAGAGACTGTTGATTTCTCCAGCACTTATTGTAACTGGCATGATGCAGAAGATAAATAGCAGTGTTTTAGACTAGTTGCAAGTGACATTGGAGGGTTTGACTGGTCCTGTTTAACAAAGAGTTGTACTAGTCCAGGTCTGCTTATGACAAAAGCTTGTAAAAGTATGAGGTGCATCACTAGAAAGCAGAGAATGGATAGACTGACTGTAACAGGGAAAACGCAAGGTTTGAACACAGGCAATGTGCAGCTCAAAGGATAACCGAGTCAAAGATCACACCAAGTGTCTAACTGCAAAACCAATGGGTTTACATAAGTACATAAGTATTGCCATACTGGGAAAGACCAAAGGTCCATCAAGCCCAGCATTCTGTTTCCAACAGTGGCCAATCCAGGTCACACATACCTGGCAAGATCCCAAAAAAGTACAAAACATTTTATACTGCTTATCCCAGAAATAGTGGATTTTCCCCAAGTCCATTTAATAACGGTCTATGGACTTTTCCTTTAGGAAGCCGTCCAAACCTTTTTTAAACTCTGCTAAGCTAACCACCTTTACCATATTCTCTGGAAATGAATTCCAGAGTTTAATTACACATTGAGTGAAGAAACATTTTCTCCGATTCGTTTTAAATTTATTACATTGTAGCTTCATTGCATGCCCCCTAGTCCTAGTATTTTTGAAAAGCGTAAACAGACTCTTCACATCTACCCGTTCAACTCCAATCATTATTTTATAGACCTCTATCATATCTCTCCTCAGCTGCCTTTTCTCCAAGCTGAAGAGCCCTAGCCACTTTAGCCTTTCCTCATAGGGAAGTCATCCCATCCCCTTTATCATTTTCATCGCCCTTCTCTGCACCTTTTCTAATTCCACTATATCTTTTTTGAGATGCGGCGACCAGAATTGAACACAATATTCGAGGTGCGGTCGCACCATGGAGCCATACAAAGGCATTATAACATCCTCTGTTAAGAGTCTCATCTGACCCTACAAGTTTGTCCACTTTCAGATTTTCAAGCTTTTTATAAATGCTTTCTTCGTAAATGGCGTAATATCCACTCCATTCCCAGATATTCCCTTAGCAGCAGATTGCGATCCTTCGCCAGGATTTTTGTCCAAGAACACCGAAGAGAAATATTTGATTAGCATGTTCTATCCTCATTACTCTCGATATAGCTGTTGTCAGCATCTTTTCTTCATACAATTCCATTCCTACCTTTTCTCCTCTCCCCAATATATCTGAAAATGGTCTTGTCACCTCTTTTCATCTTGAGCCATTATTTTTTTTCCCTCCTGTGCTTTCACTAGTCATATTTCCCTCTTTGCTTCTTTGAGTTTAATCTGGTAATCTTTTCCATGATCCTCTCATTGCATTCTTCTGTATTTCTTGAAAGAAGCTTCTTTAGCCCTTATGTTTTTTCAGTCACTTGTTTGGAGAACCATATAGGCTTCCCGTTTCTCGTTTTTGTTTACTTTTCTTGTATAAAAATCAGTTGCCACATGTATAGCTGTTTTCAGCTTGTACCACTGTGCTTCCACTTCTGCAATGCCTACCCCTGTCATTGGTTCCTTCTTTAGGTATTCCCCCCCTGTTTTACCAAAATCAGTACACCCGAAATCTAGTCATTTGAGTTTTGTGCATCCGCACTCCGCTTTTGCTCTTATATCAAATCACATCATGTGATGATCACTATTACCTATGTTGGCACCCATACAAACACTGGAAACATTTCCTCCATTTGGGAGCACTGGATCCAGCGTTGACGCTTCCCTCATGGGCTCCATCACCATTTGTCTGAGTAAGGCACTTTGACAGACATCCACGATTTCGCTAATTCTTTCCGATTTTACTGATGGGACATTCCAATCCGTGTCAGGCAAGTTGAAATCTCCCAATAATAGTGCTTCCCCTTTCATACCAAGCTTATTAATATTTTCTATCAGATCCTCGTCTAACTTCTCCATTTGTGCTGGAGGTCTGTAGATAACACCCATGTGGATACAGGTTCCATCTTCTCTTTCCGGGATGATCCATATAGCCCTTTCCCCAGGTTCCCCGTATTTCAGCTGCTCTAATATTGTTTTTCACATACAGCGTCACTCCTCTACCTCTTTGGCCCTCCCTATCCTTCCTAAAAAGATATATTCTGGTATGGACACATCCCATTCATGGGAATCACTGAACCATGTCTCTGTAATAGCAAAACTATCACAGTTTTCCTCAATCAGGTCTTGCAAATCTTGAACCTTTTAACTTATACAAGCATATGTGCTCATTGATTTCCATATGCTGTATGAGTTTGGATGGTTTTCTATATTTACATAACCTTTTACTCTGCCATCATGTTTTTTTCTGGGGGTGACTGAGTTCCCTTGTTTAATTTTGTCGCCCCAATCCTCTAGTTTAAATGTCTAGAAACATGCTGTCTGAATTTGTCCTCAAGTATCCTTTTCCCTTGTCACAGAAAGATGTAACTCCTCATTACAGTACAGCCTGCTATTTTCCACATACTGTCCATCCTCCTATGTATTTAAAACCTTCCTCTTTACACCAAGCTTCGAACCACTTATTGAATTCCTCTGTTTTAAGTAGTATTTCATCTCCCTTCCCACATGTAGGAATTGCTTCACAAAAAGCTGAGGTCCAAACCAAAGACTGGAGTCCCTCCTCCCCAAGCTTCTGGAACACTCTCTGTGCTCTATACTTGCTATTATTGGCCAGGTCGTTTGTCCTCAGATGGATTACAACATCAGTATTAGAATCCTTACTCTCCCTCTTGGATCACATTCGGTATTTGGTTGGTGCCTCTGGTTGCTGAAGATCCTGGAAGGAATGCCTCTGATAATGGTGTCTTCTAGTATTAAGAATTTTCTGGTTTGCAGCGATTTGCTCCTGGTTTGCACCATCATTGTTTCTGGTTTGTAAATCTGTCAGTCTCTTGGATTGTGTTAACTCCTTGCTTCTGGTTCCACATCAGTGCTTCTTATCTGAGTATCATAATGCTCCAATGCAGCTTATATAAGGGTAAAGGTTGGGAGGGTGAATGCCTCTGTGTCGCAGGATGTAGTCTACCTGAGCCTACCGTGTCCCATCTATTCCTCTGCTGCTTTATTCTCTGTGGTAAATTGGGTGGTAATTGGGTAATCCTGGATGCTTCCTTAATTGTTGCCAATTCCTTCTTGAGGTTGTTGATTTCATCTTTCATAGTTGATATTTGGAGACAGATGGGGCAAGCTCCAAGATTGCAGATGGTTTGCCTTAGGACTAAATCACTACATGTATTGCATTGAATGAATGAATGTAATGTTGATGTGCTTCACAAGTGTGAAAAGGTGAACTGTGTTAAGGGATATGAAAGTAGGATTGACTAATATAGGGTTTATTGAAGATACTTGGCTCTTGAGATACTTATCTCTTGTTTGTCCTGTTTGTCTGTCATAATTAGATTGTAAGCTCTGTCAAGCAGGGACTGTCTCTTCATGTTCAAGTGTACAGCGCTGCGTTCGTCTAGTAGCGCTATAGAAATGATAAGTAGTAGTATTAGTAGAGTTGCCTATATAGGGAGAGTTCACCCAGGGGTGGGTATGGAGGAACTATAAACTACAAATCCTAAAAAGAGAACAGTTCCTCCCAAATCAGGATGAAGACAGATTAGAAACTTTTCAGAGGCCAGAACCTCTGCAAGTAAAAAGAAAGGGAGGGATTTTTCTTTGTTTTTGTTTATAGGATAGGAGGAGGTAAAGTCAGCAGATTATCAAGGAGATATTAAGAGAAGGACACACTACTACAACTTCACATTTCTAGAGCGCTACTTGGGTTACGCAGCGCTGTACAAATTAATAACTAAGGTCGGTCCCTGCTCAGAAGAGCTTACAATCTAAAGGACGAAATGTCAAGTTGGGGTAGTATAGATTTCCTGAGTAGAGGTGTTGTGATTAGGTGCCGAAAGCGACATTGAAGGGTGGGCTTTGAGCAATGATTTGAAGATGGGTAGGGAGGGGGCCTGGCGTATGGGCTCAGGGAGTTTGTTCCAAGCATGGGGTGAGGCGAGGCAGAAAGGGCGGAGCCTAGAGTTGGCGGTGGTGGAGAAGGGTACTGAAAGGAGGGAATTGTCTTGAGAGCGGAGGATACGGGCAGGGACGTAAGGGGAGATGAGGGTAGAGAGGTAAGAAGGGGCTGCAGATCGAGTGCATTTGTAGGACAGTAGGAGAAGCTTGAACTGTATGCGGTATCTGATCGGAAGCCAGTGAAGTGACTTGAGGAGAGGGGTGATATGAGTATATTGGTCAAGGCGGAAGATAAGACGTGTGGCAGAGTTCTGGATGGACTGAAGGGGGGATAGGTGGCTAAGTGGGAGGCCGGTGAGGAGTAGGTTGCAGTAGTCAAGGCGAGAGGTAATGAGAGAGTGGATGAGAGTTCGGGTGGTGTGCTCAGAGAGGAAGGGGCAAATTTTGCTAATGTTGTAGAGGAAGAAGCGACAGGTCTTGCTATCTGCTGGATATGCGCAGAAAAGGAGAGGGAGGAGTCGAAGATGACACCGAGGTTGCGGGCAGATGAGACGGGGATGATGAGGGTGTTATCAACTGAGATAGAGAGTGGAGGGAGAGGAGAAGTGGGTTTGGGTGGGAAAACAATAAGTTCAGTCTTGGCCATGTTCAGTTTCAGGTGGCGGTTGGACATCCAGGCAGCAATGTCGGATAAGCAGGCCGATACTTTGGCCTGGGTTTCCGCGGTGATGTCTGGTGTGGAGAGATACAGCTCGGTGTCGTCAGCATAAAGATGATAGTGGAAACCATGAGATGAGATCAGGGAGCCTAAGGAAGAGGTGTAGATTGAAAAAAGGAGGGGCCCAAGGACAGATCCCTGAGGAACTCCAACAGAGAGCGGGATAGGGGAGGAGGACGAACCATGAGAGTGTACTCTGAAGGTACGATGGGAGATATAAGACGAGAACCAGGAGAGGACAGAGCCCTGGAACCCAAAGGAGGACAGTGTGTCAAGAAGTAGGTTGTGATTGACAGCGTCAAAAGCGGCGGATAGGTCGAGGAGGATGAGGATGGAGTAGTGACCTTTGGATTTGGCGAGGAACAGGTCATTGCAGACTTTAGATAGTGCCGTTTCTGTCAAGTGTAGGGGGCGAAAGCCGGATTGAAGTGGATCGAGGATGGCATGAGAGGAGAGAAAATCAATGCAGCGGCTGTGAACGGCGTCTTCAAGTATCTTGGAGAGGAAGGGTAGGAGGGAAATGGGGCGGTAGTTGGAGGTAGGGTAGGGTTAATAGATGTTTTTTTGAGGAATGGTGTGACCACAGCATGCTTGAAGGTGTCCGGGACAGTTTCAGTGGAGAGAGGTTGAGGATATGACAGATGGTGGGGGTGATAGTAGGCGCGATGGTGCTAAGTAGGTTGGTGGGGATGGGGTCTGAGGAACAGGTGGTGGATTTCGAGGAGGAGAGGAGATGGGCAGTTTCCTCTTTGGTGATATCAGGAAAAGAGGAGAAGGAGGTCTGGGTTGGTTGGTTGAGAGAGTGGGTTATAGGATGAAGAGGAGGAGAAGGTTTGGTGGTGAATTCGAGGTTGATCTTCTGGACCTTGTCACACACAGGTAAGAGCAGATTAGAATCGCTGAATCAAACCAAACTATAATCTGAAAATTCAATGCTTAGGTCTCTGGCAGCACTCCAAAGCAAAACTGTTCTCTTTTTAGGATTTGTCTCTACAGAACTGCCCCGTCCTTTAAGGGCACACAGAGGGGCATTTTCGATATGACGTCTAAATCCGACTTTGGACATTTTGCAAAAATCATCCAAAATCTGAATAGCAAAGAAGGTCATTTTCAAAAAAGAAAAAGGTTTAACTTTTTTCTAAAAAGGTTTTGTGCTTTGGACATTTTGTTTTTTGGTCCATTTTCGAAAAAAAAAAAATATCCAAGTGAAAAACGTAGAAAATCAAGCCATTGGGATGTAGGAGGGGCCAGCATTTTTAGTAGACCGGTCCCCCAGACATCCCAGAAGATAAATGGGGCACCCTAGGGGGCACTACAGTGGACTTCAAAAACATGCTCCCAGGTACACATCTCACCTTAGCTCTCTTATCTGGTCTGCTGAGCCCCCCCAAAACCACCTGCCCACTACAATAGCCCTTATGGGTGAAGGGAGCACCTATATAGAGATACAGTGGGTTTCTGGTGAGTTTTGGAGGGCTCACAGTTTTCCCCACAAATGTGACAGGTAGAGGGAGATAGAGACCAGAGTCCCCCACTCCATTACACTACTCCAGGGATCTGCATGCTGCTCTAATAGATCTGGCTTGAACATCAGAGGCCATCATAGAGGCTGGTAAGTCATATTTTTATTCACATTTTTGAGGGGTGGGAGGGGATCAGTGACCATGGGGGGATATTAGGGGGTCACCTCTGGTTCCCTCTGGTGGTCATCTGGTCATTTAGGGCATATTTTTTTGCCTTATTCGTTCTCATAACAGGTCTAGCTCAAAATGTCTTGGTTTTAGTCCTGGACAATTTTGTTTTGTTCCATTATGGCTGAAAAACATCCAAGTAATGGACTCTTTCCCCTGCCATGGGCTGGGAATCCTGCCTATTCAACATCTTTAACCTCAGCTAGGAATAGAGTTGCTAACTTTTTCACAGAGAAAAACTTTGACACCTGCCCCATTTCATGTCCCTCCCTTGCCCCTCCCATGCCCCAATCTATGCGCCACCCCGTCTCTTGTCATACCTATTGTTGTAGCTTACTAGATTGTAAGCTCTTTGAGCAGGGACTGTCTTTCTTCTATGTTTGTGCAGTGCTGCGTATGCCTTGTAGCGCTATAGAAATGCTAAATAGTAGTAGTAGTAGTAGTAGCTTCCCCCCCCCCCCCCCACCCTTCTACAATCAACTGTCCCAGTATCTTTTCTGCATTTTTCTTTTCCTGTCTTTGCTTGATTTCCTGTTCATTTGAAATTTCTCTCTCCATCTCTCCTCGGTATCTCTTATCATCCTTCCAGCATCTCCTCTGTCTCTATTCACCCCCCCCCCCCGCAAAAAAAACCCATCTGCCCTCTGTGTCCCTATCTTCCCCCATTTCAGCATCTGCCCTCTTTGTCTCTATCTTCCCCCATGTTTAGCATCTGCCCTCTTTGTCTCTATCTTCCCCCATGTTCAGCATCTGCCCTCTAAGAGTTCCTATACTCCCCCTGTTTCCAGCATTTTCCCCATGTTCCTATTCCTCCCTTTTCTAATACTGCCCTTCTATGTCCCTATCCCTATACTACCTCCATGCCCAACATCTCTTTTCTGTGTCCTTGTCCCTTCCCTCTCTTCCCTCCCCCATAACCCACCCTGGGGCCAGTATCTCTCCCTGTCTCTCCCCTGCCTCCCCCCTCTCATGGTCTGCTGGCATCTCTCCCTCCCTGGGTCCTTTGTCTCTCCCCCTCTCCACCCCCCCCAACTAGTCTTTCTATTTGCACCCCTCCTGTCCTCCACCCCTGGGTCTAGCATCTCTCTCCCCTCTCTGGGCAGATTCAGCATTTCAGTCTCGCCCACCCCCTCCCGGTACCACCTTTCTCTGATGGATCCAGCATCTCTCCCTCCCCTTGATGAGTTTAGCATGCCTCGAGTCCCTTCCTCTCCCGGTCCAGACAGCATCTCTCTTGCTGCCTCTCCCCCCACCACAGATCCTACCTTCCAGCATCTCTCCCTCTCCCCATGCATATCCCAGGGCCTGAAAGTGCCTTTGATGAGCAGTGACACAGCTGCAGCGATTCAAGCAAGCAGCATCTGTCTGCACTCAGGGCCTTCCCTCGGCCGTTGCCCACCTCATATGATGCAACTTCCTGTTGCCGCATGGGTGGGATGCAGCTAAGGGAAGGCCCCTAATGCAGGCAGAGGTTGCTTGCTTGAATCACTACGGCTGTGTCACTTATCAGCAAAGCTCTCTCAGGACCTTGGAGGTGCATGGGGAGAGGGAGAGATATTGGATGGATGCAGAAGCGGAGCCAGGTTGACGGCATGGGGGGAGCGAGAGGGGCGCAAAAGCGGACTTCCGCCGGTGCCAGAGCACATTTTCAATGCAACACATTGAAAAAAAAAATAGGTGCCAGCAGAACTCCGTTTGGGGGAGCGGCCGCTCCCCTGGCACCCCCCTGGGTACGCCACTGGATGGATGGGGGGTGGGGGGAAGACAGAGGCAATGGGGAGAGACCAGGAGAGGAAATGTGACAAAAAACAGCTTTTCTACTGCCAGTTTTGAGGGTCTGCTGGCAGCCGGCCTAGCCATTGAAATATCAAAGGAACCATGTAAAAAGGAACTTTATGGTGTCATATGAGATGGAGGGAGAATTCTTAATCAAGCCTGGGGAAGGCCAGGGAGAAATAAGCCACAATGCTTATAACAGCACCCTGAGCTGTACAAGTGATGAGTCCTTTCATCCTCATGCTGGCACTGGCAGACGCTTCTAGACCACGGTTCACAAATAGTTCTATTTTTATCTCCACTGTGTTCCTGAGAGGAATAATGATGTGTTGCAGTACAGATAGCTGTGTTTAGTCTGTCTCATGCTCTGTGGCACATTTTCTCAGCTATCAGTTCAGACATATTGCTAACAGAAGAACTGCTCTGCAGATTTTCATTCATGCATGAAGGCAAAGGGCAGCAAAGAGTGAAAATTTCCCTAATTCTGGGAAAGCGAAACAAGGACAGTGCCTCTGTCATCACCCTAAGAGGAATCCCTCAGAACAGCTATTCATTTACTCAGTTACAGAGTATTTATTATTCTTCCAATCTTTTTTCTGCACAACAGCATGATTTACTGCAGAAAAGATAAAAACGAATCTGCCAACGTCACGATCTGGTTGACTGACAGATCCCCGGTATCATGATTGGCTGTAAGAGCAGCTCATCACACAGCAGTTCTGAAGTGGCAGACGTACGATGGGTAACGTGCATTAAAACTAGGAGGAGATCAATGGAATATATCTTTGTGTAGAGGGAAAGGATTTGGGGTTTAGTTCATGCCTTTTTTTTTAAACAATAGCTCACCTTGCTGACCTGAACATGTATACCCTGGAGGAAAGGAGAAACAGGGGTGATATGATACAGGCGTTCAAATATTTGAAAGGTATTAATCCGCAAACGAACCTTTTCCAGAGACGGGAAGGTGGTAGAACTAGAGGACATGAAATGAGATTGAAGGGGGGCAGACTCAAGAAAAATGTCAGGAAGTATTTTTTCACGGAGAGAGTGGTGGATACTTGGAATGCCCTCCCTTGGGAGGTGGTGGTGGAGGTGAAAACGGTAACAGAATTCAAAAATGCGTGGGATAAACATAAAGGAATCCTGTTCAGAAGGAAGGGATCCTCAGAAGCTTAGCAGAGATTGGGTGGCAGAGCCGGTGGTGGGAGGCTGGGCTAGTGCTGGCCAGACTTCTACGGTCTGTGCCCTGAAAATGGCAGATGCAAATCAAGGTCAGGTATACACATAAAGTAGCACATATGAGTTTATCTTGTTGGGCAGACTGGATGGACCATACAGGTCTTTCTCTGCCGTCATCTACTACGTTACTATCCAGCTTATTTTCGAAGGAGATCGCCAGCCATCTTCAGACACAAATCGGGAGATGGCCAGCGATCTCCTAAAGCCGGCCAAATCGGTATAATCGAAAGCCGATTTTGGCCGGCGCCAACTGCTTTCCATCGCGGAGCCGTCCAAACTTCAAGGGGGCGTTTCAGTAGGGTAGCGAAGGTGGGACGGGGGCGTGCTGTGAGATGGCCGGCTTCACCCAATAATGAAAAAAAGAAAGCTGGCCTTGACAAGCATTTCGCCGGCTTCACTTGGTCCCTTTTTTTTTCATGACCAAGCTTCAAAAAGGTGCCCCAACTGACCACTGGAGGGAATCGGGGATGACCTCCCCTTACTCCCCCAGTGGTCACCAACCCCCTCCCACCCCCCCAAAAATTTTGTTTTAAATATTTTTTTGCCAGCCTCAAATGTCATACCCAGTTCCCTGACAGCAGTATCCAAGTCCCTGGAGCAGTATTTAGTAGGTGCAGTGCACTTCAGGAACGTGGACCCAAGCCCATCCCCACTATCTGTTACACTTGTAGTGGTAAATGTTAAGCCCTCCAAAACCCCCCAAAACCCACTGTACCCACATGTAGGTGCCCCCTTCACCCATAAGGTCTATAGTAATGGTGTACACTTGTGGGGAGTGGGTTTGGGGGGGGGCTCAGTACCCAAGGTAAGGGAGCTATGCACCTGGGAGCAATTTGTGAAGTCCACTACAGTGCCCCCTAGGGTGCCCGGTTGGTGTCCTGGCATGTGAGGGGGACCAGTGCACTACAAATGCTGGCTCCTCCCACGACCAAAAGCTTTGGATTTGGCCGGGTTTGAGATCGCTGGCCTCGGTTTCCATTATCGGCGAAAACCGATGCCGGCCATCTCTGACATTTGGCCGGCCCCAACCGTATTAGTGAAATGAAAGATGGCCTGCCATCGTTTTCGATAATACGGCTCGGGACTGCTCTTTGTGGCGCCGGCCTAACAGGTGGCTGGCCATCTATTTGGCCGGCACAGTTCGATTATGCCCCTTCACGTTAAATCAAGTTACATTCAAGTACAGTAGATATTTCCTTTTCCCTGGAGGGCTTAAAATTGGGCAGGGCAATCCTATAACTTGGCACCAACACTTACGTACATGCCACTCAGCGCGTTAGAGGCACCACAAATGACAGATACGTGCCAAAGTGCACCAGGTGCCATTCTGTATAAAGGTCACACCCAAGGGCTATAAAACATAGGTGCAAGGTGGAGGGGGGTACATATGGGTAGAATATGGGAGGGCTATGGGCATGTTGTAACTTATAGAGTACTATAAGGCAGGGGGGCAAAACTTCCCAGGCCTGGCTCCAAGGGGGGGGGGAGGGGAGACCTGGTGCCAGCAAGCTTCTTCCTGCCTGCCTGCTTCCAGGTCTGCCTTTCTCCTGCTCCTGTGTGCCAGGCCCTGGATGATTGTATTAATGTGACAACCTGGGTCACCCGGGTTATCACGTTAATGGGAAAGGGAATGGGACTTGATATACCGCCTTTCTGTGGTTTTTGCAACTACATTCAAAGTGGTTTACATTGTATATACAGGTACAAGGAGCTGCAGTGGGAATCCAACCCAGATCCTCAGGATCAAAGTCCACTGCAATAACCACTAGGCTACTTCCAGCCCAATCATCCGGATCCTGGCACACAGGAACAGGAGACAGACTGAGGGAGGAGCAATCAGACATAGGAATGTAAAGGGGTGGCGCAGCACGGTGGCCCAGTTGGGGTGGGGGGCGGTCGGACGGGCCCAGCTGGGTCTCTCGGGGGCCCTGCTATAAGCTACATACTTTGCATGGCACACTTAGGTATGCCCATGTACATCTACCATAGAAACATAATGGTCACACCTAAATTTTGGTGCTTATCAATTCCAGTTTACACTACCATTCTATAATGGAATCTTGGCACAGAGATAAAGATATGGAATTTGGAGCTCTGCATGCAGAATTAACACGCCTCACTGGAAATGCCAAGTTATACAATTACCCCCTAACTTTGTACCAGAGACAAGAGAAGGTTAAGTGACTTGTCCAAGGTCACAAGGAGTGGTAGTGGGATGTGAAACCTGGCCTCCCTGGTTCTCAGACCACTTCATTAACCATTAGGCCTCTAGCCTACAAGGACTAGAAGGAAGGGTTGGTGATCCTCCAGTCCTTGAGGACTGCACATTAGTTGGCTTTTCAGGATAGCCCTAGTGAATATATATGAGACAGGGTTTTGCATATGTACTAACAATGTATGCACAACTAGCACATGCATTATTCTTTAGGGATTGCCAAGAAATGTGATTGGTATGAGGCCTTCAAAGCCTGGAAGTTTCCCACCACTAGTGTAGAGAGTCAAGGTAATCATCATCTTAGTTTAAGCATCACAACTGGCTTGATCTATTGAAAACTGACCCTTTTATAAAATATGAGGTATGATTGAGTGGTACAGTATGTCATGATGACCAGTTTTGATGATAGGTACAATGTGGAATTCTTAATTTCATGACTCTTATGGATACAGAATAGGTGACTTCAGTCTCGATGCTGGCTATATTATTTGCTAATATAATTCAGCACAGTTGAACTCCAAGCTCCCTCACGTACTACATTGGTCATTAACTCCTACGATAATGCAATTCTTACTGTTTTTCTAAAGGAAAAGAAACTCACTCCTCAATTAGTTGTATATTTATTTATTTGTTGCATTTGTATCCCACATTTTCCCACCTCTTTGCAGGCTCAATGTGGCTTACATTACATCATGATTAATGGAAATATATAACAAAATAGACATTTAGTATTGCATAAGGATCTTGGGTAACATGATAATGATAAAGCATGATAGTAGTGTAACAAGTAAATATCGTAAGGCAATTCTGGATATATGTGTAGGAGTTCACATTTGTTGATCTTTGTGGTATGCCTTGTTAAAGAGATGGGTCTTCAGAAGTCTTCATATCTTCTCTATTGTGGCCTGGCCATCTTTAACATATCATGAACCATTTTAGATAAGTTGGGATGTGCTCAGTTCTCCCTGTGTTTTACAAAAGGCTCTGTTGAATGTTGAGTCTTTTGTAAAATACGATTAAGAATGTACAGGAATGCATGTGTATTTGTGGGTATGTGCAGCAGGAACAGATATTTTGCAAATACACAGGGTGAGGCATAAAAGGTACCCCCCTAGAGATTTTTGCCATTTTATCAGCAACTGCTTTGAATTTCAATGAGAAATGTTACATACTTAATTAGTCAACATACCTACGTATTACCAGCACTAGTGCACACACCTTCTCAAAATACCCCCCAACATCTCCCACCCACACTGACAGTCTCCTCCTGGACACAAACATACACATTCACCATGCACAACACACACCATATACAACCCCCAACCAACTACACCAACCACCTGCTGACTTGTGATAGATTTCACAAGGCTCCTGCTTACAGAGTCCCTCATACAGATTAGCCTGGATCTGGCAGTGATGGATGGAGAAATCTGCCCTCGTCATTCCAAAAGTGTACACTTTCTAACATTTTGTAGTCTGGCAATTTCTTCTTACTCCTTTAGACATCCAGCTGTCACAACCACAACCAAAATCTGATGCAAATGAGACTCCAGTCACAGCTACGTGGATTTTTCTCTCATGTTTATATTCTTAACTACTTTACCCCAGTCATTTCAGGATCAGTCTTTATCTGGGGGCTGTACATCAGGGTTTGTTATGGAACCCTTCTGTCATGGGCCCTAAATTTGACCACTTGGTGTCACTGTTGTGTGATGAATGTGACTTCCTATTTCTCGTCATAATTTCTCTGGCTGTCAAAACTGTATCCAAAACGCCTCCAGCCCTAACCAATTCAGGGGCCCTTTTACTAAGCCATGTAAGTGTCTACGCGTGTGCAACACGCACAAAAATGGAGTTACCACATGGCTACTGCGTGGCTCTTGTGGTATTCATTTTTGGCGCGCATCCAAAAAATAATTTTTGTTTTCTGCCACACGTATCAGATGCCCGCCAAGTGGCATTTGGCGCATGTAGGTCATTACTGCCCGGTTACCGCGTGAGACTTTACCGTTAGGTCCATGGCTGGCGGTAAGGTCTCAGACCCAAAATGGGCGTGCAGCAATTTTGATTTTGCCGCACATCCATTGTCGGCAAAAATTTTTAAAAAGGCCTTTTTTTTTTTTAAACAAGTGCACAGACAAATGATTCTGCGCATGCCCAAAACCCGCACCTTCACTACTGCAGGCCATTTTTCAGCGCACCTTAGTAAAAGGATCCATCAGAGAGCAGGAACCAAGAATCGACATGACGCACAACACTGCCACTGAGCCGCAAAGGCTGGTATAAAGTAGACACCTTTACATCAGTTTTGTTGCATTCTAGTTAATGGTGCTTTTAGTTCTATGGCTGCCCCTAGGTACTAGGACACCCAGGCTGAGGGGGTCCCAAAAATGCCAATCAGCAGCCCTCACAAGATAATGGTGGGGTCAGTCAGGCATGCTGCTTACACTGTCAAGGTAGACTTTCAGTGACAGGGTAGCTGCGCCTAGGTGGTGTGTAGTCTGCTATGGTTAAGTCAACCCTATTTCTAGTGCCAAGTAGGTTTATTATTATTATTATTAACATTTATATAGCGCTACCAGACGCACGCAGCGCTGAACACCTGACACAGAGAGAGACAGTCCCTGCTCTATAGAGCTTACAATCTAAAAATGCAGACAGACAATTAAGGGCAAGGGAAGTACTGGGCGAGAAGGAACAAGGGGGGAGGCAATTGAATAGTGGTTAGGAGCCAAAAGAAGTGGTGAAAAGGTGGGTTTTCAGCATAGATCTGAAAACAGGTAGAGATGGAGCTAGGCGTACAGGCTCAGGAAGTCCATTCCAGGCATAAGGTGCCGCGAGGGAAAAGGAACGAAGCCTGGAATTAGCAGTGGAGGAGAAGGGGGACGACAAGAGAGATTTGTCCAGCGAGCGGAGATTACAGGGAGGAATGTAGGGAGAGATGAGAGTGGAGAGGTAGTGGGGGGGCTGCAGAATGGATGCATTTAAAGGTCAGTAAGAGAAGTTTGAACTGTACACGGAAGCGGACAGGGAGCCAGTGAAGTGACTTGAGGAGTGGGCTAATGCGGGTAAAACGATTTTGGCGGAAAATAAGTCGTGCCGCAGAATTTTGGACAGACTGGAGAGGAGAGAGATGGCTGAACGGAAGAGACCAGTGAGAAGCAAATTGCAATACAAGGTTTATGTAACGTAAGAGTTATTATTCAATCAGATATTACCCTGTGTAGTATAGGGCTGGGGATTCATATCATTTGTTAGATTTCTCTCCTGACTGCAAGCTTTCATTGATTTTTGTGTGCTAGAGGACACCTTACTAAGCTATGAAAGGGAATGTGTATTGCATGGCCTGGCAGAGGACAATCGATTTGACTGGCAGCAAGCATCCATCTTCATCTGCTCGAGATTTGGAATATTATTAGTTGGAAAACGTAAGCTGCTTGTGAGTTCTTCATATCTCTTGCTTGTTCTTTGGAGGCCCTTTATCTGAATAGTGCTAACTACCAGATGGATATTGATAGAGAATTTCAGCTTCTCAAGAGAGAAAATGTTCAGGCAAAATAGCAGCACGTATTCTAATCAAAACAGTCATTGGACAGAACTGTTTCCCTGGGCAAGGCTTATTTTTAGCACAACCATAAAGGATCCATTACACCAATAAAAATCAGTGGACAGCACTAGGCTTTGTTTTGTGGCAAGGTCTCCAGAAGAAGCAGTCTACGAAATAGGTCCCTGTCGGGACCTCAGTCGACCTTCAAGAAGGAATTGTAACGCTGCATATTTGTCGCAATGAATACAATGGACATGATTGTTTGAAGACTCGACAGTGCTGCCAACTCTATATAGAGCACAAATCAGCATCCAAAGTTAAGTTTGATAGTTTATATAGGGGCAGATCAAACATTTTTGGAGGTTTTTAGAACCTATGATTACATTCTGACCGAGCACAATGTTAAGTGGCTACATTTGAACTAGAGCCTCAGTATCATTGACAATGGTCTTTATGAGGTCTTTTCCTCCTTATTTTTGAAAGAAAAGATTAAAAAAAAAAAAAAAAAAAAAAGAGTTATTTAATATTTTGTGTATTTTTTCCACCATACACAAGTGTGCACTTAAGATGGTCCTTATTTTTAGCACACCCTTCCCTTTCAAGCTTGCAGACTCGGACTAATTCATAAGGGTGATGTGGTTCCTCCCCAGCCTTCCCCTGGCTTGGTGACCAAGGCGGTCACCTTTCTTTCTTGCCCCTTATAATTGCCCTATTCTAATATCCATATTAACAAGGTATTGATAATGGTGGCACGAGACAAACTAACTAGAATATTTAGGGCTCTTCTGGCAACTCAGAAAAAGTGAGCAGTCGAGTGGAAGATTTGTAGGTTCACTTCCATAGGTCGATAAATTTGCTTTCTTGACCAATATAAGGGAGAAACTTATATGGTTTGAAGTCCTGCCCAGTGCATCCCAGGATGCACTGGGCAGGACTGGGCACCGCCATTTTTAAGGCAGCACTGCTTGAAGAGGAGGGACTGTACTACCTCTCTCCTCCAAAAAAGGTATGGGGGGGCGGGGAAGAGTACCGCTAGACCACCAGGTTGGTGGTGGGGGGGGGGGGGGGCTTGATCTACAGCCTACTGGGCCTTCAGGGCTGGAGATCCACCGGAACTCCAGCCCCCGTGAACTTGCGTCTGGGGAGGTCAGGGGACTGTGTCGCTGGCTTGGGGTGGAGGTTTCTGCTCCTGCGAGGGGGCTATATTGGGGGGAATGGGCAGCCTGCTAGCATACAAATGCTTGTTGGACAGGGCTCACCATTGCTCTCCAATGGTCTGCAAACCCTAACACCAGCCCTGAGCTGATGTTAGGGTTTGCCGCAGACAGCGCACTAAATGTTTGACACGCTGCTCGCTGATCATTGGGGAGGAATATGTTTAGCATGCATTTGCATGCTACTTGCGCTAAGAGCCCACAAGCGCATTGTTTCACACGCTCAGGGGCTCTGATCATAGGGCAGTAGCAAGCGCAGGCGCTATTGTGGCGCTAATAGCCTCTAGCACCTGCGTTTTCTTCTGATCATCACCCCTTTAGTGCTTCTACACACGTTTACACAGGCCCTGTCTCTAAGTCTGGGCGCCTGACTTTGTTGAGGTTGCGCACCGAGTGGAACAGAGGAGATTTTAACTTCAGATTCAGATCCTAGATGTCACAGCTGCTTCAAACTTTGGGTAATACTACAAGTCTGGAAGACTAAACTGGAACTCTAGTCAGGTTGAAGCCCAAACAGACTTTGCCATTCTGAAATCTTGTCACATGACCAAACAAAGGGTCTGATTCACTGTGCTATACAGTGGTGATAAGTATCCAGGTGTAATAGAATCCAAGTGTGTATCTAAAGCAACGGGAGATAAAAAGGGTAATTCTGTAATTAGGTGGCTGCGGTTACGCATGCCTTGCAGGTGTAAATACAGAAAAAATTAGCATTCACGTGCGTTAGCGCTTTTATATAAGTGGACATGCAAATGCTATAGCATGCAAATGAAAGTGGGTGTACATGTGGGCTTAGCTTAGAAGGGGCTTCCAGTTCTATATGTAACTTACAAATGAGTGTAAGTTATGCGTGTTTTTATGCGATGTATAAATCGTTGGTGAGGCCCCACCTGGAGTATTACGTTCAGTTTTGGAGGCCGTATCTTGCGAAGGATGTAAAAAGAATTGAAGCGGTGCAAAGAAAATCTACGAGAATGGTATGGGATTTGCGTTACAAGACGTATGAGGAGAGACTTGCTGACCTGAACATGTATACCCTGGAAGAAAGGAGAAACAGGGGTGATATCATTCAGACGTTCAAATATTTGAAAGGTATTAATCCGCAAACTAACCTTTTCCGGAGATGGGAAGGCGGTAGAACTAGAGGACATGAAATGAGATTGAAGGGGGGCAGACTCAAGAAAAATGTCAGGAAGTATTTTTTCACAGAGAGAGTGGTGGTTGCTTGGAATGCCCTCCCGCGGGAGGTGGTGGAGATGAAAACGGTAATGAATTCAAAAATGCGTGGGATAAACAAAGGAACCCTGTTCAGAAGGAATGGATCCTCAGAAGCTTAGCGGAGATTGGGTGCCAGAGCCAGTGGTTGGGAGGTGGGGCTAGGGCTGGGCAGACTTCTACCGTCTGTACCTTGAAAATGGCAGATACAAATCAAAAATCAGGTATACACATAAAGTAGCACATATGAGTTTATCTTGTTGGGCAGACTGGATGGGCAATACAGGTCTTTCTCTGTAGTCATCTACTATGTAACTGCATTTATGCACCAGCAGTTACAACACTGGTGCATAAATACTAGGCATGCTGATGGCAGCTTAGGCTTCTTTTTTCTAATAGCATATTAGCACATAGAGTAGGCCAGTGGTGGGCAACCTGTGACCCCCCCCCCCCCCAAGACTATGGAAAGTAAGTTTTGGCAAACACTACAGCCAGGGCCGGTAAAAGGATATTAGGGGTCAGAGGCAAAAGTTCAGTTTTGTGCCCTTCTCCAATTAACTTTAGACCCCTACATCCCCCCCCAACAAGATTTTGAAAATTAAACAATCATCATCTCAACATTGTCCCGGCCGGCCATAACAATCTTATAAAAATGCACAATTGAACACCATACTTTTAAATACTAAAATGCACAACCCATTCATACGGGTAAGTAGAATATTTATTTATTAGGCTTTATTAACTAAGGACCAAGTATTCAAAATGATTTAAATAGCCAGGAAAGGCTCCTGACAATTTAAATTGTCAGTCCAGGGCTAACCGGGCATTTAAGTACTTGGAGCATTTAACCAGATAGTGCCGCTGAAAATGCCTGGTTAGCGCTTGTCAAAACTGGCTATTTTGCGAGTGTTCCTGGGGCACAGTCAACTCAGCACTTAAGTGGTTAAGATAACTGCTCTTCATAGCCCTAAGTGCCTATATGCAATTAAATAAGACATTGAAAGCATTTTTGTAAGTTTTATATTTTGATTGTTTTAATATTTTTTTTATCTTTTAAATATTTTTTTATTATTGTTTGTTTTATTTTTAGATTGTTATTCCTCACTTCACTTGTTGGCTCTTATACTGTTACCGCCTAGAGCATCTTGGTGTGGCCAGTGCAGTCTATAAATTAAGAACTAGATTAGATTAGAAAAATTTCCTCTTTTAAAAAGGAGTGTATTTTTCCTCCCCTCTTTCTCTTCATTATCCTTTTTAAATGATATGTACAGTGCATGCTTCTGACTTGTGCAGTACAGAAATGATATGACAGTAAAAATGAAACACAGGTATCCTACGCCAAAGGTGATAAACATCAGAAAGCAAATTGTTATTACACGAGTCAACCACCTTAATTAAATTAAACAGTGATGAAAATTAAATGTGAAAGAGTGAGAAAAGGCTGTGTTTTGTTGTAATCTTTTAAAGTCTGATGAGTTTCTTTTAGTGGCTTTTGAAGTTAAATATCCTCCGATTTTTCTTTTTGGTTATCTGACACCCACCTACTGCCATGCAAATTTCTGTCTCTCCTTAAATATCAAACCAACCTCTTGCATAATTGTCTATTATGGTATCATTTGTATTTCTCTTATATGATTGTTCCAGTGGCATACCAAGGGGGGGGGGGGTGGTGGGGGCAGTCCGCCCCGGGTGCCAGTGGGTGGGGGGTGCTCCGCTCCCGCCGCCTCCTTTAAACAAAAATCGGCGAAGCAGCGTCGCAGGCAGCGCCTCGCCTGCCCTGCTTGTGAAAAAAATCAAATCTCCTTCTCCTCGTCTTGGCGTTGACTCGGGCCTTCCAATCAATCACTATGCCCCGCCCTCCTCTAAGGTAAATTCCGTGAGGGCGGGCGGGACATAGTGATTGATTGGAAGGCCCGAGTCGACGTCAAGACGAGGAGAAGGAGATTTGATTTTTACAAGCAGGGCAGACGAGGCGCTGCCTGCGATGCTGCTTCGCCGATTCAGACAGTAAGAACGGGACTGAGGTGGGGAAGGAGAGGTGGGGAAGGAGAGGGGCGAAAGGGACTCGGGTGGGGGTGTTCAGAGGGGAAAAGGGGAGGGGAGAAGGGGACTGGGGTGGAGGTGTTCAGAGGGGAAAAGGGGAGGGGAGAAGGACTGGGGTGGGGGTCTCAGACAGGGGAGGGGAGAAGGGGACTGGGGTGGGGGTCTCAGATGGGAGACGGGGAGGGGAGAAGGGGACTGGGGTCTCGGGTGGGGGATCTCAGATGGGAGAAGGAAGGGGAGGGGAGAAGGGGACTGGAGTGGGGATCTCAGACGGGAGAAGGAAGGGGAGGGGAGAAGGGGACTGGGGTGGGGGTGTTCAGAGGGGAAAAGGGGAGGGGAGAAGGGGACTGGAGTGGGGATCTCAGACGGGAGAAGGAAGGGGAGGGGAGAAGGGGACTGGGGTGGGGGTGTTCAGAGGGGAAAAGGGGAGGGGAGAAGGGGACTGGAGTGGGGATCTCAGACGGGAGAAGGAAGGGGAGGGGAGAAGGGGACTGGAGTGGGGATCTCAGACGGGAGAAGGAAGGGGAGGGGAGAAGGGGACTGGGGTGGGGGTGTTCAGAGGGGAAAAGGGGAGGGGAGAAGGGGACTGGAGTGGGGATCTCAGACGGGAGAAGGAAGGGGAGGGGAGAAGGGGACTGGGGTGGGGGTGTTGAGAGGGGAAAAGGGGAGGGGGAGAAGGGGACTGGAGTGGGGATCTCAGACGGGAGAAGGAAGGGGAGGGGAGAAGGGGGACTGGGGTGGGGGTGTTCAGAGGGGAAAAGGGGAGGGGAAAAGGGGAGGGGAGAAGGGGACTGGGGTGGGGGTCTCAGACTGGAGAAGGGGAGGGGAGAAGGGGACTGGGGTGGGGGTCTCAGACAGGAGAAGGGGACTGGGGTGGGGGTGTTCAGAGGGGAAAAGAGGGGTGGGGTCACAGACAGGAGAAGGGGAGGGGAGAAGGGGACTGGAACTGGGGGCTGAAAAAAGGGGCAGTTAGAGAGGGGACAGATCCTAGATGGAAGGGGGAGCGATAGGGAGGGCAGACCCTGGATGGATGGGAGGGCAAATGGTGGATTGAAGGGGCAGAGAGAAAGGGCAGACAGTAGCGTGGATGGAAGGGAAAGGGCAGACAGTGAATGGAAGGGGCAGAGATAGAGGGCAGATGTGGATGGAAGAAGCAGGGTGAGAGGGCAGACATTGGATGGAGGGGACAGCAGAGAGGGCTGACACTGGATGGCAGAGAACGAAGACAGATGCTGGATGGAAGGAAGATGGTGAAAAGAAGATGAGGAAAGCAGAAACCAGAGACAACAAACTGTAAATAAAATATATATTTTTGTTTTTTGCTTTAGGCTAAAGTAGTATTGTAGCTGTGTTAATAAATGTTTATAATAGAACATGTAAACAAGGTAATCTTTTTATTGGACTAATTTTAATACATTTTGACTAACTTTCGGAGAACAACACCCCCTTCCTCAGGTCAGGATAGGATACTGTAACAGCACTATACTGTATTGACCCGAGGACGGAGGTTTTGGCCTCTGAAAGCTAAATGTATTAGTCCAATAAAATGGTATTTTATTTTCTATATTTGTTTTATTTCTGTTTGTTAATTTGTACAGTGGTGATTGGTATTAGTTTTTTTTCAAATTTACATCTGCTGTCTTTATATTTTGCACAGTACTAGGGGACATTTTCTGTTTCTGTGGTGTTAATTTTTGTCTAAATAGAAAGTTTATGATTACTTATTCTATAGTGGATTAGGGTGTATCTATTTGTGAAAAAGACATGGCTTTCGGTTGGCATTGACTGTGCAGGATCGACGATCTGTACTAATCTGTCTGTTTTCGTTTTACAATAGGTGAATTGATGTTCTAGTGCTCACTGTAGTGTTTAAGATGCTTTCCTTTTCCTTGTGTGACTCGTAGAAATGACTGCTTATGGTATGGTAGAATTGCTCTATAGGTCCTGAGTGTTTTGTATTCTCGGCATGCCTAGTACTGGATTTTTTT